>NC_069506.1:206627998-206974664 GCF_027579735.1 Bombina bombina
TGTTCCTTTGTGGTTTTTGGTGCAGCAGCAGCATAGTGATGAACACACCTTTAATGTTTCCTTATGCATATGGTTTAACCTCCTAGTTATAGCCAAGGTACCTTGTACATGGGCTGTTGTTTCACATGAAGGGGTTAAATAGCTTTAGCTCTTGAGACTGCACTATTGCCAAATGCCTTCTGGAAAGAGGCAGGTAGTAATGGAATATTCCAACACTTGTCGAGACCTATGTTATTACTAGGCTATCCATGTTGTTAAAGGGCCACTGTAAGTAAATATTTTCTATGCCTGTTACTAACTACCTACCCCAAATACGCTTTTTATCAATAGCATTTCATTAACATATCTCTACCGTATGTCAGAAATCTTGTCTGCAAATTTAATTGTTTTCCAAACCCACTCTGTACCAATCCATTTACAATACCTAGGTTTCAAAATGGCGCTTTAAACACAAAGTTATTGGTTTAAGTATTTTGAACATGCAGTGCTGAAAATAGTGGGCAGGATAACGTGACATCATCGGCGAATAAAAGATATAACTTTTAGAACGTTATGAAACTTCGTTTTGGAGAAAATATAGGTCAGTAGGTTTTAATTAATGTTTATTAACTTTAATATGTTAGTTGTTTAGCTTAAAAATTATAACAGAAAGTAATCCTTTAAGGGGTTAATAGCCTGTGACCTCGTTAGTTAGATAAATGGGCTCTGTAGGAATTGTGTCTGTGCAGAAGCAATGATGAAGTACCTCTTGAGAGATAGATGATAGATAGATAGATAGATAGATAGATAGATAGATAGATAGATTTCATTAAAGGTATATGAAACCCAAAATTTTCTTTTGTGATTCAGGCAGAGCATACCATTTAAAAAAAAAAAAAGTTTCCAATTTACTTCTATGATCAAATTTACTTTGTTCCCATGGTAGGAAATAGTGCAAATGCAAATGGATAACATTCTTGCAAAACTGCTGCCATAAAGTGGACAGAAATGGACTGGCTCCTAAACATATGTGCCTGCTTTTCTACAAAAGATACCAATAGAACAAAGAAAAATTGATCACAGAAGTAAATTAGAAAATTTTTTAAAATTGCATGCTCTATGCTGGTTTTCTAACCTGTCCTCAGGCCTCCCCAACAGGCCAGGTTTTCAGGATTACCTTGGATGAGAGGATGTAAAATAACCATGTTAACTAATCAGCTGATTATTTCACCTTTGCTCCAGTTCAGATATCCTTCAAATGTGGCCTGTTATGGAGGCCTGAGGTCAGGCTTGAAAACCAGTGCTCTATCTGAATAATGAATAAGAAAAATTTGGGGCTTCATATACCTTTAATGGACAACAAAAAGCTGTTTTAGCTAATTTACATTAAAGGGACATGAAACCCAATTTTTTTCTTTCGTGATTTAGAAAGAGTATTCAATTTTAAACAACTTTTAAATGTTATTCTATTATCTAATTTGCTTCATTATCTTGATATCCTTTGCTGAAAAGGTAGCTCAGTAGCTGCTGATTGGTGGCTGCACATATATGTCTTGTGTGATTGGCTTACCCATGTGCATTGCTTATTTCTTCAGCAAACAATATCTAAAGTATGAATCAAATTAAATAATAGAAGTAAATTGGAATGTTGTTTAATATTGTATTCTCTACCTGACTCATGAAAGAAAATGTTTGGGTTAAGTGTCCCTTTAAGTTACATTAAGACACCAATTTTGCTTAAACTACTCTAAAGAGCCATCAAAAATATATTGGTAAGATTTTCTTTTTATTATTGAAGACAAAATATAAGAAACATACAGAAAAGAAGATATATATTTACAACAAATGTGCACAATATATCTGTAAAACAATATGATACAAATATGAAGACAGTCCACTTTTTTATCCCCCTATTTTACAACAGAGATTTTACTTTTGAAACTTTAAAATACAATAATTTTGAATATCAAGAGGGTTGCATATAAAAAGTGTTGCCTTCAGACCCTCTATTAATCTAAACAAAAGTTATATTAAACATAACAATGAACCAGAATGGTACTAAAGGTGAGAATCACGTCTGGACTTACATTAAACCATAGTATCTAGATGGTCTAATAAAGGATGAATATATTATGTTGTGCCAAGGAGGGAGAAAACAAAGTATGAATACTCCGCTCAAAGTATAAAACTTAGCATTTATTGTACATATTCTGTTAAAAATGAATGGAAAACAGCCAAACAAACAGGATGGTAATGCGTAGCACAACTGGCTTAGGCGTTTCGGCTTACCGCCGTAGTCATAGCCTGGCTTGTGTACCTCTCTTCACATTTAAACACCTGTTAAAACATTGCTATTGGTTAAGAACGAGAGCGCATCACCATTACACACTTGAATTATACGGCAAGTCCCTAATAACCTTATGAGACTGGGTGCATTATTACATCGTATAGCATAACTGCAAGGGTAATATTGGAGAACAAGTACTATACAATGGCATTTGGTTAGATAACACAAGACATACAATATCATATAAAATAATTTGCTACATAATATATTCCAAAATACATTCCATACATTGGGTCCCTAAGGTATCCAATATATAGTACATGATCGTACCATTTCAAAATATTTACATAGTTAAAAGAGAACAGTTGTATATTGCAATAGAAAATAGGGCACCGGAAAACTGCAGATCACCTATTCCCAATAGTTAATAAGGTCATATCTTGAGTTGAGACCATCTGGTACCCAAGTTCTTAATCTAAACATCCAGAAAGCCTCTCTTTCGCCCAGAAGTCTCTCAATATCACCCCCTCTTTTGGGTTTGTTAACCCTCTCAATAGCAGACCACTTGAAAGTTTTCAATTCACCATTGTGGTTTTCCACAAAGTGGCGTACAAGGGGTGGATGCTCTCCCCTGGCCAATGGTAGAGAAGTGTTCGCGGACCCTAGTTTTTATGTCCCTGGAGGTAAGGCCTATATATTGGACCCCACATGGTTCACACTTTATCATGTATATCAACTGAGTGGTCATGCAATTCATGCATGATTTTATGTCAAATCTCTCCCCAGTTACAAAATAAGTAAATGTTTAGTTTTTTTCAATATTTTCTCAAGGTTTACCTTTTTTGTGTCCACATCTATACATCCCTGAACTAACACACAAACTAGTGATGACAACTTTTTCTTATAATTGTGTGGGTGAAAGAAGGTATCCCAGTGTTGGACTTTTCCTGGCACTACATCTTATCCCTCTTAAACCATATCTCTCAGATGAGATGCCAAGGAGGGATACATAGAACAATAATGCTTTGGAAGTTATAAAGTATATGGAGGTGATGAGATTTTAAGATAATTTGTAAGGAGGCATTATGTTAGAACATTCAGATTATGTTTGCATACATATAGGCAGTTCAAGGTAGACTCTCACATACTGTAGCTGAGGCATAATGGTGATGTGGGGTCTAAAAGCTAAGATACACCAAGTAAAGGATAAGGGGACCATAATTCGGAGCTATTGATGTAAAAGGAATATATAATATGAAAAGTAAAATATAGGGTGAAATATTTAAAGTATACATTTATTTAGGCTATTACTTAGAGTCTTGGCTGTTTACCATGTCACAACTGGAGTCACAACTGAGTATGATACGGAGCACTGTGAGTACCGGATTGCTATCGCACAATTCTGTTGATGTTCCTCCCCTTGACATAAACGGACTCTTGGTAAATGACTTTTACATTTCTGATAATGCAATGGACTTTGATTTTGATGAGGATTTAAATGTTGATGATTTAACAACTAAGAGTAAATATGTAAGTGATATTAGTAATGATAGTCAGGCTGATGCTTACGCTAAAGAGGTTAATATTGTTCATAACATCTCAGGGGTTAACCTAACTAATGAAGAAGTCACTCTCCTTAGCAAAGGCCTTTCATATTGCCCTATTAACAAAGGGAATTTATTCCAATTGAAACATGAATTACATGCTTTTTTTCGCAGGATTAAACTGAAATTGTTTTTTGATAAAAAAGGTAAAACAGATAATGTGGTAACCCCTCTTAAGAGCAATGAGATGCTTACTTGCCAGACAGTGGGTCTTAAGAAAAGTAGTAATTTCAATCCGGTCATAACTGATAATGGAGCCAATGCATTCTTTGAGCTAGTACTTAGGAATGTTGAGCAATTATTCCAGACACCTGATATTATGTTTCAAAAACGATTGATGGAATATAGAAATGACTCAACATCCTTGAAGTGCTTGAAGCAGAGAAAGGAATTGGCCATTAAGGCAGCTGACAAGGGTGGTGCCCTAGTAGTGATGAGTCAGGTGGCATATATATCTGAAATAGAGCAACAACTTAGTGATACCTCTGTATACGTCAGGATTGGTTATGACCCCACGCATAAGATTCAAAAAGAGATTACTAGTATCCTAGGTAAAGCTAAAAATAATGGATTGATCTCTAAAGATTTGCATGATTTTTTACATGTTAAACATCCAGTGAGACCTGTCATCTATTGTCTGCCAAAGATCTATAAGAATGAATTAAAACCACCTGGCAGACCAATAGTGGCAGGTTCTGGATCTATTTTCACTAACATTTCTATTATCTTGGACAAAATTCTACAACCATATGTTATTAAATCTACATCTTATATCCAAGATACATATGATTTTTTGAAAAAAATTGAACAACTAGATTTGGAAAATACTAAGGTAATTCTGTTTACACTTGACGTGTCTAGTTTATACACATCGATTAAACATACAAGCGGGATAGAATCAGTTGCCAAGGTTTTGAAAAATGATAATAGATTCAGTTTATCTCAGATACAATTCTTTTTAGAATTATTAGAGGTTATCCTCTATATGAATTATTTTCTTTTCAAGGATGAATTTTTCTTTCAAAGGAAGGGTACTGCTATGGGATCCAATGTCGCCCCAACATATGCCAACATTTTTATGAACAATTTTGAAGAGATTTTTGTCTATGAACATACATTATTTAAGAAATTTGGTGCCACATGGTGGAGGTTCTTTGACGATGTGTTTGGCATATGGTATGGCGACATTGGATCCCTACTACTATTTATTGATGATCTCAATAAGTCTGTTAATGTCTTTAAATTTTGTTTGACATGGAATGAGCAGTCTATTCAATTCTTAGACACATGCATTTACAAAGTGGAACATGGATTGAGAGCGGATATCTATTCAAAGCCTACAGACAAAAACAACACTTTGTTGTATGGCAGCTTTCATCCACCATCCACTTTTAAAGCGATACCAAAAAGTCAGTTACTGAGAGTGGATCGTATTGTGTCTGACACTGAATTAAAAATGAAGAGACTGGAACAGATGTCAAACAGATTTTTACAAAGGGGTTATCCGTTTGAACTTGTGAATAGAGAAAAACAGAATATCATTTCGAGAATGGGTAAGTCTGAACCCATTGGAAACAAGAGGAATAGGAATAACAATAGGCTATTGTTTGTCACACAATATAGCACTAGGAGTAGTCAGGTGAATAAAATTATACGAAAGTATTGGCACATTTTACAGAAATGCCATCCTGGCATTAATGCATTCCATGAACCACCTATGCCAGCTTACAAAAGGAGTCCAAATATTAAAGATCAACTTGTTAGAGCAGATGTTGGTAGTCACAAATATCAACAGAAAACTATCACTGGTAAGCGGCGCACAGGTTGCTATCCTTGCCTCTCTTGCATAAATTGTAATTCTATGATCAAGGGAGGAGAATTTTTTCATCCTTATACAGGTAGAAAATACCGGATTAAAGAATATTTGACTTGTAGGTCAGAGTTTATCATATATGCCATTAAGTGTCCATGTTCATTGGTATACATTGGACAATCGACAAGAGAGGCACGTGAGAGGATATCTGAGCACAAGTCAAATATCAGATGTGGTAAGGATGCTCCGGTGTCTGCACATTTTCTACAAGCAGGACATAGTATCAGCCAATTACGTTTCCAAATTTTGGAACATATACACATGCCTAGGAGAGGTGGGGATAGAGAGGCCCTATTGAATAAAAGGGAAGCCTTTTGGATCAATGAGCTTAACACCCTATGGCCTAAAGGCCTTAATAAGGAGTGTAACTGGACAACATTTAAAATCTAAAGAATGTAATTTAATGTTGAGCAAGACAAATAGATTATTTCTCTAAGCGTAGAGGTCTACATTACTTTGCCTATACATTTAAATTTAGCATTATAGTAGATTATGCCTTAACTAGTAGCTAAAAAAGCTCATTTGAGTGACATTATTAGATATAGACATTTGACATTACCTACATCTTCACTGAGTACCCATTAGTTTTTAAATTTCTGACTTATTGTTATATGGGTATCCTTTGTTGAAGGATTCCCATATATATCAATTTTTTAATTTATATATAGTCCATTCGATTGATTGTGTTTCTATATATACATATATGGTAATTAAGAAATTTTGATATGAGTATTGTGATTAATTTTAGATTTTAAATTCTAATAAATTTGGATATTTAATATATTTATTTTTGCTAATATATTCACATTGAATTTAGTTGTCACAAATATTATTATTCTAATTTTCTACTTTTTATTCTTTATTTTTTATAGGATCACTTGGCACTTTATTTATGAAGTTGATTGAATTTTTGCAATATATACAATGTAAAATATTTTGTAACAGATTTGTATCTTTGTAATTGCAAGAAATGTGTTTTGACATGCAATATTCAAGTCCACCACTAGAGGACGATATATGTGCAATTTTTTCACAATTGTTTGGCGCCAATATGGCTATTTAAATGGTGTTTTATTTAATTTATGTCAGGCTTGAGAAAGGGCTTATTGTTAGCCCGAAACGTTGCTGTATTTGACCTGTGTTTAACAAATAAAAGTCACTTTGCTCACTGCTGGAGGCTGCTTTTTTCTACTTTGTTTACCATGAGGCTCAGGTTAATTGTCTAAAGCAAGAGCTTATAATAAGTCTAAAGTCCCTATATTTAACAAACTTATTGGTCTCCTCAGTGAAACTAAACCAGAAGAAAGGGATATAAAGATTATAAATGTAAATATACAGGAAATATTAGCATGAATTCCATTTAGGAAACTTCAGCATAAAGACTAAATAAGTGCCTGCATACATAAAAGTACATCAATTTAAGCATATCACAAATAAAGAAAATTCTAATCTATAAATAACAAAATAGATTTAAGTGCAATGTAACAGCTAACAGAGATTTAGCCAATTATAAAAGAGATTAAGCATTTTCAATGTAACCTGCTCTGTACAGATCTGCCATTAGCAAACGTGGATAAGAGAGTTCTGCAAACCTTAGGAGGGGGTACCATAAAAGAAAATGCCTGATATTGCATTATTAGTCCATGGAGGTAGGGGAAGAGGATTCATTGCCAATCCAAGAAGAATGTGGCTTGATTGCAGAAGCTGCTGGGACACTCCACACATCTTCAGTATCCTGCACTGTTTGGTTATCTCCCTCTTGGTATCTCTGTAATGAGCTCCCTCCTTGTATAGTGATAGATCAGATGTGATTGTCATGATGAGATTCTGAGGCTGCTCCTGTCAAATAAATTTGCCCCTACCTCATTTAACGCCGGGTGAGTGACAGCAGCACTGATTATCAGGTTGTGATATGCCTGATTCAATGGGAAATTGTGTTCTGTGTTGGGATAAAGGGGCTTTTGTACAGATCCATTATTTTCGATATTAAGCAGATTGGAGACATAATTAGTCTTAGAATGCACATCAAGTGACCTCTTTTATCAGAAGTCTCCAGAAGATTTTGCCTAGATGCATCCAGGTAACATCTGCAAGACAGTCTTTCAAAAAGGGATATCAGGTATGCCTCAATTATGATGCAGTGCTCATCAACACACTGAAGCAGATCTTAACTCTTCATAACTGTTGTTTACATCACCAAACTAGAGATCCTCCAAAAAAGGTAATCAAGAAAGGAGTTGTTGAGGCAGAAGTTTAACAAGCCTGTTTGTTACAGGCCAGAGCTGGTTATGTAGCCCAGTTTCTCGAGGGGAGGGGGGGGGGTGGATAGCATGGGAAAGTTGTGGCCTTGTAGAAAGCCGCCATTGTAGGCCCAGAATGTCCAATCTACTGCTCTGGATTCATAAACATAGCAATATTAGCAAATATCAAATCCTCTATTTTTGGTAAATACAAAAAAAAAAATATTTTAAAGATGCTGTAGATTTTCATCTAATAACCAGCAGATTATTAAGAATTCCTCTAGAACTCATAGACATGCCACCTCTCAGGACCGCTGCTAGGACACCCCCCCCCCTATTGGTAGTAATTATTAATATTTTACTTGGAAACCAAAAGAGTTCCAAAAAAAGGGAATGGTCTGATTTAGAGAAGAGTCTTTTAATAGTTAATACATGATACTCATACCTATTTTTGAGCTTTAGGACAGATAGACTCATGCTTTAAATTAAATTAATAAAAGTGTTATTTTTTAATAATACATATTTGACAATAGCTATTTTTATACTCATTGACCGCCTGATGCTTGGAGACAAATTGTAGTGCAGACTTCACAGGGGCTGAACTCAGAAAATGCTCAAAGAAATAGGGTGGAAACTGGAAGTCACAGAGAGATGGAAAATGCCTCCCATAATGCTCTCCACTCAGATGAAATTATATATATATATATATATATATATATATATATACATACATATATATATATATATATATATATATATTCTATACAGGCACAATATGCTATACTTCTCTAAAGGGTGTTCTCTGCATTTTAGTATGCGAAGGAGAGACAAACCCAAGGTAATATACCACTGCATGAAATGAGACACAACATTTCATATAACTTTATACGTATACTTTATACTTATACTTTGTATTTTCTTTGTTGCTTTGTTATAAAATAAAAAACAACTTCAGAAAATAGGAGGGACAGGGGAGTTCCATGGGTTGAACAGGGGAGTTACAAGGGTATGTGTGAAGCTCTCTCACAATTCTCATGAAATTCTGAAAGAATTTTACACAAGCTGGACTCACTGAATTATCTCTCCATCTGTATGCAGGTGAAGTTTGCTCAGAATTACCAATACATTTATTTAGCAGGCAGAAAAAATATATATACTAAACTAGTGACAAAACAAGTTAACGTGTAATTAAGTTTTTTGTTTAATTAGTATTTGCTGCAAACTGAGACTATTAGTCCCAGGTGATCTCCTGTTACCTTCCCTCTCACTTGTGAAATCCCAGAGAGCCTTATCACTTTCTATGGAAGGTATCTTTCAACTCTCTGAGACTTATAGGTTCTTCTGACCTTTTTCATATAGAATTCAGTGAGTTCTGGACCTGTGAAGTCTGCACTATATTGTCTATCCAAACTAAATAATATTTACTTATCAGGCCCGTAGAAAGTAATTAAGCTCTCTGGGAAACTGAAGCTGCTAGTTTTCAGTTTTATTTTAACTAGAACAAATACAAAGTGCAAAGTAATGTGTAAAGATACACTTACTGTATATATACAAAGTTTTACACAGAAACTGTCAAAGCATTATTATTCTTTATTTATAACGCACCAACAGATTCTACAGTGCTGTTCATAGGTAACAAAGATAAAAGCACAGTGCAATATGAGACACCAGACAAAATTTAACAAACAAATACAGGGGGAATTGGGAGCCCTGTTCCCGTGGGAACTTACAATCTAAATGGGTAGGAGGGTGAGAAACAGGAGGTGGGGACTGCAAAGGTGGGAATGATGTTAGTGTGAAGTTAGATGAGGGCAACTATTAGGCAAGTGGAATTCATTAGTTACTGATTTGGTGATAGGCTTCCCTGAACAAGAAAGTCTTTAGGGAGCGTTTAAAGAAGGAGAGGTTGGGGTAAAGTCTGACGGCTTAAGGAAGTGCGTTCCAGAGGGTTGGTGCTGCACAAGAGAAGTCTTGTAGTCTAGCATGAGAGGAGGTGATGGTAGAAGAGGCAAGGAGTAGATCGTTGTTGGATCTTAGGGAACGGGTTGGAGTATATTTGTTGATGAGTGATGACAGGTATAGGGGGCTGCATTGGTAAGGGTTTTGTAGGTCAGAGTGAGAATTTTGAATTTAATTCTGCTGTGAATGGGGAGCCAGTGAAGGGACTCACAGAGGGGTGCAGCGAATACAGAGTGTCGGGAGAGGTGGATTAGCCTAGCAGAGGCATTTAGGATTGATTGAAGGGGGGGAGAGGCGGGAGAGAGGAAGGCCAGTTAGTAGGTTGTTACAGTAGTCACATGAACAAACAAACACTGTAAAAAGCGCCAAACACTATAACCTTATAGTATTGCTTAATAAACCAAATCTAAATGATGTTTTTAAATCATAAAAGATTGCATATACATTCCAATAATATAAAGGCATTCAATGCAAAGAATAGATAATAGAAAAAAACTTCCTACTTTCTTGCAGGTAATGTCTCTTTAAATGCTTGTTTGCAAATGTCCAAATGTAAAAACGATTCACTTTTTTTCTCCTGTGCAGCTCCTTCTAAATCACTGGTGTGGTAGCGATAAGATACAAACTAAAAGGAAAAAAACATGGAGCGCAGGGAAAAAAACAAAGAACAGATCATTGTGCAGTATGTCAGATTAAAAAATAACAATTTATTAATGACAAAAAACAAACTCACAAAACAAACCCTCAAACAATATGAGGTATGTATCAGCGTCTTGTATAGATGTTACTATACTCTTTTCCAATGTCCAATTTCACCTTGCTGGTTCATCTAATAGTGACTGTTCAGTCTCGGTGTCTTTAACAACAAAAGATTTCCCTCCTGCGGTGGTTCAATCTGTGTAGCCGGCAACAGATTCTCCTGACCTGGAGGGATTGTAGCGTCACTCAGCGTGTGCGTGTGGGCGTGGCCTTACGCGTTTCGTGGGACTCCTCCCGCTTCGTCAGAGGCTTATGCCCACTCCTCCTTGTGATGTCCTTTTTATACTATTCCTATGTATAGTGATGCACTACAGCGTTCCCATAACATATCACATTGGTTTATGCATTGGCTTGATACAAGTGTTCTATTCTATATATGCACATTAGAATAACTTAATACAAAATACAAAAAATAAGATTAAATCCTTTCTCTTTACTACAAAATTTATCTATCTGTACATAAATGCATGCTAACATTACAATAACAATACTACATTTTCAATAATAAATGTCCAAAGGGGACATATGATATCAATTTATATATATACATATCTACTTCAATTTAATATATGTACCATTATTTTTCACTATAAAAAAATGAATGAATTTAGTAAGTAAACCTATAAAAAAATAAATAAAAAATAAATAATAAACCCATATATATATAAAATGCGAAATACATTAAAATAAAAAGATTAAATGTATGCATGTATATAAGAAAATTGATGCCATTTAGAAGGAAGCTATGTGTTCAATACTTTCTTGCCTACTAGAGCCAAATACAAAAAAATCGTGCATTAAACAGAATAATTAAAAAAGTTCATTTTGTACAGTTAAAAATTAGTTCATAGACGTTAAAGAACCTAAAAGACTATATGTACTTCTTCATAATTTATTAATATGCATATACTCTATTCTTCTATAAAAGCTGCTAGATCAATTTCCCTATTGAGACCCACTGGTTCCATAGTGTCCAATTTATGGATCCAGTAGGTCTCACGTTGCCTAAGTTTAAGAAGCTTATTCCCCCCCCCAATCTCATTTCTAACACACTCAATAGCCCTAATACTGAGCCCTGTCCCATCTTTATTATGTATTTCTGAAAAATGAGCTGACAAACCATGTGTTGTCAGCCCATTTTCTATGTTCCTAAGGTGTTAGCTAAACCTTGTTTTCAAAGGGCGTTTAGTGCGCCCTATGTAAAACCTATTACATGGACACTTCAACATATATACTACATATTTGGTTTTGCAATTCATCAATTCTTTAATTTTATGCTCAAATTCATTTCCTTCTTTCCCAAAGTGTTTATTATTTTTGTCTATGTGTTCACAACAAGTGCAGCCCAATCTTCCACATTTATAAAAGCCACAAGATGCTTTATTTAACCAATTCAAATCTATTTCTGCTTTTAGCATACTGGGGCTGATACGATTCCTTAAATTCATGTTCCTTTTAAAAACTACCTGTCCTCTATCACTTATTGTATCTTTGAGGATTGAATCTTGCATAAGGATAGGCCAGAATTTATTCACTGCTCCTTCAATTTCCTTAGATACTCTATTATATTTTGTTACAAGCTGTACTTCTCGTTTCTGTTCTTTCTTTTCATGGATATTTCTATCTGTCTTGTTAAGTAGAGTATTCCTATCCATCTTTTTTACCTTTTCGAAAGCACCCATTAACATATCTTCAGGATAACCTTTTGCTAAAAATCTGTTATTTATTGTTTCTGACTCCTGTATGAAGTCTCGTGTTTTAGAGCAATTGCGTTTGGCTCTTTGAAACTGCCCAAGAGGAATGTTTCGTATCCACTTCCCATGATGTCCGCTTTGCGCATGTAGATATCCATTTGTATCTGTGGGTTTACGATAAAGTTTAGTGTACACTCCCCCATTCTCTTGGGCAATTTCTAGATCCAAGAAGGTGATTAGATCTTTGTTTGCTTCCATAGTGAATTTTAGGTTCATCATGTTCCTATTTACATACACTAAAAAAATATTCAAGCTCTCATGGCTCCCTTGCCAGATAATTAGCACATCATCAATATAGCGATACCACTTTATAATGTTTTCTTTGTAGGGGTTCTCTTCATTGTAAACATACATATGTGTTTTTTTCCTTTTAGTTTTTTTCCTTTTAGTTTTTTTCCTTTTAGTTTGTATCTTATCGCTACCACACCAGTGATTTAGAAGGAGCTGCACAGGAGAAAAAAAGTGAATCGTTTTTACATTTGGACATTTGCAAACAAGCATTTAAAGAGACATTACCTGCAAGAAAGTAGGAAGTTTTTTTCTATTATCTATTCTTTGCATTGAATGCCTTTATATTATTGGAATGTATATGCAATCTTTTATGATTTAAAAACATCATTTAGATTTGGTTTATTAAGCAATACTATAAGGTTATAGTGTTTGGCGCTTTTTACAGTGTTTGTTTGTTCATGTGTTTGTATTCGGGTGTTTAAAGAAGAGCAGCCTTACACTATACATTAGACAAATAGGATTTTTTTATATATACACTTATTTTTTATATGTATATACTCATCTTTATATAGCTATATTGAGTTCCACATTGCTAATATTTTTAATAAGTTTTAAATTTTAGTAAAACTTCTTTTAAGTACTCCATATTAACTATTTAGTGAAGGAATAATTTATCCATTTATATAACACTTTTTTAACCCTAATTTGTCTTCCAATTATTATATTTTGGGGAAGTTTTATTGCAACCTTTTTATATATATATATTATTTGCCACTATGGCCTCTGGAGGGAATTTTGGAAGATATTTTGATCCAGATACCAGAAGTAGACTCCTGTCCATTAATGGGGAAAGCGAGAATGAAAATATAGATACCAAGTTGCTTTTTCGTAGACTAGAGAAACTGAGTAAACAACAAATCAATAGTTGGTATGATTTGATAGCATTGGAGAATTTTGAAAAATATGGGATTATTCCAAAGGGTTTGCGTCTGCATAAGAAATGCATTTTTTAATTGGATGAAGTAGAGTTCCACACAGAATGGGAGGAAGCAATGGAGGAGTGCTCCAAGAAATTTTTATCAATATTAAAGAGATATAGGGACAAAAAAGTTAAAAGTTTGTCTGAGGAAATATCACAAATAGAAATAGTTCTGAATGAACATAAGGATGACGTATTATATAGAGAGCTAGATGAAAGAAATAGATCATCATTAAAACAATTTGAACAAGAAATTATTAAAAATAAAAAAGAAAAATTAAACAGCCTACTATATAACAAAGGTAACAACAATATTGAAAAAGACAAAGAGAACCCCATGGAGGAAGGGACTATAGAGAAGGAAGACACAGTCTATGATAGTAGGAGACATCACATTAATGGTCAACCTAAACAACAGAAAAAATTGAGTAACAATAGTAATAAAAATGGTAATAATAACAAGAACAAAAATCCATACAAGGGTGAGAACACCAATGGAGAAAAAAATAATGATAATAAGAGAAAGGGGAATCATCAGCAAAGGTTAGAATACACAGATAGAGTGGAAAGCCCAAGAGGATATAGAGATAACTATAATTATGAGTATAGAAACAATAGAAGTGAGGGAAATAGTGGTAATTCAAGGAGACAATATAACACTCAACATAATAATTACCAACAACAAAATACTTTTTTGGAAGCGAGACCAAAAGATAAGAATTGGAGAATAAATGGGGGACAAAGTGTATCAGAAGATTGGAGAAGGGGACAAGATGTACACATAGGGGGGTATTTTCCACACAAAAAAGAACAAGTACAGGATCGTTTTTTAGGATACCCTTTAGGGGACACCCCCCAGGGGGGAACAGGAGACCCAAAAGAGGGTTAGGAAACGGAGACGAGGATGTAGAGGAGGAGTGGCATACAGAGCCAAGGAACAAAAAAGGCAGAGGAAGGCAATATTGAGAGGGTATGAACAAGAAATCTACAATATTTCCTCTAGGGTTCTTACGAATGATGAGGTAACTCTCCTAAAAAGAAGTCTCTCGTTTGTTCCAGACAACACCACAAAAGAATTTGAATTATTTATTGATACCAAAAAATTGGTTAGAAATCTCACCTTGATAAGACACTTTAACTTAACATCTGGACAAGTAGAATCTAATACTGGGAATGATAGAGGAATGTTAGATGAATCTATGAACAGCAGTGGAATAGAAAATAGACATCATGAAGATTGGGAACAACCAGATAATGAAGAATTGATCAACATATTACAAGAGTTAGAAAAAGAAGCTAGGGATATACCAATTTGCCATTCCACATTGAAAAATAAATCTACTTTTTATCCTGTGAAGTCCAAAGGAAATTTTATACCTGTATTTGAGGCACTACTAGAAAAGGAAATAAAATCAATTTGTGAGAAAGATAGAACAGTGAATAAAAATCCAAAAAACCTCTCTATAGGAGAACAAAGAGCACTTAAGGCACTTGAAGAGGATAAATCTATAATAATACGTAGTGCTGACAAGGGAGGAGGAATAGTTGTACAGGGAAGACAAGACTATATAGCTGAAGCCCTTAGACTTTTAGGAGATAATACCACATATGAGATTTTAGGTAAAAATCAGACAAACATCTTTTTGGAGGAGTATAAAGAACTGATTATAAAGGGGAAAGAAAAAAGGGTATTGGACAATAGTGAGTACAAATTTTTGGAAGTGGTTAATCCAGTATTACCGATTTTTTACCACCTCCCAAAAGTACACAAAGGGTTGGTTAACCCACCAGGGAGGCCGATTGTATCGGGAATAGGAGGATTAACCACGAAATTATCCGAATATGTTGATCACATTTTAAAACCACTAGTTCCAGTTTTACGATCATATGTACGAGATACCCCACACATCCTAAACCTATTGGAAGGTACTACATGGAAGGATGATTTTTTATGGGTCACAATGGATGTGAGTTCATTATATACCTCTATCCCTCACGATTTAGGCATAACAGCGGTTATATATTTTTTAAACAAATGTGGTTTCATTAATGATACACAGAAATGGTTTCTAGTAGAGTCTATTAGATTTATCCTAACAAAGAACTATTTTATTTTTAATAATAGGTACTATATTCAGAAAAGGGGTACCGCAATGGGTACAAAATTTGCCCCAAATTATGCAAATCTTTATATGGGGTGGTGGGAGGACTTGTATGTTTACAATGAAGAGAACCCCTACAAAGAAAACATTATAAAGTGGTATCGCTATATTGATGATGTGCTAATTATCTGGCAAGGGAGCCATGAGAGCTTGAATAATTTTTTAGTGTATGTAAATAGGAACATGATGAACCTAAAATTCACTATGGAAGCAAACAAAGATCTAATCACCTTCTTGGATCTAGAAATTACCCAAGAGAATGGGGGAGTGTACACTAAACTTTATCGTAAACCCACAGATACAAATGGATATCTACATGCGCAAAGCGGACATCATGGGAAGTGGATACGAAACATTCCTCTTGGGCAGTTTCAAAGAGCCAAACGCAATTGCTCTAAAACACGAGACTTCATACAGGAGTCAGAAACAATAAATAACAGATTTTTAGCAAAAGGTTATCCTGAAGATATGTTAATGGGTGCTTTCGAAAAGGTAAAAAAGATGGATAGGAATACTCTACTTAACAAGACAGAAATATCCATGAAAAGAAAGAACAGAAACGAGAAGTACAGCTTGTAACAAAATATAATAGAGTATCTAAGGAAATTGAAGGAGCAGTGAATAAATTCTGGCCTATCCTTATGCAAGATTCAATCCTCAAAGATACAATAAGTGATAGAGGACAGGTAGTTTTTAAAAGGAACATGAATTTAAGGAATCGTATCAGCCCCAGTATGCTAAAAGCAGAAACAGATTTGAATTGGTTAAATAAAGCATCTTGTGGCTTTTATAAATGTGGAAGATTGGGCTGCACTTGTTGTGAACACATAGACAAAAATAATAAACACTTTGGGAAAGAAGGAAATGAATTTGAGCATAAATTAAAGAATTGATGAATTGCAAAACCAAATATGTAGTATATATGTTGAAGTGTCCATGTAATAGGTTTTACATAGGGCGCACTAAACGCCCTGTGAAAACAAGGTTTAGCGAACACCTTAGGAACATAGAAAATGGGCTGACAACACATGGTTTGTCAGCTCATTTTTCAGAAATACATAATAAAGATGGGATAGGGCTCAGTATTAGGGCTATTGAGTGTGTTAGAAATGAGATTGGGGGGGGGGATAAGCTTCTTAAACTTAGGCAACGTGAGACCTACTGGATCCATAAATTGGACACTATGGAACCAGTGGGTCTCAATAGGGAAATTGATCTAGCAGCTTTTATAGAAGAATAGAGTATATGCATATTAATAAATTATGAGGAAGTACATATAGTCTTTTAGGTTCTTTAACGTCTATGAACTAATTTTTAACTGTACAAAATTAACTTTTTTTTTTTTTTAATAAATATTTTTATTTATCAATAACAAACATGTTACACAAGCATAAAGAGAAACATTTCTTGCTTAATATCCAGTAGGTATTACCATATTGACTATTAACATATCCATATGATTTTATCAGCCGTTAACATTATTACATTTCATTCTAGCCCCAAGTTGCCAGTTTCATTTTGTCTTATTATTTTCCAGAAAGGCTAATTTATCTTATCGCTACATACTTTATTCTACAACCCAAACAAACTCATACTAAAATAAGGAGGAGAAGAAGAGAAGGAGAAAAAAAGAAAAAAAAAAAAAACGAAAAATCTAGAAAACCTTCACCATACCTACGTGAGTGTATACATCCACCACCGAGTGTTAAAAATCTTCTAAACTTCCCCATTCTCCCCTCAATCTCGAAGCCAATATTATTTCAGTCTGAGCAAAAGGCTTTATAACTTGATTTTGTACTGAAATTTCCAGGGTTATAATATATGGTTTCCATTTCCCAAGGAAGCCCTCTAACCTATTTAAAACATCCGATTTAACATCCTGTTGTTCAACAAATAGTTGTTTTATTAGTCTGTTTTTTAATTGCGGGACGGTGGGGGTAGTCTTAACTGTCCAAAGATCCAAAATACATTTACGGGCTTGCAAAATGATCATTGTTAAGAGCAATTGGTTTTCGGTTTTCGCTCTATCCCATCTCAAAAAACATATTTGAGGAGTTCCTAGTTCAATATCGATTTTAAAGTATTGTTTGATCCAGTATCGAACTTTTTGCCAAAAGGGATATATCTTGGGACATGTTAAAAAATGATGCATAAAATTTGCATTCCTCCAACCACACTTTATACAAACATTTATACTGCTTGGGTTCCATTTTGATAGCCTACGCGGCGTTATATAATCACGGTGTAACATTCTTGTCTGTGATTCTCTAAGAATCACAGACAAGGTTGCTCTCCTCGCTATTTGCAAGCTGTCCGTGATCCAGGCTTGTCCAAGATCCTCCCTAATATCAGTTTCCCATCTACTCAAAATGAACTTTTTTAATTATTCTGTTTAATGCACGATTTTTTTGTATTTGGCTCTAGTAGGCAAGAAAGTATTGAACACATAGCTTCGTTCTAAATGGCATCAATTTTCTTATATACATGCATACATTTAATCTTTTTATTTTAATGTATTTCGCATTTTATATATATGGGTTTATTATTTATTTTTTATTTATTTTTTTATAGGTTTACTTACTAAATTCATTCATTTTTTTATAGTGAAAAATAATGGTACATATATTAAATTGAAGTAGATATGTATATATATAAATTGATATCATATGTCCCCTTTGGAAATTTATTATTGAAAATGTAGTATTGTTATTGTAATGTTAGCATGCATTTATGTACAGATAGATCAATTTTGTAGTAAAGAGAAAGGATTTAATCTTATTTTTTGTATTTTGTATTAAGTTATTCTAATGTGCATATATAGAATAGAACACTTGTATCAAGCCAATGCATAAACCAATGTGATATGTTAAGGGAACGCTGTAGTGCATCACTATACATAGGAATAGTATAAAAAGGACATCACAAGGAGGAGTGGGCATAAGCCTCTGACGAAGCGGGAGGAGTCCCACGAAATGCGTAAGGCCACGCCCACACGCACACGCTGAGTGACGCTACAATCCCTCCAGGTCAGGAGAATCTGTTGCCGGCTACACAGATTGAACCACCGCAGGAGGGAAATCTTTTGTTGTTAAAGACACCGAGACTGAACAGTCACTATTAGATGAACCAGCAAGGTGAAATTGGACATTGGAAAAGAGTATAGTAACATCTATACAAGACGCTGATACATACCTCATATTGTTTGAGGGTTTGTTTTGTGAGTTTGTTTTTTGTCATTAATAAATTGTTATTTTTTAATCTGACATACTGCACAATGATCTGTTCTTTGTTTTTTTCCCTGCGCTTGTAAGTTTAAGGACGGACAGTTTATTGCCCGAAAACGTTCACTAATTAAAGGTGACTCGTATGAAAGACCTCTGGAGTGCTTCATGTTTTGCGCTATATATATATATATATATATATATATATATATATATATATATATATTAGCAGTTACCAACTTTGCAGGGGTGTGCAATTTAATAATACTCTGAATTATATCATTTGCAAAGGATAATACATATAAAACCTGTATACTTTTAGTTCTGATTTGTCTGTTAAATAAACTGAGACTAGATCAATAAACAGACATAGGCCTCTAGTTATCAAGCCGTCAACTGCAAATACGCTGGAATTCCGCAGCGTACTTGTGGCGAGGCTGATTCGCCATAGTTATCAAGCCCTACAGCCTGGCAAAAGTAGAATCTAGTGACGAAAGCTACCATCCTCTGGTCTCAGTCCGACACAGATCGATTCTTACGTCACTCCAGATGTGCCGAACGCAAGTTCGGCACAATCTGACTACTTTTGCTAATTATCAAATAACTAGCAGGTATGCTCGGCACTTTTCCGGCCCAGCGTACCTGGTTTTCAATCCACCGCCCTGGAAGCGGTGGATCCCATAGGAATCAATGGGAGTCTGACAGCAGCGAGAGCTCATGTTCACTGCTGCTCGATATCCCATTGATTTCTATGGGAGATGTCTGCACCTAACACCCTAACATGTACCCCGAGTCTACACCCCTAATCTGCCCCCCCTACACCACTGCCACCTACTTTATACTTATTAAACTCTTAACCGCCGCTCCCAGGGCCCACCGCCACTCAAATAAACTTATTAACCGCCCACCGTCTACATTATACCTATTAACCCCTAATATGCTGCCCCCTATACCGCCGCCACCTAAATAAAGTTATTAACCCCTATCCTGTGGATCCTGGACCCCGCTGCAACTAAATTAAATGATTAACCCCTAAACCGCTGCTCCCGGACCCCGCCGCAACTAAATTAAATATTTAACCCCTAAACCGCTGCTCCCGGACCCCGCCGCAACTAAATTAAATGTTTAACCCCTAAACCGCCGCTCCAGGACCCCGCCGCCACCTATATTAAAATGATTAACCCCTAAACCTAAGTCTAACACTAACACCCCCCTAGCTTAAATATTATTTAAATAAATCTAAATACATATTACTATTATTAACTAAATTATTCCTATTTAAAACTAAATACCTGTAAAATAAACCCTAAGATAGCTACAATATAGCTAATAATTATATTGTAGCTATTTAAGGATTTATTTTTATTTTACAGGCAACGTTGTATTTATTTTAACTAGGTACAATAGCTATTAAATAGTTATGAACTATTTAATAGCTACCTAGTTAAAATAACTACAAAATTACCAGTAAAATAAAACCTAACCTAAGTTACAAATACACCTAACACTACACTATCATTAAATTAATAAACAAAATTAACTACAATTACCTAAAATTAAATACAATTAAATAAACTAAACTATAGTAGAAAAACAAACAAACACTAAATTACAGAAAATAAAAAAAAATTACAAGACGTTTAAACTAATTACACCTAATCTAAGCCCCCTAATAAAATAAAAAAGCCCCCCAAAATAATAAAATACCCTACCCTATACTAAATTACAAAGTAATCAGCACTTTTACCAGCCCTTAAAATGGCTTTTTGCGGGGCATTGCCCCAAAGTAATCAGCTCTTTTACCTGTAAAATAAAAAGAAATACAACCCCCAACATTAAAACCCACACCCACACACCCCTACTCTAAAACCCACCCAAACCCCCCTTAAAAAACCTTACACTAACCCCCTGAAGATCACCCTACCTTGAGCCGTCTTCACCAAGCCAGGCCGAATTCTTCATCCAAGCGGGGCAGAAGAGGTCCTCCATCCAGCTGAATTCTTCATCCAAGCAGGGCAGAAGAGGTCCTCCATCCGGCCGAAGTCTTCATCCAAGCGGTGTCTTCTATCTTCAATCATCTGGAGAGGAGCCATCTTCCATCCAGCCGATGCGGAGCCATCTTCTTCCAACAACGTCCTAACACCGAACGCCTGATCCTTTAAATGACGTCATCCAAGATGGCGTCCCTTGAATTCCGATTGGCTGATAGGATTCTATCAGCCAATCGGAATTAAGGTAGGAAAAATCTGATTGGTTGATTTAATCAGCCTATCGGATTGATGTTCAATCCGATTGGCTGATTGGATCAGCCAATAGAATGCGAGGTCAATTCTATTGGCTGATCCAATCAGCCAATCGGATTGAACTTCAATTCGATTGGCTGATTAAATCAACCAATCGGATTTTTCCTACCTTAATTCCGATTGGCTGATAGAATCCTATCAGCTAATCGGAATTCAAGGGACGCCATCTTGGATGACGTCATTTAAAGGACCAGGCATTCGGTGTTAGGACGTCACTGGAAGAAGATGGCTCCACTTTGACTGTATGGTAGATGGCTCCAATCCACTCCGGATTATTGAAGATAGAAGACGCCGCTTGGATGAAGACTTCGGCTGGATGGAGGATCTCTTCTGCCCCGCTTGGATGAAGAATTCGGCCCGGCTGGGTGAAGATGGCTCAAGGTAGGGTGATCTTCATGGGGTTAGTGTTAGTTTTTTTTAAAGGGGATTAGGGTGGGTCTTAGAGTAGGGGTGTGTGGGTTTTAATGTTGGGGGGGTTGTATTTCTTTTTATTTTACAGGTAAAAGAGCTGATTACTTTGGGGCAATGCCCCGCAAAAAGCTCTTTTAAGGGCTGGTAAAAGAGCTGATTACTTGTAATTTAGTATAGGGTAGGGTTTTATTATTTTTGGGTGCTTTTTTATTTTATTAGGGGGCTTAGATTAGGTGTAATTAGTTTAAACTTCTTGTATTTTTTTATTTTCTGTAATTTAGTGGGGTTTTTTGTACTATAGTTTAGTTTATTTAATTGTATTTAATTTTAGGTAATTGTAGATATTTTTTTTAATTAATTTAATGATAGTGTAGTGTTAGGTGTAATTGTAACTTAAGTTAGGTTATATTTTACAGGTAACTTTGTATTTATTTTAGCTAGGTAGTTATGAAATAGTTAATAACTATTTAATAACTATTTTACCTAGTTAAAATAAATACAAAGTTACCTGTAAAATAAAAATAAATCCTAAAATAGCTACAATATAATTATTAGTTATATTGTAGCTATATTAGGGTTTATTTTACAGGTAAGTATTTAGTTTTAAATAAGAATAATTTAGTTAATAATAGTAATATGTACTTAGATTTATTTAAATAATATTTAAGGTAAGGGGGTGTTAGGGTTAGTGTTAGACTTAGGTTTAGGCGTTAATTTGTTTAATATAGTGGTGGCGGTGTAGGGGGGGCAGAATAGGGGTTAATAACTTTAATATAGGTGGCGGTGGTATAGGGGGCGGCCGATTAGGGGTTAATAGGTATAATGTAGGTCCGGGAGTGGTGGTTTAGGGGTTAATATATTTATTATAGTTGCGGCGGGGTCCGGGCGCAAGGGTTTAGGGGTTAAAATCTTTATTTAGTTGCGGAGGGGTCCGGGAGCGGCGGTTTAGGGGTTAAAATCTTTATTTAGTTGCAGAGGGGTCTGGGAGCGACGGTTTAGGGGTTAAAAACTTTATTTAGTTGCGGAGGGGTCCGGGGGCGTTGGTTTAGAGGTTAATATATTTATTATAGTTGTGGCAGGGTCCGGGAGTGGCGGTTTAGGGGTTAAAATCTTTATTTAGTTGCGGAGTGGTCAAGGAGTGGTGGTTTAGGGGTTAAATCTATATTTAGTTGCGGAGGGGTCCGGGGGCGGCGGTATAGGGGGTAAAACAGTACAGTATAGTGTGGGTGCTTAGTGACAGGGGTATCAATAAAGCTAAGAAAAAGCTGAAGAGCAGCGAGATCGATGACTGATAAATAACAGTCCGCTGCTCATCGCTCCTTGGTGCACGGCTTTTTGACAGCTTTATTGATAAATTTGGCGAGCGTATTCAGGTCCGCGGCAGCGAGGTTAGGCGAACTTAGGCGGGCGTATTGGGGCCGGCGAAGGCAGGTAAGTACGAAGCTTCATAACTAGAGGCCATAGTTTATTAAAATAATTATTAAAAATAATAATCAATATTTGAATAAAGCAAATCAATAAACATATATCATTACAATGATTTAATGACTATCAGGTTATAACTAATGAAAAAAGTCACTAAATGATTTTATTTGCAGTAGATTGCATGTTTAATATAAAACCAGAAATGTGTGTTATATAAATTCTCAGCATAGCTGGCATGAATCAGGTAAGTTAAAGGGACATGAAACCCAAAATTTGTCTTTCATGATTCAGATAGAGAATACAATTTTAAACAACTTTCCAATTTACTTCTATTATTTAATTTCCTTTCTTCTCTTGTTATCCTTTGCTGAAAGGTTTATCTAGGCAAGCTCAAGTGCAGCAGAGAACCTAGGTTCTAGCTGTTGATTGGAGGCTGCATATATATATATATATTGATTGTGATTGGCTCACCCATATGTTCAGTTAGAAACTATTAGTGCATTGCTGCTCTTTCAAGAAATGATAACAAGAGAATCAAACAAATTAGATAATAGAAGAAAATTAGAAAGTTGTTTAAAATTCTATCAGCTAGATTACGAGTTTTGCATTATGAGTGAAAAAGCATTGTTATGATTCATAACGTTGCTTTTTTCCTAACACCGCTATTACGAGTCGAGTAGGCATAGCTGTACCGCACACCTTTTTGGCCGTCATGCAATGTCAGTACCATACTTTTAAAAAAGTCATTTTTCAATGGGACTTCCATAGTGCCGGTATTACGAGTTTGCCTGGGAGGCCAAAAAAGTGAGCGGTACACTCTATGGCCTCTATTTATCACAGGTCTTGCGGACCTGATCCGACAGGCAATACGCTCTCCACATTTAACATTGCACCAGCAGCTCACAAGAGCTGCTGGTGCAACGCCGCCCCCTGCTGACTCGCGGCCAGGGAGGTTTCAATCAACCCGATCGAACTTGATCGGGTTGATTTCTGGCGATTTCTGTCCGCCTGCTCAGAGCAGGTGGACAGGGTTAAGGAGCAGCGGTCTTTAGACCGCTGCTTCATAACACGGGCCGTCAAGCTCCTTTCGGAGCTTGATAGATAGACCCCTATAACTACAAGATCCGTACCGCCATCTAAAGTCAGTAGTTATGAGTTTTATGTTACAAATCTGTAGCATAAAACTCATAACTAAAGTGTTACAAAGTACATTACTACCTATTAAACCCTAACCGAGGCCCTCCCACATCGCAAACACTATAATAAAATTATTAACCCCTTATCTGCTGCTCTGGACATCGCTGCCACTTAAAAATGTATTAACCCCTATTCCACTGCTCCCCGACATCGTTGCCACTTAACCCCTAAACCGCCACCCTCTCGCATCACAAACACTATTTAAAGATTATTAACCCCTAATCTGCCGTCTGCCCACACCGTCGCTATAATAAACCTATTAACCACTAAACTGCAAGCCCCCCACAAGGAAATATACTAAATTAAACTACTAACCCCTAAACCTCTGGCCTCCCACATCACTACATAAATATATTAACCCCTAAACCTAACCCTAATGTAACCCTAAGTTTAACCCTAACCTCCTAACTTAAATATAATTAAATAAAGCTAAATAAAACTTACAATTATTACCTAAATAATTGCTATTTAAAACTAAATACAAACTTACCTGTAAAATAAACCTAAGCTTGCTACAATATAACTAGTAGTTATATTGTAGCTATCTTACACCGAGATTACAAGTTTTGCGGTAACAGGGGTGCGTTGCTAACGAGCAGTTTTTTCTCACCGATCATTTAAGACAACGCTGGTATTACGTTTTTTTTTTTAAATCTGGCATTCCCCTTAAAAAGGTGAGCGTAGAACAAAATTTAGCTCCACATCTCACCTCAATACCAGCATTGCTTACGGTAGCGGTGAGCTGGCTAAACGTGCTCGTGCACGATTTCCCCATAGGAGTCAATGGGGCAGAATCGGCTGAAAAAAAACCTAACACCTACAAAAAAGCAGCGTTCAGCTTCTAACGCAGCCCCATTGATTACTATGGGGAAACAAAAGTTATGTCTACACCTAACACCCTAGCATGAACCCCGAGTCTAAACACCCCTAATATTACACTTCTTAACCCCTAATCTGCCGCCCCCGACATCACTGACACCTGCATTATATTATTAACTCCTAATCTGCCACTCCGGACACCTCGGCCACATACATTATCCCTATGAACCCCTAATCTGCTGCCCCCAACATCGCCAACACCTATTTTTTATTTATTAACCCCCTATTCTGCCTCCCCCAATGTCGCCGCCACCTAACTACACTTATTAACCCCTAATCTGCCACTGCCACTATAATAAAGTTGTTAACCCCTAAATCTAAGTCTAACCCTAACCCCACCTAACTTAAATATAATTTAAATACATCTAAATAAAATTACTACAATTAAATAAATAATTCCTAATTAAAACTAAATACTTACCTATAAAATAAACCCTAAGCTAGCTACAATATAACTAATAGTTACATTGTAGCTATCTCAGGGTTTATTTTTATTTTACAGGCAACATTGTATTTATTTTAACTAGGTACAATAGTTACTAAATAGTTATTAACTATTTAATAACTTCCTAATTAAAATAAGTACAAATTTACCTGTAAAATAAATCCTAACCTAAATTGCAATTACACCTAACACTACACTATAATTAAATTACCTACAATTAACTACAATTAAATAAAATAAACTAAAGTACGGAACCCCCCCCCCACACTAAATTACAGAAAAAAATAAAATAATTACAACAATTTTAAACTAATTACACCTAATCTAATCCCCCTAATAAAATAAAAAAGCCCCCCAAAATAATAAAAATCCCTACCCTATACTAAATTACAAATAGGGCTTTTTGCGGGGCATTGCCCAAAGTAATCAGCTCTATCACCTGTAAAAAAAAATACAATACCCCCCAATATTAAAACCCACCACCCACACACCAAGCCCTACTCTAAAACCCACCCAATCCCCCCTTAATAAAACCTAACACTAACCCCTTGAGGATCAGCCAATCGGAATTTAGGTAGGAAAAATCCTATTGGCTGATGCAATCAGCCAAAAGGATTGAAGTTCAATCCTATTGGCTGATCCAATCAGCCAATAGGATTGAGCTTGCATTCTATTGGCTCTTCCAATCAGCCAATAGAATGCGAGCTCAATCCTATTGGCTGATTGCATCAGCCAATAGGATTTTTCCTACCTTAACTCCGATTGGCTGACCTCTCAATGCTGCTTTTTAAGGCTAACGCAAGACTTGTAATCTAGGTGTTAGGTTTTATTTTTATTTCACAGGTAAGTTTGTATATATTTTAACTAGGTAGACTAGTTAGAAATAGTTATTAAATATTTAATAACTACCCTGTTAAAATAAATACAAACGTACCTGTGAAATAAAACCTAACCCGCTTTACACTAAAACCTAACATTACAATAAAATAAAATAAATTAAATTAATAAAATACTATGTACTAAATTACAAAAAAATTAAACACTAAATTACACAAAATAAACAACTAAATTATCAAAAATAAAAACAAACTACTCTTAATCTAATAGCCCTATCAAAATAAAAAAGTCCCCCCCAAATTAAAAAAACCCTAGCCTACACTAAACTGCCAATAGCCCTTAAAAGGGCCTTTTGCTGGGCATTGCCCCAAAGATAACAGCTCTTTTACATAGCAATTAAAAATACAAACACCCCCCAACAGTAAAACCCACCACCCACACAACCAAACACCCAAATAAAATGCTATCTAAATAAACCTAAGCTAACCATTGCCCTGAAAAGGGCATTTGGATGGGCATTGCCCTTAAAAGAGTATTTAGCTCTTCTGCCATGCCCTGAAAAGGGCAATCAGCTCTTTTTCGAAGTGCCCAAACCCTAAGCTGAAAATAAAACTCACCCAAAAAACTTAAAAAAAAACCTAACACTAACCCCCGAAGATCCACTTACAGTTTATGAAGTCTGGACATCCATCCTCATCCAGCCGGCGAAGTCCTTATCTAAGCGAGCAGAAGTCATCATCGAAGCTGGCATAAGTATTCATCCAGACGGCATCTTCTATCTTCATCCATGCTGATTGGATCAGCCAATAGGATTAAAGGATTTTGTAATTTAGTACATTTTATTAATTTAATTTATTTTATTTTATTGTAATTTTAGGTGTTAGTGTAAGTCAGCTTAGGTTTTATTTGACAGGTAAGTTTGTATTTATTTTAACTAGGTAGCTAGTAAATAGTTAATAACTATTTACTAACTAGTCTACCTAGTTAAAATAAATACAAACTAACCTGTGAAATAAAAATAAAACCTAAGCTAGCAACAATATAACTATTAGTTATATTGTAGCTAGCTTAGGTTTTATTTTACAGGTAAGTGTGTATTTAGTTTAAATAGGAATTATTTAGGTAATAATTGTAAGTTTAATTTAGATTTATTTTAATTATATTTAAATTAAGGGGTATTAGGGTTAGGTTTAGGGGTTAATATATTTATGTAGTGTTAGTGATGTGGGAGGCCAGAGGTTTAGGGGTTAATAACTTTAGTATAGTGGCGGCAACATTGTGGGCAGCAGATTAGGGGCTAATAAGTGTAGGTAGGTGGCAGCAATGTTAGGGCCAGCAGATTAGGGGTTAATAACATTATGTAGGTTGTGGCAATGTCGGAGGCGGCAGATTAGGGGTGTTCAGACGTGGTTTTTATGTTAGGGTGTTAGGTATAAACATAACTTTTTCTTTCCCCATAGACATCAATGGGGCGGCATTACAGAGCTTTTCATTCCAGCGATCACAGGTGTTAGGCTTTTTTTTGCCGGCTCTCCCCATTGATGTCTATGGGGAAATTGTGCACGAGCACATCAAAGCAGCACTTGTATTTGGGTGAGGTATGGAGCTCAACGCCACCATATCGCCCATGAAAGCTTGGTTTTTTAAAACCTATAATAGCAGCACTATAGGGAGGTGAAATACCGCCGCTTGTGTGGCGGTCGTTAATTTTCCTATAGCACTCAAAACTCGTAATCTAGCTGTATGTTCTATCTGAATCATGAAAGAAAATGTTTGGGTTTCATGTCCCTTTAATAATCATGGCAAACAATAAGAAAATTATATTATTACAGGATTCCTGATTGACCCAGTGTTATTGTCGACAGATAAAACTAGGAATTACCTAATAAAACATTTGTGACTAAAAAAGGGCAAACTAGAATTGATTAACTCACCTGATTAAAGGGACAGTCTAGTCAAAATGAAAATTTCATGTTACAGATAGGGCATGCAATTTTAAACAACTTTCCAATTTACTTTCATTATCAAATTTACTTTGTTCTCTTGGCATTCTTTGTTGAAAGCTAAAACAAGGTAGTCTCATATGCTAATTTAATGGCGTCCTCTTATCTCAGGGCATTGTGACAGTTTTTCACAGATAGAGGGTGTTAGTTCATATGTGCCATATAGATAACATTGTGCACACACACAGGGAGTTACCTAGGAGTCAGCACTGATTGGCTAAATTGCAAGTCCTTCAAAAGAACTAAAATAAGGGGGCAATAATATGCAGAGGCTTAGATACAAGTTAATTACAGAGGTTAAAAGTATATTAATATAACCATGATGGTTATGAACAACTGGGGAATGGGTAGTAAAGGGATTATCTATCTTTTTAAACAATAACGATTCTGGAGTAGACTGTCCCTTTAAATAAGAACAATTTGAATATTAATGTAAAGAGAATAAATCATATTAACAAAACAGTTTCATATAGGTTTGTTTCATACTTATAAATATTGTGGGATCCTTCACTAGGGTTCAATGTAAAAAGACCCTCCTTGGTTACAACTGGGCCCTCTCTCGCCATTATCCTGACTTGTCTGTTTGGTGGTCATCGTGCCTGCTCAGTGTGGCCCCGTTTGTGTCGCCTGTTTGTGCCCCCCTTTTGTGGGTGTATATTTTATGGAATAATCTTAACTCCATCCCAACTGATAAGGCTAGGTTGACATAAATAATTGGCTAACACTTATTACAGATTAATTAGCAGCAGTTTCCGTGCAAGCTGTTAGGCTCGCCAGAAACAAAAGTTAAGAAGCAGTGGTCTTAAGCTCCTTAACCTATCCGCCACCTCTGAGGCAGCGAACATCAATCATCCTGATCAGATATGACCAGGATGATTGACACCCCCTGCTAGCGGCTGATTGGCTGCAAATCTACAGGGGCGGCATTGCACAAGCATTTCACTAGAAATTCTTGTGCAAGGTTAAATACGCTGTTGGCATTTAGCGATATCGCGTGGACAAGATCCACTACAGCGGATCATGTCCGCCAGCATCATAATAAATCTGCCCCTTAGTCTGAGTCTGAACTTTAAATGAGTATGTCTATTTCTATGCCTTCTGTATTATGTGGCAGCCATCAGCCAATTAGAAAGGCATCCTATATAATAAAAGGCCAGGTATGTTTGTCAGATGCAGTCATGCGCAGTAGAGACTGCAGAGGACAAACATACCTGGCCTTGAACAGCAGAGGAGTGCGCACTGCGGAAGCTGCCTGGTGGGGGCGTGGCTGGGAGTGCTGTGATGGGGGCATGGCCAGACATGCCACGATGGGGCGTGACCGGGTGTGCCATGATGGGGGCGTGACCAACGGGCGTGCCGAGGGGCGTGGCCTCACTGGAGCGCATGTGAAGGGCGTGGCCAATGGGAGAGACCAAAAGAGAGGAGGGAAAGTGAGAAAGCGAGCAAAAGAAGGGGGAAAGAGAGAGAGCAAAAGAGAGAGAGCAAACGAGAGGAGGGAGAGAGCAAACAAGAGAAAAAAAAAAAAAAAAAAGGGGAGAGAGCACAAAAGAGAGGGGGAGAGAGCGCAAAAGAGAGGGGGAGGGAGAGCAAAAAAGACGGGGAGAGAGTGCAAAAGAGAGGGGGAGAGAATGCAAAAGAGAGGGGGAGAGAGAGCAAAAGAGAGGGGGAGAGAGAGCAAAAGAGAGGGGGGAGCGAGAGAGAGTGCAAAAGAGGGGGGAGAGAGGGCAAAAGAGGGGGGAGAGAGAGCAAAAGAGGGGGGAGAGAGAGCAAAAGAGGGGGAGAGAGCAAAAGAGGGTGAGAGAGAGCAAAAGAGGGAGGAGAGAGCAGAAGAGGGGGAAGAGAGAGAGAGCGCGAGCAAAAGAGGGGAGAGAGCAAAAGAGGGGGGCGAGAGAGAGCAAAAAAAGGGGGAGAGGAAAAGAGGGGGAGAGAGAGAGCATGAGGGGAGAGAGAGAGCAAAAGAGGGTGAGAGAGAGCAAAAGAGGGAGGAGAGAGCAGAAGAGGGGGAAGAGAGAGAGAGCGCGAGCAAAAGAGGGGAGAGAGCAAAAGAGGGGGGCGAGAGAGAGCAAAAAAAGGGGGAGAGGAAAAGAGGGGGAGAGAGAGAGCACGAGGGGAGAGAGAGAGCAAAAGAGGGGGAAAGAGAGCTCAAAAGAGAGGGGGGAGAGAGAGAGCAAAAGAGAGAGTGGGGAGAGAGAGGGAGCAAGGGTTGGAACTGCGGTACTTAAAAAATTGGCCCGTGTACACGGGCTTTAGGACTAGTAAACATATATTCTGTGAATTCTTGCACATGTTCAGTAGGAGCTGGTGACTCAAAAAGTGTGACTTTATAAAGACTGTGCTCATTTTAATAATGGTAGTAAATTGGAAAGTTGTTTAAAACTACATACTCTATCTGAATCATTTAAGTTTAATTTTGACTTGAGTTTCCCTTTAACCTTGAAAAGGCTGACAGGTCTCTGAGGCTTCACAAGACTTTCTCATACCAACAACACTTTGTTGATGGGTCCCATCATGAAGTATTTCCAGGGGCTCTTGGTCTATCTATGCTACATCTGGATCTACTTCCAGACTGTGACACATAATTATAGGATTTCTCCAAAAGTATCTAAGTTCTAACACATGATACTGATAAAATGGAAAAAAGAATAATTTATGTATTTGGAAATAGATGAGAAATCTAATTTTTTTTAATCAAAAAGTCTGTCATAAGGGGTATGGAGCTGGCCGTTGACCAACATGGCGGCTGAATAGTAACGTTCCATAGCTATAATCCCACAGATCACATCATCATCCTATCAAAGAGCCTTCCTGTACTCCACATGGTAGGAGTCTTTGTTGGAAGGATAATACTGCTCAGTGATGTGCTTAGTGGCAGCCTAAATCACTCCAGCACTGCAGAAGACATTGCGCCACATTTAAACATGCTGACAATTAACAAATACGCAACAACACAGCAGCGGTACGCACAACTACCACTAAAGTTGGGGGACACCGGAGTGAACACCGAGTTCAGACGATCCCAACAAGGCAAGGTAACCTGTAATTTACATAAATAAAAAGAGAGAGGCGCTCAACCTGGGAATGAACAATAGCATAATAGCTTGTTCTATGGCTAGTTACCACCCAAGAAGCAGACTCTTTTTGCTCAACATGTCCAGCCCCGAAATGCCAGGCAATCACTCTCTGAAAGAGAGAAACAGCAAAATCCCAGATGTATGTTTTGGCCTAGTGTGGGCCTCGTCAGTGAGGTGCAACCATTTATCTCTAGGCACACTGAACAATGGGTCCACATCTAGATTCCCGCATCACACTTAGGAAGACTTCCCTAAGAGCCATAATTTGCATAAGTAAAAAGGGAAAAGCGCTCAACCTAGGAATGAACAATAGCATAATAGCTTGTTCTATGGCTAGTTACCACCCAAGAAGCCATCTCTTTTTGCTCAACATGTGCCTTTCACAGAGAAGTTCCTGTAGCATATCAGTCTAATCCTGGCTTAACAGTACTGACCACCTTTGAAATACCAGGCAATCCCTCTCTGAAAGAGAGAAACATCAAAACCCTAGACGTAAGTTTCAGTCTAGTGTGGGCCTCGTCAGTGAGGTGTAGCCATATCTCTCTAGGCACACTAAGCAACGATTCCACGTGTGGATTCCTGCAACCTGTCATTTACACTGCCATTAATACCGTCACAAGCAGAGTGAGACACCAACACGAGACACAGAGCAAAGTTCTCCTTTAACTAGATAGGGCCACTCACATGAAGCCTGAACAATGAGGCTTACACCTGCACAAAACAGCTGAGCCAGCACAGATACATCTCTGCTCTCAGTAAAATTCACCGCTCCCCAACCTCGCAGACCCCCAACACCCCCACAGAGGTCTTTATGATACAGCACTGCTTCAGCAATTAATCTACCATTTGTGAACAGGGGATATTGCTAGCATCGATTCTCTATCCTCCCAGAACACAAAATTAAAAGAGACGGAGGAATTAGGATACAACTAACACACCAGATCCCAGAGTAACACATAGCTATCAATTACTAAAACTAAGCTGTGCCCATATTTACCTTCTGACTTTTCATACCACAATGGCTTCAAGAAAAAGCACTAAGCCAGCTAATCCTAACAAAATGATAGGGACACCTGGGAACAAACTCAACCCATTCTTCAAAGCCCTTGAAACCTTAGTTACAGACCCAGGGCCGCAACTTGAGAACCCACAAGAAATAGAGAGGGATCAGACCCTACTCCTAGAAAATAAAAGCCCCATTACCAGATCAGACCATCGCTTTCTCGCTACGAAATCAGATTTTGCTGCCTTCCTGACACAGGTTGGCCAAATGATGTTTCAGCACTAGGTAATAGAATTATGGACTTAGAAGAGGGCACAGAAGAACTCTCCAACACTACAGAGGCTCTGACATAGCAAGTCTAACCACAACATTCTACTATTTCACAGCTCCAAACTCAAATTGAGGACCTGGACAATAGAGGGAAGCGTCAAAACCTCAGAATAAGAAGACAGTCCTTCCAGGACCACAACCAGATTATGTGCAGGTACTATTTCAATTTTTACTGGATGACCCTAACCACAAATGCATACCCCTGGACAGAGTACACAGGGCACTGAGGCCACGGCTGAAAAAGTCGACCCTACCCGAGTCATACTCAAGTGCCATAAGTTCCAGGAAAAAGAAAAGATAATAGAGGCCGCATGGAAGAAGAGCCAAGTCACCTTTAACAACACTTCTCTACAAATTTTCAACAACCTTAGCCTACTCACTCTCTTCAAGTGGAAAGAAGTGTGCTACCTGACAGTACACCTGAAGGACCTTGGCATCCCTTATCGCTGGATGTTCTCCTTTTGTATCAGAGTCATAAAAGTTGGCCAAACAGATACATACAGAGAGCCAGATGATATTGAAGAGTTTTGTAGAAACCTGAACATAGCTCAACCTACTCTCCCAAAATTAACAGGTGACCCCCTACCATCCTCAAACTCATCGACCGGTCCTAAAACCCAATGGTCGTCATGGCAGAAGGTATTATGAAAGAGAAGGAATCCTCCACACACATCAGCTCCCCAAACTTAAGCACCGGCAGACCCCACATGAATGGACAAATACCTGAGTAACAAGGATCTGTAATTTCCCTGTCGGTCTCACTGAAGGACTGCCTTATTCTGCACAAAATGGGACAGTACCATGATTTTCTCCTTAGGCTCCATGCCGGACTTGCAATTATTTATTTTTTTTAATAGGAAAGTTATTATTACCATGTTTTATTGTGGGATAGTTGTAAGGCACTGCTTAAACCCCCTCAACCCACTTCTCAATATGGAGACACCCACCTTATTAGTGCCTCCCACACCCCCCAGGTCACAATGCTTATGTTTTTTATTTTGATATAAATGTTCTTTGTACATTGTTATTGTTTACTAACATTTGTTATTGTCATGATCAGATCCGATCATCGCCGTGTCGCCGCGGCTCCCAGATCTCTTACTGTTACTGAGCGTCACGTTGCTTAGCAAAGTGACGCGGCCTTCCTGTTTCCGGGCCCTTCATCATCAGGCTTTAAAAGCCTCGGCGGGACATCTCTCTGGTGCCCGTTTGTTGTTTTCTTGCTGCTGCATGCCGGCTTGTGAGTACCTGATATCTGGTTAAAGGGACACTGACCATTGCTTTGCCTGACCACTTTGCTGCCTCATCCTTATATCTGATTAAAGGGACACTGACCATTGCTTTGTCTGACCACTCTGCTGCCTCATCCTTGTATCTGATTAAAGGGACACTGACCATTGCTTTGCCTGACCACTCTGCCGCCTCATCCTTGTATCTGATTAAAGGGACACTGGTCTTTGCTTTGCTTGACCACTCTGCTGCCTCATCCTTGTATCTAATTAAAGGGACACTGACCATTGCTTTGCCTGACCACTCTGCTGCCTCATCCTTGTATCTGATTAAAAGGACCCTGACCACTGCTTTGCCTGACCACTCTGCTGCCTCATGCTTGTACTTGATTAAAGGGACATTGTTCACTGCTTCATTTGATCACTCAACTGCCTTATCCTTTGCCTGTTTTAAAACTCCAATCCGAAGACCTGCATCTGTGATTACTCCTTTTCTTTTTCTACAAAATAACCTGTTATTCCTGAGTGGGTCACGTCCTGGTTTACTCTCAGCATGTTAGCGTATGTTTATCTTTTCACGCTAGCAGTTGGGTAAAATCCTGGACTGATTCTATACGGCTGACAGTTATGACTCTTGCAGATCAACCGACCCACCTAACTTCCGAAACTTTCCTTTCTTCACTTCATACCCATCTTTGCTTCTCTACCTTTCCCCTCTGAGGAGGAGGGTGAACCCAAATTTTTACATTGCAATGTCCACAAAGGTAAGGAGATATCACACCTGCACACCACACACCCCAAGTAATCACACTAAACCCGATAGAACATTCAAACCACACCATAGACATCATGGCTAACTGAAAACTAACCTTTATATCACAGAACACTAAGGGCTTAAACTCCCCACAAAGCGTTACTTAGCACTTAACTGTTTCCGTAAGCAGACATTGTCTTGTTACAGGAAATGCACTTCTATCAATCTGCTGAACCTAAATTCACAAATAGAGATTAACCGGCAGGTTATTTTACTTTCACTACCCAAAAACGCTGCGACGTAGGTATTTTGATGAGCAATTGCATGTTTTTCAAATCATAGATAACATAACAGATAAAGAGGACAGAATCCTGATTTAAGTAGGACTCCTATTTAATAAACCAATCACAATAGTAAACATTTACACCCCTAACACAAAACAAGCAACTTTTTTCAAGAGAACGACAACACTCATACAGGAACACAGGAAGTGGTCCCTTATTCTAGGGGTAGATCTTAATGTTATATTAGACCCCACCCTCAACCTCTCATCTTCACATACCACAGCCCCCCTGAGAGCAAAGACCTGAGTATACAACCAGATAAAGCATTTAGGAATACTGGACACCTGGTGAACACAACACCCGCTCCAATGCAACTATACCTTTTAATCCTACCAATGGTCCACATATTCTCATGTAGACTATCTCTTTTTAGACCAGAACAGTTTAAATCTCCAATCACAGTCAGACATCGACCAAGTGTTTTGGTCTGATGATGCCATGATATCACTCACACTAGAAGGACACCCCAATAATCCCATATCTTCCATATTTGAATCATTCTCCAAATCCTTGCAGGAATATTTGTCCAACAATGCGACCACTGTGGTATCTCCACAGTCCACACATTCTCTGGGAGGCTCACAAAGCCGTGATATGGGGAGAACTCATCAAACAAAAAGTCATTTTAACCAAGAAATACCTGTCAGACACAATTACACTTACGAATGATACAGGAGCTATAAATCCACCACAAAAACAGCCCCACTGACTCAATCACCCTCGCCAAACTATCACAAGCTAGGAGATAGCTGAATACTCTGTTACAAAGAGAAGCAGAAAGGAAAGTTCTACCTCTCAAAAAGTCCTTCTTTTAAGAAGGAAATAAAGCTTGTTCTCTCTTGGCTAAAGCACTTAAACATAAACAGCAGTATTCCCACATAAATAGCTTGCAGAACCCTAACCACTCCCCTATCCAAGATAGTAAACAGATAGCTGATACTTTCAGCAACTATTATAGCAAACTCTATAACCTTCCAACACCCCACCAAGAAGACCAAAAGACACACATGTTTAATTATATTCGGACAGCAAATCTTGTAACCATAGACAAAGCTAAAGCAAAACTGTTGGATGACCCTATCACCCTCGTGGAGATCACTGTGGTCATTAAGAATTTACCTAATGGTAAAATCCAAGGCCCAGGTGGCTTCACAAACATAAATTACAAAACCTTTAGCAACATCTTGGCTCCATATCTTCTAAAAATGTTCCAGTCCCTAGATGAGGGTACCCAATACACTGCAGCATCCCTTGAATCCCATATCTCAGTGATTTTAAAAGACGGTAAACCACCTGATGATGTTATAAGTTACAGACCTATCTCATTACTATTTCTTAAAGATACTAGGGAAAATTCTAGCAAATAGAATGAATAGGATTTTAGGAGACATCATTCATACCGATCAGGTTGGATTCATCCCCTACAGAGAGGCGAAGGACAACAACATCCGAGCCCTCACTCTCATGGCACATGCGCGTCACACACAATAAAAATCTATTATAATCACAACATATGTGGAGAAGGCGTTTGATAGGGTCCACTAGCAATTCTTACATCACATATTAGAACCCTTAGGTATAGGATCAATAATGATTAATCGAATATTCAGTCTCTACTCTACTCCCTCGACTAAATTAAGAGTGAATAGTACCCTAGCATACCTCTTTACAATCAGAAATAGAACACACCAGGGATACCCTCTCTCACTAATTCTTTTTATTCTTACCTTGGAGGTTATGGCCTCTCATATCTGTCAAAACCATGGGATAGAGGGAATTAGAATTGTTTCAAACAATTGCAAAAGCGTTATACGTTGACAATGTCCTTCTCTCAATCTCATCACCTAGTACTTCCATCCCCCATTTACTTTCTGAACTCCACAACTTCGGCACATATTGTAATTGCTTGATTAATATGTAGAAATCCAAAATGTTAAATGTAAATTTACCACACTCGGACTTCACAGCCCTTAGCAACATCTGCCCCTTACGCCAACAACCCAAAACAATCAAATACTTGGCTACCTACATTACACCTAACCATTCCTTACTTTTTCAACAAAACTTCATACCCCTTTAAAAAAAAAATCAGGAAGACTTTAAAAGATGAAATATGAAACCACTGTCTTGGGGGGGGGGGTGTATACAATCCATTAAGATGATGACCTTACTGCAAATATTATATATCCTACAGGTACTCCCAATACACCTCCCGAAGTGGCATATTAACCAACTACAGAAAACCCACTAACGCCTTTATCTGGAACAAGAGCAAGCCCAGAATAAAAAAATCTAACCTATACAGGTCTAACAGAGAGGGAGGACTGGGACTACCATGTATCCAATGGTACTTCAAATCGGTGACCCTGCAGAGGATCTTGGACTGCCACGGAGCACCGCCCACAAAGTTTGGGTAGCTTTAGATTCCCATATACTTGAAGTGCTGGTGCTGGAGTTCTCTGCTGGGTACTGAAAACTAACAGGCCTGCCTGATGCTACACAATAGATCTACATTAACACCTCTTTGACAGTTGGGATAGGATTCTTTCCACTAGGAGGGGTATAGCCACAGCACATTCACCTATGTTACTGATACCACTCAATGCAGAACTATTTGGAGGGCTAGATAATAGAAACGAGAGGACCACTGAATGGGACTACACAATCCTATTAGCCAAAATAACTGTAAATAGCACCTTTTTACCCAGAGATAAACTAATAGAATAGACAGGGAACAGATTCTCCTCCTGTATCAAAGCTGCATAATTAAAACACTTTTTAGATGCCTTGCGACACAAACCTGATTTGACCTGACCCCCCACTCTGTTTGAATCCCTATGCCTTAATGAGAAACCAATCAAATGTCCCTTATCCCTGGCACATAGGCTACTACCGTGCCAAAGACTCCATTGACTTACGCTTGTACACAAGCAAATGGCAGACTGATCTTAGAATATCAGCACAGAGGTAGGACCAGCACACCTGTTGTTATCAAGTGTCCATAAACAACATGGTAGGTGCAAACATATAGAGCCAAATCCCACAAGCTCCAGGTAAATGTCCAAAGCAAATAATGTTTGCACTCAAAGATGTGAAAGAACTTTTATTGGGTGAACAGCAACGTTTCGGGGCTACTGCCCCTTAGCTTGACAAAGGGGCAGTAGCCATGAAACGTTGCTGTTCACCCAATAAAAGTTCTTCCACATCTTTGAGTGCAAACATTATTTGCTTTGATCTTAGAATATCCATAGACACTCAAAACTGGCATAGAATATTCATCGACATACGCAAATAATCAGTTTTCCCTCAAATACTAGAGTTAAACCATAAACTACTCCTTAGATGGTACCTTACCCTGTCTAGGTTAAATATCATCTACCCAGGGGCCTCCTGGAGTTGTTGGAGAGACTGCAGAGACTACGATAGCCTGTACCACATATGGTAGCAATGCCCATTGATTATACCTTTTTGGGAGACAGTGGAATCAAACTTCCGCAAAATATTCAACTTTAGTTTGTTCCCCCAAACTGCTCTGCTCAACGACCTACCGAAGTCCCCCTGCAAATTACGAACACACTTACTACAAATTGAACTCAATAGTGCACGGATTGATAGACTGATGCTGGAAATCCCAATGTATCCCATCTAATCAAACATGGTTAGACACAACATCAGAGCTCCTCTCACTAGAGAAATAGGGGTATCTAAAGTGAAATAAGTTAATTTACTTAATAAGTGTTACATTTTTCTGCAAACAATCTCTCCAAGATACTTAGCACACAAAGCTCAAAAACCCTAAACTCACACTTTACCTCTCACTTCTTGGATTCACTAGACCCTGACTAATATGCAATGAAGCTAGGACCCCCTTGTCACCTCCTCCTCCCCCCTCCCCTCCCCCTTCTTTCTTCCCCTTTCTTTTTCTCCCCTGCTAAAATATCCCTGCCCCCCCCATATTTCTCTATTATCACTAACTACTCCTCTCTAGTGATGTCGCAAACAGTTCGCCGGAGAACAGTTCCCGGCGAACATAGCTTGTTTGCGTTTGCAGCGGTGGGCAAACATATGTGATGTTCGATCCGCCCCCTATTCGTCATCATTGAGTAAACTTTGACCCTGTATCTCACAGTCTGCAGACACATTACAGCCAATCAGCAGCAGACACTCCCTCCCAGACCCTCCCAGCTCCTGGTCAGCAGCCATTTTAGATTCATTCTGATCCTGCATTCTTAGTGATAGGAGGGATAGTGTAGCTGCTGCTGATTTTATAGGGAAATTGATAGCTAGGCTAGTGTATTCAGTGTCCACTACAGTCCTGAAGGACTCATCTGATCTCTGCTGTAAGGACAGCACCCCAAAAAGCCCTTTTTAGGGCTACATCAGTCGTTTTTTTTTCTCTTTGTAATCTAATAGCAGTTGCCTGCCTGGTACTGCCAGCCTGTGTGTCAGGCTCACAGCATATACTGTGCCTACTTGCTCAGTGCCACCACTCATATCTGGTGTAACATTAGTGTAAATTTAAAAAAAAAAAACTTTTACATCAGTCTGCTAGTGTAATCTAATAGCAGTTGCCTGCCTGCCACTGCCAGCCTGTGTGTCAGGCTCACAGCATATACTGTGCCTACTTGCTCAGTGCCACCACTCATATCTGGTGTAACATTAGTGTAAATTTAAAAAAAAAAAAACTTTTACATCAGTCTGCTAGTGTAATCTAATTTCAGTAGCCAGGCCAGCCTGCCACGGCCAGCCTGTGTGTCAGGCTCACAGCATATACTGTGCCTACTTGCTCAGTGCCACCAGTCATATCTGGTGTAACATTAGTGTAAATTTTTTAAAAAAAACTTTTACATCAGTCTATTAGTGTAATCTAATTTCAGTTGCCAGGCCAGCCTGCCACTGCCAGCCTGTGTGTAAGGCTCACAGCATATACTGTGCCTACTTGCTCAGTGCCACCACTCATATCTGGCTGGTGTAACAGTAGTGTAATTTAAAAAAACAAACTTTTACATCAGTCTGCTAGTGTAATCTAATAGCAGTTGCCTGCCTGCCACTGCCAGCCTGTGTGTCAGGCTCACAGCATATACTGTGCCTACTTGCTCAATGCCACCACCAGTCATATCTGGTGTAACATTAGTGTACTTTTAAAAAAAAACTTTTACACCAGTCCACTAGTGTAATCTAATTTCATTTGCCAGGCCAGCCTGCCACTGCCAGCCTGTGTGTCAGGCTCACAGCATATACTGTGGCTACTTGCTCAGTGCCACCACTCATATCTGGTGTAACATTAGTGTAAATTTAAAAAAAAAAAAACGTTTACACCAGTCTGCTAGTGTAATCTAATTTCAGTTGCCAGGCCAGCCTGCCACTGCCAGCCTGTGTGTCAGGCTCACAGCATATACTGTGCCTACTTGCTCAGTGCCACCACCAGTCATATCTGGTGTAACATTAGTGTAAATTTAAAAAAAAAAAACGTTTACACCAGTCTGCTAGTGTAATCTAATTTCATTTGACAGGCCGTCCTGCCACTGCCAGCCTGTGTGTCAGGCTCACAGCATATACTGTGCCTACTTTCTCAGTGCTACCACTCATATCTGGTCTAACATTAGTGTAAATTTTTTAAAAAAACTTTGACATCAGTCTGCTAGTGTAATCTAATAGCAGTTGCCTGCCTGCCACTGCCAGCCTGTGTGTCAGGCTCACAGCATATACTGTGCCTACTTGCTCAGTGCCACCACCAGTCATATCTGGTGTAACATTAGTGTAAATTTAAAAAAAAAACGTTTACACCAGTCTGCTAGTGTAATCTAATTTCATTTGACAGGCCATCCTGCCACTGCCAGCCTGTGTGTCAGGCTCACAGCATATACTGTGCCTACTTGCTCAGTGCCACCACTCATATCTGGCTGGTGTAACAGTAGTGTAATTTAAAAAAAAAAAAACTTTTACATCAGTCTGCTAGTGTAATCTAATTTCAGTTGCCAGGCCAGCCTGCCACTGCCAGCCTGTGTGTCAGGCTCACAGCATATACTGTGCCTACTTGCTCAGTGCCACCACTCATATTATCTTGTTTAATAGTAGTGTAAGTGTACATTTTAAAAATAAAAAAACTATTTTGACTGTGAAACATAAGTCTGCTTTTTTGTGTCAGGCTCACAGCGTATACTGTGCCCACTTGCCCAGTGCCACCACTCACATTATCTTGTTTAATAGTAGTGTAAGTGTACATTTTAAAAATAAAAAACTATTTTGACTGTGAAACATCAGTCTGCTTTTTTGTGTCAGGCTCACAGCGTATACTGTGCCCACTTGCCCAGTGCCACCACTCATATTATCTTGTTTAATAGTAGTGTCAGTGTACATTTAAAAAAAAAAAAAAAAAGATTTTGACTGTGAAACATCAGTCTGTTTTTTTGTGTCAGGCTCACAGCGTATACTGTGCCCACTCACAGTAGCTTGCACGCATAGTAGCACTAATTGAAAAAAAAAATGACAGGCAGAGGCAGACCAACCCGCAGGGGCCGTCGTGGTCGTGGTGCTGTGATTCCCTTTGGCCATAGAATAATGCCCAGTGTTAGGCCACGTACCATGAACACAAAATGTTTTGATGAAATAGTTGACTTTATAACACAGGACACCCAATCTTCTACAGCTTCCGCTCGTAACCTTGACGCACCATCCTCCTCCTCTAGCTTAGCTTCGGCCACCTCTCAACTTACCACTCTCCCGCCTGCCGCCACCACCGACACTAGCACCACAGCCGCCTCACTTGATCTGTCAGAGGAGTTATGTACACCTCAGTGTGAAGAAATGAGTGATGCACAACCATCATTGACAGAGGATGTAGATAACTGTGATATGTCTCAGTTAGGCAGCATTACAGACATGGACGACGCACGGTGTGATAATGATGATGATGTTGTACCCGCCGTTGCTTCCGTTGTTGAGTTGTGAGATACAAGTGAAGGGGTTGATGATGACGATGCGTTCGTTAATGTCACGTGGGCGCCCGGTAGAAAAGAAGAACAGGTGGAAAGTTCAGATGGGTAGACAGAGAGGAGCAGGAGGAGGAGACGAGTTGGAAGCAGGGGGAGGTCATCGTAAGGAGCTAGTGGCACAGTCAGACAGCATGCATCGGCACCCGGGGTCAGCCAGACAGCATGCCAATCAACGTATGCTGTTGCCACCACCAGAATGCAGTCATCGCAGAGCTCAGCAGTGTGGCATTTTTTTTATGTGTCTGCCTCTGACAAAAGCAATGCCATTTGCAACCTGTGCCAAAATAAATGGAGTCATGGGAAGTCCAACACCCACCTAGGTACAACTGCTTTGCGAAGGCACATGATCTCACATCACAAACGCCTATGGGATGAACACATGAGGACAAGCAGCACACAAACTCAAAGCCGCCATCCTCCTCCTGGTCCAGCATCTTCAGCCATGTCAACCACTGCTGTGCTCCTTGCCCCCTCTCAACTATCCGCCAATCCGTCTCTCTTCCGGAGCAGTTCCTGCTCATCTGCCCAAGGTCAGGTGTCTGTCAAGGACATGTTTGAGCGTAAGAAGCCAATGTCACCAAGTCACCCCCTTGCCCGGCGTCTGACTGCTGGCTTGTCTGAACTGTTAGCCCGCCAGCTTTTACCATACAAGCTGGTAGAGTCTGAGGCGTTCAAAAAAATTTGTAGCTATTGGGACACCGCAGTGGAAGGTACCCGGGCGAATTTGTTTTGCACAAAAGGCAATCCCCAACCTATACTTGATTGTGCGCAAGGAAGTAATGGCATGTCTGGCACACAGCGTTGGGGCAAGGGTCCATCTGACCACTGATAGCTTGTCTGCAAAGCATGGTCAGGGCAGGTATATCACCTACACTGCACATTGGGTAAACCTGCTGATGGCTGCCAAGCATGGAATGCCTGGCTCTGCAGAGGAGGAGTTGGTGACGCCGCCACAACTTGCAGGCAGGCCTGCTGCCACCTCCTCTACTCCTCCTACTCCATCCTCTTCCATAACCTCTTCCTCGGCTGAGTCCTCTTCTGCTGCTGCGTCTTGCTCCACATCAACGGCACCCCCCCAGCTCCCCAGGTACTATTCCACATCCCGGATACGGCAGTGTCACACCGTCTTGGGGTTGACTTGCCTGAAAGCAGAGAGTCACACCGCACCAGCACTCCTGTCCGCCCTGAAAGCACAGGTGGATCAGTGGCTGACTCTGCACCAACTGGAGATCGGCAAAGTGGTTTCTGACAACGGAAGTAATTTGGTGGAGGCATTGAAATTGGGCAAGTTGACACATGTGCCGTGCATGGCACATGTGTGTAATCTGATTGTACAACACTTTGTGCATAAGTACCCAGGCTTACAGGACGTCCTGAAGCAGGCCAGGAAGGTGTGTGGCCATTTCAGGCGTTCCTACACGGCCATGACGCACTTGTCAGATATCCAGCTGCGAAACAACCTGCCAGTGAGGCGCTTGATTTGCGACAGCCCGACATGTTGGAATTCAACACTCCTAATGTTCAACCGCTTGCTACAACAAGAAAAAGCTGTCAACAAGTATTTGTATGACCGGGGTGCTAGGACAGCCTCTGTGGAGCTGGGGATTTTTTTGCCACGTTACTGGACGCTCATGCGCAATGCCTGTAGGCTCATGCGTCCTTTTGAGGAGGTGACAAACCTAGTAAGTCGCACCGAAGGCACCATCAGCAACATCATACCATTTGTTTTCTTCCTGGAGCATGCCCTGTGAAGAGTGCTGGATCAGGCCATAGATGAGCATGAAGAGGAAGAGTTGTGGTCTCCATCACCACCAGAAACAGCCTTATCAGCATCGCTTGCTGGACCAGCGGCAACGCAGGAAGAGGATTGTGAGGAAGAGGATTCAGAGGAGGAATGTGGCTTTGAGGAGGAGGAGGAAGACCAAGCACAACAGGCATCCCAGGGTGCTCATTGTTGTCACCTATCTGGTACCCGTGGTGTTGCACGTGGCTGGGGGGAAGAAGATACCTTCAGTGAGGACGAGGAACGGGACATGAGTAGTTTGGCATCCAACCTTGTGCAAATGGGGTCTTTCATGCTGTCGTGCCTTTTGAGGGACACTCGTATAAAAAAGCTGAAGGAGAACAAACTGTACTGTGTGTCCACGCTACTAGACCCCTGGTATAAGCATAAAGTGACTGAAATGTTACCGAATTCCCGCAAGTCGGAAAGGATGGAGCAGTTCAAAAATAAATTAAAAAGTATGCTTTACACAGCGTATAAGGGTGATGTCACAGCACAACGGGAATCTAACAGGGGAAGAGATGAAAGTAATACTCCTCCTCCCACGACCACGCCGGCAAGGACAGGACGCTTTCCAGACATGTTGTTGATGGAGGACATGCAGACCTTTTTAACTCCACAGCCCTTCGGGATCCAGCCTCAGAGAACGACTCAACCGACAGGTAGCAGACTACCTCGCATTAACTGCAGATCTCGACACTCTGAGGAGCGATGAACCCCTTGACTACTGGGTGTGCAGGCATGACCTGTGGCCTGAGCAATCCCAATTTGCAATCGAACTTCTGGCCTGCCCCGCTTCAAGTGTCCTGTCAGAAAGGACCTTCAGTGCAGCAGGAGGTATTGTCACTGAGAAGAGAAGTCACCTAGGTCAAAAAAAGTCTTGATTATCTCACCTTTATTAAAATGAATGAGGGATGGATCCCGAAGGGACTGACATTGGGCGATACATTCGAGTAAAAAAGGCCTGATGAGATGAGCTGCCTTGGGCTAAAAATGGTCCACACACTGCTGTATTTTATCTTCAAATGCCGGATGACTTGCGTGACTTATCCGCCAACAACTAGGGTTCAAGCCGCAATGTTTTAGGGCACTTTCTAACTGTCAAACAAACATCAATTTTTCTGGCCGCTGCTACAGCAGCGGCTGCAACAATACCTAATTTTTCAGGCATGTGTACATGCCTAATTTTTCTGGCCTCTGGTGCTGCACTGTGGCTTCAAAACCCAAACCAAAAAAAAGGCACATAACAGGGATTAAACTGCTAAGAATAGTACTACTTAACACACCACTCATATCTGGTGGCACAGTAGATTGCACGCGCAGTGCCCCAAATTTGAAGTAGGAGGACCGACCAAGCATCTTTTTCCATCTCCTGGTTCCTAAAAATTATCTCCGGGTTCCTAAAAACGATGCCATACCTGTACTCGATTGTGCAAAAGGAAGTCATGGCATATGGGGTCTTTCATGCTGTCGTGCCTGTTGAGGGTCGGGGACCCTTGTATATAAAGGCTGAAGGAGAACGACTTGTACTGGGTGTCCAAGCATCTTTTTCCATCTCCCGGTTCCTAAAATCCATGCCATATACATGTCCCCTGATAGGGGACGTAACAGGGATTAATCTGATAAGAATAGTACTAGTTAAAACACCACTCCTATCTGGTGGCACAGTAGATTGCACGCGGTGCTCTGATAAAATGCAGAAGGACATTTGGCAGACGGACATTTGGCAGACGGACATTTGGCAGACGGACATTTGGCCGGCAGGCAGAAAGCTAAAGAATGTTCCGATTTCGGCCGAGGGCAGATACACAGAGTGCTCTGTTCTAATCAGAGCCTCGGGCGCCGCAACTGCCTCTGGGAACCTTACCATGGGTCCCAGACCGCCTATCCTGTAATTCTCTGTCTGGGAAATTATCTATCTATCAAATCTATCTATTTATCTATCAAATCTATCTATCTATCGTATCTATCATCAAATGTATCTATTGCATCTATTGATCTATGGGGAGTTTGCGGTTGTGCAAATGGACTGTTTATGGATTAAAAACAGACTCTGCATCAACTATGTAATTTTCCATGGGAGTTTTGCCATGGATCCCCCTCCGGCATGCCACAGTCCAGGTGTTAGTCCCCTTGAAACAACTTTTCCATCACTTTTGTGGCCAGAAAGAGTCCCTGTGGGTTTTAAAATTCGCCTGCCTATTGAAGTCAATGGCGGTTCGCCCGGTTCGCAAACTTTTGTGGAAGTTTGTGTTCGCTGCTCGCGAACGCAAAATTTTACGTTCGCCACATCACTACTCCTCTCATCTGTACCCACTCTGGGAAGGTTTAGTGAATTAATATCACTGCAAGCTTACTATACGTTGTATTTTACTGTTAAAAAGATGCAAACATCAAGGACTCAACACATGTTTGCTGACTTTATCATTACGGAACAAGTTTCAATTGTCATGTACTTGAACAAGATTGTATACTTTCATTATAATGCTGATTTTCAAATTACAATAAAAACTAAAATACTAATACAATAAAAAGTCTGTCATAAAAGTTTATATTTTGATTTCCCCCTCCCTTTAAGTAAATCTCTAATCTAAAAAGTTATTAGTATGAAGGAGCTCATCACTTGATCTAATATACTGTAATTTTCATTAAGAACTGTCCTATCATATGTTCTTAATACCAAATGTGTTGGTTTACATTTTCTTTAAATCAGATATATGCTATGTATTTGCTATATGTCTTTTACTTAACAAAAAATAGTTTTATAATTACACGCTGCTGTCCTTGAGTTTTAATTCAATATAACGTGATTCATATCTGCTTTGTGTGTGTCTGTTTTTCACACCATTCATTATACAATTAACAGACAATATTCTATTTCCATGGTTGCCTGAGTGAATAAAACTAGTTATTATGTAGGCGGTCATTAAACCTGATAAACTCACAAAATCCAGTTAAAGGCTTCTCTGGGCACACATGAATCGTTACAGGATTTTTATAATACTATCTAGAATATTATAAAGGTGCTGAATATAGCAGAAATTGTTAGTTTTTTTTGCCAGATCAATCTTTTGCTTATTGACTTTTACATTTTGTCATCTATTTTCATAAGGATCACAGCCATGTGGTAATCCATCTTATTTATGGAGTCATATGGGATGTGTTATGCTAAGAACATATATCATAAGTGTGTCAATTCCCTAACGGCCAGGAAATCAGTAATTAATAACCCAAGTAAAATGAAAAAATATTGAGATTTATTTCCAATAAACGATCATGGATGTATTGCAAAGTGTTATTTTTTGTCTTAATACAGATACAGTAGATAAAGTAGAACCTGTTTTGATCACAAAACTGAAAATGAATAACATCTATAAAAGGATAATATAGCAGAAGTCAATATGCTGATTATACTCTTCAACCTTTCCTATTGACCATGCAGTTACAGTATATACAGGTATTAATGAGATATGGTAGCCAGAGAAAATATATCCCAATTAAATGTAATCAAGAGACATATTAACACTTTTACATTAATAGGTGTCTCATGTGGTGTGTGGAGCTGCAATTAGGCTGTCTTTCTTATTTTTTACCAATTTAGAACTAAATTACTAATGGAGCGTTATTTAGCGCAGCCACTTACGCGTTAACTTTGCGTTAACTTTGCTAGACAGAGGCCTTTTGCACGCGTTGTGAACGTGTTGTGAATATCGTGACTTGGTGTCAGCGCCTTCTTTCTTGTACAAACTCAGGATAAAACCAGTGTATTAACTGTTGTGGGGTAACAAGTCCCCTATCCCCATCCACGTACTTCTATAAACCTCAATCCATATGAGGTAAGTAGCCAACGCCCAATTAGCTGATGATTCCAGCTCCGTGGTAAAAGGAATAAGAAGAACCGGAAAGATAACTCAGCTATGCAGCAGCTGAAATGCTCTATCCAGACCTACACGATATGCCTTCCTGATGTATCTCAAAGCATGTATGTGAGAAAAGAAATAGGAAATAGCCCAAAATAGTGAAGTACATTTATTTCAAATACATATAATTCACACATCAGAGCCATCGCTACATCTCTCCCACCATGAGGGAGATCTGGGGACTCCCATCCACTCCTACCCCGGTAATCGGGGCTTCACGTTTTGCGCTGTGACGTTACGCGCAATGACGTGATGACGTCACCATGCAACCTTATTAAAATGTACAATACAAAGTATAGGGAAAGGGGGCATGCTGCTTAGATGCCTGTATCTCAGGCATCTTAGCAGCTACAGACCTCCAAGATCCACCGTTGGAAAGGTAATCTAGCACAAAAACCACAAAACCACAAAAGTAAAAAAATAAAAAATTCAAGTGCTTAGCACTGAAAGGGTTAAACACTTCCCAGAGTTCTTCTTTAAATTTAGGTTGTCTTTTATGTCTTTCTCTGTCCAGGTGATCCCATACTACCTCTATAATATTTAGGTCTGGACTCTGTGGAGGCCAGTCCATGACTGTCAGTGTTTTATCAGCTATTTTTCTCTCCAAATATGATTTAATTGCATTGGGGTCATTATCATGTTAAAAATTAAAACCATTCCCAATCAGGCGCTTTCCAGAAGGAATGGCATGGTGAATTAAAACCTGTCTGTACTTTTCAGCATTCATGATCACATAAATTCGGACAATATTGCCAACACCACTGGCAGAAATGCAGCCCCAAATCGTTTCACTGAAGACCACAAACACTCATTCTTCCCATCTCTCTCCAACTCTTCCTACATATTGTCATCAATTGGACCCAAAAATGTAAAACTTGGATGCGTTACTTCATAATACTTTTTTCCACTGATCTTTATTCCAATCTTTGTGAACTTTAGCGTATCTTAGCCTTTTCACCATGTTCCCCTTCTGGAAAAGTGTTTTTTTGAGTGCTACCCTTCCACAAAGACCAATCCTATTCAAGCTTTGTCGGACTGTAGAAGGGTCAACTTGACATCCCATTTTATTTATTTTTTGCATATATTTTATTTAAATTGCCAAAGCTTGTGACACAAAGCCACATGCAATCTACTCCTACGGCAATAGACTGAAACAAGGAAACACTCTTCCCTTTATTTACAAAACCAAGATTTTCAACTTGATCTGCAGTAACAGCATTTAAAAGCTTTACAAGCCTTTAAAATGTCACATAATGTAAAATATATACTCGACAATCTTATAATACCCCATTTAGAAAGCATTTGTGATGTTTTCCTAGAGATTAAGTAACTAGACTTGTGCATGATCGAAAAATTTGTTTTGGTTCGGTTCAGATCGATTCAGATTTTTTCTAATTTTGGTTCGGATCGATACAAATTTGGAAAAATTTGAATGAATTTGTTTCGGATTCGTTTCGGATTCATTCAGATTCGAATACATTTGGTTTGATTCGGTTCGATTCGATTTGGTTCGGAAATTCGGAATTTCGGTATGTGTTAGGTGGGATATGCTGTGTATTAGACTAGTATTATGTACTGTATTTTAAGTGTAACCCATAGCAGAGTGATATAACCTAATATACTGTACAATACTAGTGTAATCCATGGCCATCCGAATCTACGGAATAAATCCGAACTAATTCGGATTTATTCAGTAGATTCGGCACTATTTCAATTCGAATCGATCAGAATCTCCGAATTTAAGAAATTCGGCCGAATTTCCGAATCGATCCGAAACGAATTGCACATTTCTATAAGTAGCTAATAAACTTATAAGCACAGACAATGGGGCCGATTTATTAAGGGCTGAATGGCCCTGAATGCCCCTGTTTCCGTGCGAGCCTTCAGGCTCACCAGAAACAGAAGTTAGGAAGCAGCGGTCTTAAGACCACAGCTCCTTAAAGGGACACTGAACCCAAATATTTTCTTTCATGATTCAGATAGAGCATGACATTTTAAGCAACTTTCTAATTTATTCCTATTATCAATTTTTCTTCATTCTCTTGCCTTCTTTATTTAAAAAGCAGGAATGTGATGCATAGGATCCGGCCCATTTTTGGTTGAGAACCTGGGTTATGCTTGCTTATTGGTGGGTAAATGTAAGCCTCCAATAAGCAAGTGCTTTCCATGGTGCTGAACCTAAAATGGGCTGGCTGCTAAGATTTACGTTCTTGCTTTAAAATAAAGATAGCAAGAGAACAAAGAAAAATTGATAATAGGAGTAAATTAGAAAGTTGCTTAAAATGTCATGAAAGAAAAAATTTGGGTTCAGTGTCCCTTTAACTCATACGCCTCCTCTTAGGCTGCAGACATCAATCTGCCCAATCTCATATGATCGGGTTGATTGGCACCTCCTGCTAGTGGCCGATTGTCTGCAAATCTACAGGGGGCAGCATTGCACAAGCAGTTCACAAGAACTGCTTGTACAATGATAAATGCCGACAGCGTATACTTTTGGCATTCAGCAAAGTCGGCGGACATGATCTGCTACAGCGGATCATGTCGGTCCGACTGTTAATAAATCGGTCCCCAAATATAACACAACATATTATAGGGACAGTCTACTTTATTTTTTATTTTTTTAAAAGTTAGATAACGCCTTTATTACCCATTCCCTAGCTTTGTACAACCAACATTGTTATATTAGTATACTTTATAATCTGTAAACCTCTAAACTTCTACCTGTTTCTAAATCCCTCAACGCTGCCTCTTATCTCAATGCATTGTATTAGCTTTTCACAGACAGACAGTGCTAGTTAATTTGTGACATATAGATAACATTGTGCTCACTCTGGTGGAGTTATGCAGGAACCAGTACTGATTGGCTAAAATGTAAGTTTGTTAATAGCACTTAGATAAGGGGACAGTCTGCAGAGGCTTAGATACAAGGTAATGACAGAGGTAAAAAGTATATTGATATAACAGTGTATTAATATAACAGTGTTTGTTATGCCCCAATTATAAACAATTAAAAAATTCAAGTAGACTGTACCTTTAATCTTGCCTGTAAGCAATCTGAGATGAAGTGGGCTGCTGATAGGCATAGAGATCGTTTATGCCTTTAAAAAAAAAAAAAAATGCTATTTAATGCATAACCAGTTGTGATTATCACTCCGCAGTGAACCACTTTTATTAGTTCATTGCATCTGCTTCGACCCGAGCACTTAATAGTCCCCACTCGCATTCAATATTGTTTATAAAGCTCAGCAATTTAAAGGTGGCAGAGAAAAAAATACAAAAAGCACCAAAAAAGTATCAAGAAAACAAAATATATTAAAAATAAAACAACCAGGATAAAGTCAGACTAATGCAGCTCTAAAGACAAGATGCATCTACTCTCTACAAGCTCCATGTAAAAAAGACTACCATGATGCAATAAAGGTGAAAGTATAAGGCTACTAGAAGGTTTAACAAAACACTCAAAAATACTTTTTGCAGGACCTTAAATGAGAATCAAAACTTTAAAAAAAGCCTTATTGACACATATTAGAAATGATTTACTAAATGATTTACTAATGTGCAGGCAGACATGATCAGATCATGTCCACCGCACATCGATAAATGCCCAAAGCATACGCTGTCGGCATTTATCATTGCACAAGCATTTCTAGTGAAAGGCTTGTGCAATGGCGCCCGTGCACCTTCGTAGCTATACTGTAGCTGTTTCCAGGGCACAGGTTCACTATTAAAAGATGGGGTAGCACATGCTTGCTGTAGAGAAGTCTGATAACACAGGTTTACAAAAGAGACACAAAATATCAAAGATTTGTCAAAGAAGGTACAGCTTGTTGTCAAGGACCAGGTGTCACAGGCTTTACGTAGAAAGTGCAGGTAGCACAGACCTGTTAGAGACCTAGATTACAAGTGTTGTGGTATGGGTATACTGCTGAAAATTTGGTCTTTGCGAGCGGAATATTCAGCTCACCGGTATTACAAGTTGTGGCAGTATGCCTATACCGCTAGAGTTTTAACCTATTCCACAACACTCCATTCCGTACTTTTATGTGTGGAATTTTCAGGTCACCCATATTACAGGTTGTGTGGTTCGGCTATTTCGCTAGCATTACAGCTTATACTGCCATGATCCATTCCACAATCAAAGACCAGTAGTTATGGATTTTGCAAAACAAAAATGTTTTACAAAAATCATAACAAAAATGTTACAAAGTACACTTACACCCATAAACTACCTATTAACCCCTAAACCGCAATCCCCCCCGCATCGCAAATACTATAATAAACCTATTAACCCATAATCTGCCGTCCACCCACATTGCCAACACTAAATTAAAGTATTAATCCCTAATCCGCCGCCCCCCCCTGCATCGCTAAAACACTAACTAAACCTATTAAGCCATAAACCACCGACCCCCCACATCGCTAACATCTAAATAAAAATATTAAACTCTAATCAGCCATCTGCCCGCATCACAAATACTAACCTAAACCTATTAACCCCTAAACCCCCAAACATCAATATTGCGACTACCTAAATAAACCTATTAACCCCTAAACTGCTGGCCCCTCACATTGCGACAAACTAAATTAAACTAATAACCCCTAAACCTAACACCCGCTAACTTTAAATGAAACTTACAATATAACGACCTTTAAATAAATAAACTTACCTGTGAAATAAAAAAACTAAGCTTAAAATTTTAATAAACCTAACATAACTATTTAAAATATATATATTTACCAAAAATTAAAACCTAAATTTCTAAATTAAAAAATCCTAACACTACGAAAAATAAATAACGTTCCAAAATTCTAAAATTACGAAAAATAAAACAAATCTAAGATTTCAAAAAATAATAAACGAAATTATTCAAAATAAAAAGAAATTAAACCTAATCTAATACCCCTATAAAAAAAAGGCACCATAAAATAAAAAAAAACCTAATTTAACAATAAACTACCAATATCCCTTAGGGGGCCTTTTGTAAGGCATTGCCCTAAAGAAATCAGCTCTCCCCCCTAGCAATACAACCCCCCCCCCACACACACACACCCAAAATAAAAAAGACCTAACTAAAATAAACCTAAACTACCCATTTTGCCTTAAAAGGGCAATCAGCTCTTTTGCTGCCCATTAAAATAAATAAAAAAAATCAGGCAATAGGATTTCAGTAGCTCTGATCCTATTGGCTGATTTGAACATTTCAGCCAATAGGAATGCAAGGTACCCCAATGTAAAAGGGGTACCTTGCATTTAATCTACAGTCTGCAGCGGACGATCGCATGAAGAGGACCTCCATGACGCCAAAGACTGCCACCGCTGGAAGACCGCTCCTTGCCTCAGAATACCACTCCGCACCTCCGGGAAGAAGTCAGAAGATGGCCCCGAGATGGATGAAGATGGATCCGCCTGGATAAAGACTTTGCTCCGCCTGGAAGAAGATGGAAGTCTGGACTTCAGGAACGTGAGTACATTTTTTGGGGTTAGTTTATTTTATTTTTTGGGGGTCTTTTTTTTCTTAGATTAGGACTTTTTGTTATTTTTTTAATGGGCAGCAAAAGAGCTGATTGCCCTTTTAAGGGCAATGCCCATACAAATGCCCATTTAGGGGCAATGGGTAGCTTAGTTTTTTTTTACTTAGGTCTTTTTTATTTTGGGGGTTTGGGTGGTTGAGGGATTGAATTGTTAGGGGGGACTTTGTAATTTTTTGCAAAAAAAGAGCTGATTTATTTAGGGTAATGCTCTACAAAAGGTACATTTTTGTTGTTAGATTAGGGTTTTTTTGTTATTTTGGGGTGGCTTTTTTGTTTTTATAGGGGTATTTGATTAGGTTTTAAAAAAAAAATATTTTGGATAATTTTGTTTATTATTTTTTGTAATCTTAGATGTTTTTTATTTTTTCGTAATTTTAGACTTTGTTTTTTTTTCCATAGAGTTAGGATTTTTTAATTTTTAATTTAGGTTTTTTATTTTTGGTATATATTTTTATTTTTAAATAGTTATGGTAGGTTTATTTAAAGTTTAAGCTTAGGGTTTTTTTTTATTTCACAGGTAAGTTTTCATTTATTTGAAGGTAGTTATATTGAAAGTTTAATTTAAAGGGACATGAAACCCAAATTTTATTTTCATGATTTAGAAAGATCATGCAATTTTAAACAAATTTCTAATTTACTTCTATTATCTAATTTGTTTTATTCTCTTAATATTCGTTGCTAAAAAGCATATCTAGATAGGCTCAGTAGCTGCTGATTGGTTGCTGCACATAGAAGCTTCATGCGATTGGCTCACCCATGTGCATTGCTTTTTCTTCAACTAAGGATATCTAAAAATGAAGCAAAATAAATAAAAGAAGTAAATTGGATTGTTGTTTAAATTTGTATTGTCTACAGTGGAGGCTCCTCTATAGGAGCACTTGAGCACATGAACCCCCTGGCCCCTGATGCCCCTTATGAACACCCTGACCCCTGATGGAAAAAAAGGGGAAAAAAGAGTGAGAAATAAAAAAAATATTTTTTTTTTTTTTTTTGCTGATTTAAATAAAAAAATTCATCCAGGCTCCTGCAGTTTTAACTTAAAACATTTAAAATTGTAATTTTTTATTATTTAGGCTGAAAGTGGAATGGTCTTTTGCCTAATACTTCTATCTATTGCACATGCTGAGCAGTGCGATAGTGAGAAGTATAGGCAAAAGCCCTTTCCACTTTAAAACTGCATTGACTGCAGTGCCACCTACAGGCCAGCCCATAGCCTTCTTAAAGAGCACAGCTCTTAGTGTGCGAGAGCCAGCTGTCACGTGACACTCGTACACTAAGAGCTGTGTGTGTGGGAGCACTGGGAGGTGGAGCATCGTGGGCTGACATCGGGCCGCGTCATGATCTCATCGGCTGGTGGCGGGAACTACAGTACTGAAGAGGAGGGAGCTGCAGCAAAAGACTGAGTGCCTGTCTGCCTGCCGAGTGAGTACTGTTTTTTCTTTTTAATTGAATTTGTTGCAGTCATTTGGGCAAGAAGATCGCTAACTGATGCCATCAGCCTGATGGAAGCCTAAGGAGCACTTTAAAGCCTAAGGAGCATCCTGCTGCTAACTCATTTAGAGCAGGCAGTTAGCGCAGGATGAAATTTTGTATTTTGCTTCTCCCGGTGCCCTGCTATTCTTAGTCTGTCTGTGAGTAGCTGCAGAGGCAGTTAGCGCGGGAGCAGAAAGAAAGTTTTTAGAATGCAGTGTCTTTGAGTTGCAAACAGTATTTGAAGGCAGCAACTCCTCTACACTTCTTTGAGAGACTGAGGCTATTAAATATTTATTAGATTAAAGGTTAGCTCAAGTCATAGCAGCAGTGGTTGTCATGGCTCAGCCGACATCCCAGGGCAGGCAGTAGTGTGAAGAATTATTACACTGATACGGATGCTGACAGCCTCTGCAAGCAACGTAATTCTCCCAGATAAGCAGAGAATGTGCCAAGCCTATCACACACGTATTGGAAGCAAGGAACCCGTGAGTAAAGTTTGTGACAATAACACAGAGGCTGTGTTGTGCTATTGTACAAACAAGAATCGTCATTGCTAAAATGTAATTTCTATGTATAAAACTTTTAAGCAGCACAGCCACAGAAAGCATTAAATAATTGTACATCCCATACATATAAATAACAGAAGGCAGTGTGTAAACATTTGGAATCTTAATCTATAGACAGGAGAGTGTATGAGTGAAGGAGATAAGAGGGGGCTGTAAATAATGTGTGCTGCCATGCAGGACAGGACATAAAGGCTCCCAGCAGAACTCATGCTTTTTAACCCTTATGCTCCTGTTAGAAATAGTTGTTATCCTTTGAAAAATTGCTTAGGATGGTGTTCTCTAATCTCCCTCCTTTTTTTCTCCTTAACTTAATTTTTTTTTCTTGTATGGGTCAACATGCTATATATATATATATATATATATATACATATACATATATATTGTATGTGTGTGTGTGTATGTGTATATATATATGTATGTTTATATGTATGTGTATATATATATATATATATATATATATATATATATATATACAGTTACACACATACATATACACATACACATACATATACACATACATATATATATATATATATATATATATATATATATACACACACACACTATATATGTGTGTATATATACATATATATAAATAATATATAATGTGTGTGTGTGTGTGTGTATATATATATATATATATATATATATATATATATATATATATATATATATATATATATATAGTGAACCCCCAATTGAATAACCCACGAGCCGCCACTGATTGTCTATCTGAATCATGAAAGAAAAATTTTGGGTTTAGTGTCCCTTTAAGTTTAATTTTAAGTTTAAGTTTAATTTAGCGGGTGTTAGGTTTAGAGGTTAATAGTTTAATTTAGTTTGTCGCGATGTAGAGGGCCAGTGGTTTAGGGGTTAATAGGTTTATTTAGGTAGTCGCGATATAGATGTTTGGCAGTTTAGAGGTTAATAGGTTTAGTTGAGTATTTGCGATGCGGGGGCGGATTAGGGGTTAATAGTTTTATTAATGTGTTAGCAATGCGGGTGGATGGCAGATTAGGCGTTAATAGGTTTATTGTAGTGTTCGTGATGCGGGTGGGTTGCAGATTATGGGTTAATAGTTTTCTTTAGGTGTTAGCGATGCAGGTGGGCAGCGGATTAGGGGTTAATAGGTTTATTGTAGTCTTGACTATGCGGGTGGTTGGCGGATTAGGGGCCAATAGGTGATATTGGGGCGTGGCGATTTAGGAGTTAATAGGTTTATTTAGTGTTAGTGATGTCAGGGAGGCGGTTTAGGGGTTAATAACTTTAGAGTTGGCAATGTTGGGTGGGGGGGAAGCAGATTAGGGGTATTAGACTAGGGGTTTATGTTAGGGTGTTACATTTATAATAAACTTTCTTGTCTCCATAGACATCAATGGGGAATGCGTTATAGCGATTGCCATTCTGCAATCGCAGGTGTTAGTTTTTTCTAACACTTTTTCTCCATTGATGTCTATGGGTGAAAACGTGCACGAGCACATCAAGTCAGGACTTGGCTTTTGTGTGCAATGAAGCTTATTGCACCATACTGCACAACACAAAAAGGTTTTTTTTGTAACTTGTAATGGCAGCGCTATGGAAAGTGCAGTACCGCTAAATTTTTAGCGTTATTTACGCACCGGGTTTAGCGCAAAACTTGTAAATTAGATGAAAGAGAGGTCAAGTAACATTCGGCTAGATTACGAGTCTTGCGTTAGCCTTAAAAAGCAGCGTTAAGGGGTCCTAATGCTGCTTTTTAACGCCCGCTGGTATTATGAGTCAGTCAGGAAAGGGTCTACTGCTCACTTTTTTTTCGCGATTTTAGCTTACCGCCAATCCCCTTACGTCAATTGCGTATCCTATCTTTTTAATGGGATTTGCCTAACTCCGGTATTACGATCGCCTAAAAAAGAGAGTGGTAGACCCTCTCCTGTCCAGACTCCTACCGCATACAAAAGTCAGTAGTTAAGAGTTTTATGGGCTAACGCCGGAACATAAAGCTCTTAACTAAAGTGCTACAAAGTACACTAACACCCATAAACTACCTATTAACCCCTAAACCGAGCCCCCCCACACACAGGATTGAACTTCAATCCTGATTACATCAGCCAATAGGATTTTTCCTACCTTAATTCTGATTGACTGATAGGATTCTATCAGCCAATCGGACTTCAAGGGACGCCATCTTGGATGACTTCACTTAAAGGACCAGTCATTCAATCGTCGGCCGTCGAATGAAGAGGATGCTCCGCTCTGGATGGATGAAGATAGAAGATGCCGTCTGGATGAAGTCTTCTGCCGGTCTGGATGTCCTCTTCTGGCCGGATAGGATGAAGACTTCGGACCCTCTGGAGGACCACTTGTGCCCGGCTGGGTGAAGACGGCTCAAGGTAGGGTGATCTTCAAGGGGGTAGTATTAGGTTTTTTTAAGGGGGGATTGGGCGGGTTTTAGAGTAGGGTTGGTGTGTGTGGGAGGTGGGTTTTAATGTTGGGGGGGTATTGTATTTTTTTTTACAGGTTAAAGAGCTGATTACTTTGGGGCAATGCCCCGCAAAAGGCCCTTTTAAGGGCTATTTGTAATTTAGTATAGCGTAGGGATTTTTATTATTTTGGGAGGCTTTTTTATTTTATTAGGGGGATTAGATTAGGTGTAATTAGTTTAAAATTCTTGTCATTCTTTTTTTATTTTCTGTGTTTGTTTTTTTCCGTACTTTATTTTAATTTTATTTAATTGTAATTAATTGTAGGTAGTTGTAGGTAGTTTAGGTAATTAGTTTAATTATAGTGTAGTGTTAGGTGTAATTGTAACTTAGGTTAGGGTTTATTTTACAGGTAAATTTGTATTTATTTTAACTAGGAAGTTATTAAATAGTTAATAACTATTTAATAACTATTGTACCTAGTTAAAATAAATACAAGGTTGCCTGTAAAATAAATATAAATCCTAAGATAGCTACAATGTAACTATTAGTTATATTGTAGCTAGCTTAGGGTTTATTTTATAGGTAAGTATTTAGTTTTAAATTGGAATAATAGTAGTAGTAAATTTATTTAGATGTATTTAAATTATATTTAAGTTAGAGGGGTGTTAGGGTTAGGGTTAGACTTAGGTTTAGGGTTAATAAATTTATTATAGTGGCGGTGACATTGGCAGCGGCAGATTAGGGTTTAATAACTATAATGTAGGTGTCAGCAATGTTGGGGGCAGTAGATTAGGGGTTCATAAGTACAATGTATGTGGCGGCGGTGTCCGGAGCGGCATATTAGGGGTTAATAATAAAATGTAGGTGTCAGCGATAGCGGGGGCGGCAGATTAGGGGTAAATAAGTGTAAGATTAGGGGTGTTTAGACTCAGCGTTCATGTTAGGGTGTTAGGTGCAGACATAATATTCCTTTCCCCATAGGAAACAATGGGGCTGCGTTATTAGCAGAACGCTGCTTTTTTGCAGGTGTTAGGTTTTTTTTCAGCCAGCTCAGCCTCATTGTTTCCTATGGGAAAATCGTGCACAAGCACGTTTTGCCAGCTTACCGCTACCGTAAGCGACGCTGGTATTGAGGTGAGATGTGGAGCTAAATTTTGCTCAACGCTCGCTTTTCTGAGGCTAACGCCGGCTTGCAGGAAACCTGTAATACCAGCGTTGTCTTAAGTGAACGGTAAGAAAAAAAAGGAGCGTTAGCACCGCACACCATTACCGACAAAAACTCTCGCCGATTGTTTGGTGTAGAGTGGAAAGGTTGCACTGCCTATTTTGTATCTATATGCAAAAGACATTAAATACTGAATCACTGCATATTATATAATATTATGCCAAGTGGCATGATATTGTGACGTGAGACAGACAACTACCTCTCTCTTCAAACAAAATGCTATGAAATCATATTGTGTATTTTAAAAAAAATCCTTGTATTTATATCAACAGAAATGTACTTTATGGTAATATAAGATTAAGCAACAATTGTTATCTGTATGTCAAAGTCATATAATTATTTTTCTAGGTATCATGTAGAAATCCGAGGTTAATAGAAATGTAATAGAAATTCATATGCAGTTTTTTTATCAGATCCTAGTTGTAATATCAGATTATTCTACAACATTTTCACAATTTCTAGCAGTAATATTAGATGATTTGCAGTAATACGGATGCAATTTCCTTTTACATATATATATGTTAATTCCTAAAAATATAAAAAAACATATGACATATGACATACATGTTTGTAAATGTACTATTTGCAACATATTTCCTGTGTTACATTATAAATACATTTTATAGCTTATATACAATATTTAAATTTACCACGAAGAAGACTTTTAAATTAGCCGTAGCCTGTCTTGTATTCAGCTTTAATAGATTTCATATGTGTAACATATTTTGGCAAGGCACCATTTACGATAATTAAAAACAAGAGTTAAAAGTAAAGAATAGATGTAAAAAGTGATTAGCAAACACATTTCCAAAACAATTTAATTAAATGCAACTAAATTAGCTGAAGAGATCTCAGAGGATTATGTTTTTTTCCATTTTTTTAGGATACCTCATTGACATAATTTCTTGACCATGAAATACTAAAGTTCAGAAACAAAACAAAACAACTATTTATTTTTTTTGCAAAATGTGAAAACACACAGATGTTCCTAAAATATATTAATATGATTTAACCTTACATGGTTGCATAATCCTAGCCTAAGCCATACTGTAGAAGACCACAGAAATAGACTCTTTATTTTACCCATCAATGGACAGAAGACAAAGAAAAATAAAAAATAAAAAAATAACCCACAACAGTAACAAAATAACCTTTGTTGGTTATTTTTGAGTCTTTATTTTGCCCACCTCAAAAATGTCAAATTGGGAAGAGTAAAACCGGATATATCTGTCTTAAATATGTCCAAGGAATGCAGCAAAAACATGAGCTCTGTTCATAAACCATGCTCACTCATTGATTAAGTAAACTTGTTTGGGGTTCATATAGAACGCCTCTTGCTCCTGGAGTGCCCTGACTGCTAAATAGGTGCAATCTATGATTCACATGACATTAGGTATTCTCTCATTTTGAAAAAAAAAATCACTGTGGGATATATCTAGAGCATTACAAAAAGGAAATACATGCCTGGCAGTTTACTCACAGAAACACCAGGAAAGTGTCCAGTACTTTAAAAGATGTAGACTGGTCCCTACCCTAAATGTATGCATCATTATGAACCCAGATATAGTCCTGTTAGATATTGGATACAAATTATCCTTGAGCAGATCATCGAGAGCTTTGAACAACCTATAATTTTCAACAATTTCTACATTTCTTAGCAGCATTTAAATGCAGTATTTTTGTTGTCCTGAGCTTTATAAACCTACCAGAAATCTTGCTGGTTTCTATTCCAGGATAGATCACTCATTAGTAGTCATCCAAATCTTTCTTACTCTTACACACTGGACCAGGTCCTTTCATTAATTACTCCCTCCACACCTGTTTTTCTTTGGCACAGCCTGCACCACAGACTGTCCATCCTCCCCTCTCTCTTTACTGGTCTTAATATGATGCTCTGGTTGTGCCCATCTTACTCATCCCCACACTTGACATTTCATTATTACTAGCTAAAAGTACCCCTCTTATTTCTCTCAGTCAGCCTACAACCTACTCAACTATCAGTCAAAAAGTGTTTGTATAGATTTCCTCTTGTGCGGTGCATCCAAGACTGTGACATTCAAAGCAACAGATAAGAGTGCAAACCAAATAATCAGGTTTTGGTTGTAGACTCATGCATTACCTAAATATTGTTCTAATTTATTATTTATTTTGTCTCCTTTTACTGTAATTTGATACTGAAAATTGTAGATTTTCCAGTTTTGAAAACTAAAATAGGACATGGCAAGCTTTACAAGCCTAACCTTGCCACATATCTCTTCCTAAATTACAGTTTGCTTCCGCTGAAGCAAAACAAATGGTTAGCATTACGGGATCTGTTAACGCTCTACAAATAACCTATAATTATAATAATAATAATAATAATTGTGTTAACAAAATGGCAGTGAAAAGCTTTATTATCTCCAGACTCAAGTCTGGATTGGCTCCCTCAAACAAGGAAATAGTTGGTGGAGTTTGACTTTTGAAAAACTATTAAAGCAAACAAGCTGTTAATCTGTACTAACATAGTTCAGACGTTGCTCGAATTTTAACCTATTGGAAGAATGCAGAAAATTATGGTAATTGCAGGGTGTTTACTTTCCCTTTTTAAAGGGATAGAAAGGTAAACATTGAAGTGTGCGTGGGTACATTTAAATTTTAAATAGAAATGTTTATGCAATATACTTTTATTAGCTAAAATGTTTCCATTAAATGTTATTACTGTTTTTCAGTAGCATACACACATATGCTGCGAGGGCCAGTTCACCAGTATTGTAATGCCATGCCTGTGTATTTTGCGTCTGTGAAGACATTTTGTGTCGTACAACTTACTGCAGACTCTCTGAGAATGTGTGGTTTAAATACTGATACACAGGCCCTCACAGCATATGTGCATATACTGCTGAAAAAGCAAGCATAGGGTGTGATTACATATGTGGCGTCGCTCGTAAAAGCTGGCATCGCCAGTTTTTAGTCCGGTATTGCAATCACATATACGGCGCCGCATAAAAATGTGGCGCGTATATTACACCCGTCGCCCACAAAGTTTTCTACCATAAACTAACATAAAACCGCGTTGCAAATCAGTATCACTTATTCAGCACAAGGACTTACGCAGTGAAAATGGAGAAATTGTACTCTATTTTCACCTCACCACACATAGGCAGGCGCGCTGAATATATAAGTACGGTAACTCCCTGGAGTTCTAACTAACACCTAACCCATGCGCAATATCTACCTGTCAACCGTCATCCCCCCACCGCAATATCTAAATAAAACCTATTAACCCCTAATCCGCCAACCCCCACACCGCAAAATATCTAATTAACCTATTAACCTCTAATCCACCAACCCCAGAACGCAAAGTATCAAATTAACTTATTAACCCCCTAAACTGCCAAACCCCCCACATCGCAATTAACCTAATTAACCTATAAACTCCTAAACCGCCAACCCCCAAAACACAAATAACTAATTTAAATACTAAGCCCACTAACCTAGAAGCCAATAGGATTTCAGTGGCTCTCATACTATTGGCTGATTTTAAAATTTCAGCCAATAGGAATGCAAGGTACCCCAAATATAAAACGGGTACCTTGCATTCAATCCTCAGTGTGCGGCGATGATTGTACAAAGAGGATCCTTCAGGCTGGATGGCTCCGCGGTCGGCCGTCTTGTTCCGCGGTCACCTCCGCTCTGCATCGCCTTTTTCCTGGATGAAGATAGAAGAAGTCCCTGTGCTGGAAGAAGATATTGCCATCTGGAAAAAGATCATCACGACCTGAAAGAAGACCTTCTCTGCCAGACTTCAGGAATGGTGAGTACCTATTTGGGGAGGTGGGTTACCTTTTTTTTAGATTAGGGATTTTTTGGGCTGCAATAGAGCTGATTGCCCTTTTAAGGGCAATGCCCATACAAATGCCCCTTAAGGGGTAATGTGTAGTTTAGGTTTTTTTAGTGTTAGTTTTTATTTATTTTGGGGGGTATGGTGGGTGCGGGGGTTTACTGTTAGGGGGGGACTTAGTATTTTTTAATGTAAAAGAGCTGTTTAACTAAGGGCAAAGGCCCTTTTAAGGGCTATTGGTAGTTTAGATTAGGAGGTGTTTTTTATTTTGGAGGGGCTTTTTTATTTTCATAGGGGTATTAGATTAGGTTTCATTTTTAATTTGTGATACTTTGGTTTATTTTTTTCTGTAATTTTAGACTTTTTTATTTTTTTGTAATTTTAGATTTATTTAATTTAATGTTATTTTTTTAAAGTAGTTATTTTTAATTTATTTTAACTGTAACAGCATTTTTTTAATTTATGTAATTGGGGTTAATTTAAGGGGCGTTAGGTTAGGGGGCATAGTAATTAAATTTGTTATTTGCGTTGTTGGGCATTGGCGGTTTAGGAGTTAATAGGTTAATTAGGTTTAATGCGATGTGGGGGGTTGGCGGTTTAGGGGTTAATAGCTTAATAAGGTTAAGTGCATTGTGGAAAAATTGCGGTTTTGGGGTTAATAGGTTAATTAGATACTTTGCGATGTGGGGGATTGTGGATTAGGGGTTAATAAATGTATTGGTTAGATTGCGAGGTGGGTGAATGGCGGATTAGGGGTTAATAGTTTAAGTAGGTTTATTGCGTTGTGGGGGTTGGCAGTTTAGGGGTTAATACTTTTATTATTAGTTGCAATGTGGGGTGATAGCGGATATAGAGGTTTTGACGTGTCGTGTTTATTTTTTGGAGGCGGGTTAGACTGTTATGGGAGATTTAACTTTTTTCTTTTTTTTCTTATGCGCCGGCAGTTTCTAAACTGCCGTAAGTCACTGGCAACTCTAGAAATGTGTATTTACCCACATTTCTGGACATCGCCAGTTTATCCGACTTACGGCAGTATATGAACTACCGGCGCGGTTTATGTGATTTCTTGATGTGCAAGGTGAAATTACTGGCGACTCGGGTTTCAGCAGTTACGCTGAAGCTTGCGCCGCATATCTAATCTGGCCCATGATTTTTTACTAAAAGCATGTTTAATAAGGGAAGTATATTGCAAATATGTTTCTTTATAAAATTAAACATTCACATATGGAAGGAAAATATGTGTGTGTGTGGATAAACTGTAAATATATATATATACACACACACACACACTGTGTATGTATATATATCAATGCTGTTTTTTTAAACCGTCTCTCTTAGCTGTTTAAAAAAAAATGTGCTGTGTAAGGATCCATTTTGACAAGATCATTTCGACATTTACTTTCTGGATATGAGAGCAAAACAAAAAGCTCTTTGTTGTTTAGCAATCAATATATACATAACAACTGAACTCATTGTTTTAGGAACAGAAGTATATTTAATGGAGATACTTTTTATCTGCAGAATGATACAGGAAGCAAAGACAATTTGATTAAAAGCCAGTTTCCTTCTTTTTTTACATCCCTGAGCTTTCAGGCAGTTTATTATTACAATGTTCCAAGCACGATTGATCAGGGAATTTGAGATCTTATATTAAACTACTTGTAGGATCTAAATCCTTTTAGACTGGTGTGACCATGTAAGCCATATCATATCACACACTGCATACCTGAATTATAACGGTTTAAAGAAAACCTAAATTCTTACACAATACTTTCTGTTGAAGCTAATGTGATTTTTTTTTCATTGATTTCACGGGTGTTCCAATTAATTAGAGGAGCCACCAATTAGATTAAAAAACCTGAATTAGAAAACAATTAAATAACAACATTTAGATAAACTTATGAACTTATCAAAGAGAAAGCAAAAGAAAAAAAGGTTTTGCATTTTCAAGCTCACAATATCAATACTTATTTTACAATGGTAAATTTACGTTTGTTAAAATTGTGCTCTCTGTCTGAATCTTGAAAGTTTAATCAGAAATGCCATGTCCCATGTCCCTTTTGACTGTTATACAGAGTAAATCAATATTTCCTTATTAAAGTTGTATGCCAATTTCACTATTAACGTTATTATTGTCTATTCTATTCAGTTAAAACTTAGATTGTGATATTGTCGGTACCTCGATCAAGGCCATGGTTACTTCAGAATTTGTCATGGATGCCACCATCTTGCTTGTGTCACTTTGTTTCACATAATTATTCATCTGTCATTTGTGTCATTGTTTAAAGCAAATTACATTTTGAAACCCATGTATTAAAAGGCGGGCGGACAGCTTCTCAACTTACGAAGCTGTCCGCCCCCCTTTGCTGCATGCGGGCATCGGATATGTTGATGTGCTGGCCCTTATGTATCATTACACACTCCAATGAGTATGTAGTGCTCGCCCCTTCATTTGTGGGACCAATCGCGCAAGTAAAGGGACTGTCAATCACTGAGAGCGAGCCAGCTCTCAGTGATTGAGAGTGTAAGAAGCAGTGGTCTAATGGTTCTTACATTGCAGGAAGCAGGCTCGCATATGTGATCCAGTACACAAAGCAGCCGATTTAGTCCGCATGCAGAAGAAACGCCAGTCGTTCGGCACAGGGGAATGACGTCACACGTCTTCTTTGTCCGCACTGACAGGCAGGGTGCAAGTCCCTAAATGAGCAGGAATCTTACTGCTCAGTAAACGTAACAAGTAAAAAGGACAAGACTGCACCGTAGAGTGAATATAAATGAAGTTCTATCTTTTATTCAGCACTTAGACAGACACTAAGACAGACATGGTGGCTGCAAACAGTTTGACTCGTTTCACGCACGCTAGTGGCGCTTAATCATAGACTACTCAGGTAAGTTACTAGTCCCCTTATATAGGACAAAAAGTAAACACCTGTTGTCAATAAGCATCAAATGTGAGTGCACATAAAACATCAAATATCAACACAGCAAATATTTACATATCCATCCTTCCCCTCTATGATGAACAGTACAAAAGGTAGCTAAGTAGCAGACCTGGAATGATATAAAACTATTGTGACAACCAATATTACCACTATTTTGAATGTGATTTACTTAAAGATTAAGAATACATTACTATACAAAATAGTTAATGACCCATTCCAAATTCAAACCAACTTAAATTTACCATTATAAAATAAGTAAAGTACAGTGGCAAGGCATTTCAATAATGTGAATTTTACTCATATAGGGCACTTTTCCATTAAAGTAACTGACATAGCAAAAATCCCACCAAGGGGAGGTAACAAATATAAGATTCTAGACAAAAAGGAACTGTATTGGATCTTTAAATTAAGGACTAGATCACCCTTAGGTTTGAATTTTGAATGGGACATTAACTATTTTGTATAGAATCAATGTCATTAGAATGTAGAAGTATTGTTGATCTTTAAGTAAATCACATTCAAAATAGTGGTAATATTGGTAGTCACAATAGTTTTATATTGTTCCATGTCTGCTACTTAACTACCTTTTGTACTGTTCATCATAGAGGGGAAGGATGGATATGTAAATATTTGCTGTGTTGATATTTGATGTTTTTATGTGCACTCACATTTTCTGCTTATTGACAACAGGTGTTTACTTTTTTGTCCTATATAAGAGAACTAGTAACTTACCTGAGCAGTCTATGAATAAGTTCCACTAGGGCGTGTAAAACGAGTCAGACTGTTTGCAGCCTCCATGTCCGTCTTAGGCCTCGCTTCCATTGAGTCGTTAAAAATGGAGCCGTAAGCTACCGAAGCGGCCGACAGCTAAAAGTAATTTACGGCTGCATTTTAGTACCAGGTTTCCATTGAAAAGATTAGCGTGTTGCGCGCAGTCGCTCTTTTCGTGTAGCTGTAAGTTAACGTTGTGTTAACGCTTCCATCTGACGTCGGATTTCTTGAAAATCAATTAGTTGCTAAGGTAACCCGACCTTACGCTATAGAATTTACGTTTAACGTCCGTGCTTATTACCTGTGATCGCCTCTCAAGAAAAATAAAAAAACACTTATCCATATTTTTAATAATCAAATACTATTTTCTAATATAATTATATTTAACACTTCATAAATATAAGTAATATTTCTTGCTGCCCTAGGCATAGGTCTAGTTTGCATTCTGTAGATATGTTCTTGCATATATTATTATATTTAAATATATACTGATATTTCTATTAGAATATAAGTTCAACTATTTCTATACATGAGACAACAATAAATATTACTTATAACAATTTATTTCTACATTAAAACACTTGCATTATTTGCAAGTTTTATAATTTCAATAGAAAATAGGTCTCAAAAAGCACAATTTTCCTCTTTTACACCTAGTTGAGCTGGGGGTAATATATCTCAATGTATCAACAGCCTCCGACAATGTATTAACGGTTAGCGCTTTCAATGGAAACCTGGTATAATTTATCGATTAACGGCTTCTATTACTTTCTATGGGACGCGAAAATCTTTTCGGCAGCCGAAGTCCGGCAGCCGATATTGAGGTATAACGCGCCATTGGAAACAGTCGTTAAACGCTATTGCTTTCGACAGCATATTTAACGGTTTGCGAGTGCACGCAAACTGAATTACGACTCAATGGAAGCGAGGCCTAAGTGTTTGTCTAAGTGCTGAATAAAGGATTGATCTTCATTTATATTCACTCTGCGGTACAGTCTTATCCTTTTTGCTTGCATATGTGAACCTGCCCCACAATGGCTCCAGAGGAGATCTCGCAGCTTTGTACATGGAGCACGTTGTGTTAATATTGGTGTACATATCACATCATTGTGCTATGCCATTTTTGCACCATTTTGATGCAAATTAAATTATGTTGCAGCCTTCCAGTGTCCATGAAGTTTATCCTAGACACATATATTTACTGTCTACTATGTTGCCAAACTTTGCCAGTATACCATACTCAATCCCCTGATTCTGTTGGGTCCCTGCCTATGTGTTGCTCCATTGCTTGATCCTTTTTGAACAGATTTGCTGTTTATGATCCTGGCTTAACTGAAAACTCTAGTGGACAGCTTACAGTTACACTATAATTATTATTGTGTGCAAATCAAAATCTCAGTAATCCAAAATCATGCTGCTGATGGGTCACCTCCTGAGACATATCCAGATTGCTCTGGTCAGTCTGTTGCATCTCTACTCATTACCTTGGCTTGCTTCTTCACAAACTTGATAGATATAGCATACCTAATATTTATCTTGATATTTTCAAGGTCATTGTGAACAATATCCTGCCAACATCACTGTGTTCTGTAAAATAATGGCATTTTTGTGATATATAATTATATACTTTATCACATCTGTCATGTGAGTATCTTATTTTGTTACTAAGAGCCACTTATGCTACATTGCTTTTACATTGGTTCCTTTGTTTTCCCAGTATAAGGCTTCACTAACTATTCTTAGTAAGGCTCTTTCACTGCTGTTTAAACATCGATCAACTTATCTCAGCAAAGATCAATATGGATTTAATAAAAAATATATATAAAAAAAGGAATATATGAAATACTTTGAAACCTTGATTGGTCAGTTGATGGCTGAATTGGATAACAAGAAATAACAAAATGACAATTAGTTTACTGGTTGTGTATTTTTTGTATATATTGTACCTGTTTATTGACTTGACCTTATTTTTACCTTTGTATACATCTCTTTTATGTGAACTTGCATCTATAAGCCTTTTCAGGAATATTTTTAGTTTACATGTGGTTAAATGAGAGTCTTTAATATATTTTTCTTATGATTCTAGAATAAATAAAAGTTAAAAGTGTGAGTATTATAATTTGAACTCTGTTTACTTTTTGATGTTTTATCAAATTAACTTTATTTAGAATTTTAATCATTCATTTATTGAATCATGGCTTTTTAAATTTACATTAAGAGTTAAATTTTTAAGGTGGACTAAAGTAAGCATAAAATTGCTTCTTGGTCAATTAAAAGGACAGTAAATGTAAAACGTTTTAAACACTTAACTGTGGATGATCCACACAATGCAGATAGTGTGGCTGACAACCTAGGGGTTGATCACAATCCTTTAGAAAAAAACCTATCTAATGATTATCAACAGAACACCACTAGAATATATGGGGATGTTTGTATATAATTTAATAAAAGCTTGTGATTGACCACCATGTATTCTCACCAGTTTTCGGAGCTGATTGTGGCCCCCCTGCAGTTTCAGGTGACTTATGAGGTAGTATTTATTTAGGCCTCAGTAGGGGGAATCCAGGCATGTAAGTGATGTCACCAGGTGTAGATGTGGTGATGTCATTTAGACCCAGAAGTTGCAGGAACTGTATAGCAGAAGAAGGGAGTGGGATAGGGGTGCAAATAAAAACCATCAATCTCAGCTCACTTAACTAATATATTAACTAATATATCCCCCCAAGACACACTGTCGGGAAGGTAATTGTCTGCCTTTTCAAATGATATGGGCCAGATTACAAGTGGAACACAAACTTTTGTAGGTCTGAAACATTGCTATTTTTGAGGTCTCAGGTCCTCTAATAAAATGTTTCACTCTTTTATAACTGTAATGCTGTCACATATCTTTTGTGGACTTTGATTTTTGGAGGTGTCAGATACTCCATTGTGACGTGCACGTTGTAAGAAAAGTATAAAGGTGCTGGACTCTACCACTGCTTGTTGTGCCTTTATGAATACATTTACCATATTCTGCTATGTGAAGAACATTGGAATGTATAATATTAATATTGTCATGTCTGGTTAGCACACATGACAATATTCAATATGTTAGCGCACAGAAGAATATGCGATTGGGTTTGCCCTCGAGTAGGGTTTTTTTCAACTTTTTTTGCTCCATTGACTTCTATTGGGAAAAATTTGAACGTGCACACGATAGTCTAACTTCAGCTTTTTGCTCTAGTCAAGTTAGCACAAGAGCAGAAACAGCGGAAAACAGCGCAATCCAACAAGCTTAAAAGGTTACTTCTAGAGCAATTAACATTGGAGCAGGAGTGTTAATTAGAGCTACACTTATTTTGTGGAGTCAAATGTTAACAAACTTTTTTAACAAAATACATTTTAAAAACATATTTTTTACGAAGGGGGTCTCAAAGTGCCTATAACGGGTGACCCCATGACCCCCATAACAATACGGAACGGCACTTATTTATTTGAGGATAATCCCTACTTTTACTATAGAATTTAGGGGGGACAATCACACACATTGTTTATAACGCTGTTTATCAAAAACTAGCTTCCCAGCGATTGGATCACATTGTTTATAACACTGTTTAACCAAAAGACAGCTCCCCAGTGATTGGATCTTGGTGTGCACTTTCACTCTGGCCGGTTAACACTGGAGTGTTAACTGGCCAGAGAGAAAGTACACACCAAGATCCAATCACTGGGGATCTGTTTTTTTGTCACTTATTATACTTCAAAAACTCTCCGGCATAATTTCTACCTCCGTCAAGCTGCTGTGATCAGGGTCATATGACATGATACACAACATCAAGGAAGACACCAGCGTAAGTGGCTAAAGCAACCAAAACAACCAAAACAACACTACACTTGACAAATGTATTTATTTTCTTGATACAGATACCATAATTAAGGATATATGGATGGGAACATGTGAAGTCGTTTTGTGATTAAAAAAAAAAGTGACATTTTAGTTACAAAAAGTACTCTTGAAGCTTTTAAATAAATAAGTATTTAATTAAATAGATATGCAGTTTTGATTGTGGTGCTAGATACAGTTTGTGCTTTAGCTTATTTTTAGCACAACTTTTTATTTTTTTCTACAATAATTTACCTTTTTAACTTGTTTTTTGGGGACAAGTTTTTTATAGAGTTGCATTTAGAGCACAATACACAGAAGAGAAATACTGTATATATTGCTTTTGCTACAATATATATCTATACCTATGTATAGATGATTATATATAGGTATTGATATATACAGATATATATTCTGTTTTGCTGGTGGTGTTGTGTGCGGCTGCTAGTTGCCATTGTGAGTTGTTCATCTGTCTTGATGAAGGCTTCTATGTAAGCTGAAACGTCGACCTATCCTTATGACTTTCTAACGTTGTTGTTATAAACAATAAACTAACTTTGATGTATATACATCCTGAGAGTGCCCTCCCTTTCCTAGCTCTTATCTAAAATCCATTGAGGATTGCACCCAGGTGCTTCATTATTAGTTGAAGCTGGAGTGCTGGAACACGTGCTAATTGGATTATATATATATATATATAAAACAAAAATAAGAGTTGGCGCTAGTGTGCAATGATTATAACTAATGATACTAAAAGTTATAGTACTAATTCTAATTATAGATAAGTGGAATGATGCTCTACAAATACATCAAATAATGTACTGAAAAATGAGTATGGCAAAATCAGAAATAGATACACTGCATATAAAACATACTTCACCCCTATACAAATACATAAAATAATTGGATCAAAGTACATAAAGAGTTAATAAAAAAAGTCCATAAAAAGTGCATACGAAAAATACCAATAAAAATAATTATTATAATTATTATAATTATAATAATTTGCATGGAGAGAGATTGGAGAATGAAGGGCAGAAGTGATTCACAGAACACCCACACCAGATGGTTACTCCTTCATACCCCAGTGGAAGTACACTTACTTCAGCTGCCCTCAATCCATATCATTACACACTCCAATGAGTATGTAGTGCTCGCCCCTTCATTTGTGGGACCAATCGCGCAAGTAAAGGGACTGTCAATCACTGAGAGCGAGCCAGCTCTCAGTGATTGAGAGTGTAAGAAGCAGTGGTCTAATGGTTCTTACATTGCAGGAAGCAGGCTCGCATATGTGATCCAGTACACAAAGCAGCCGATTTAGTCCGCATGCAGAAGAAACGCCAGTCGTTCGGCACAGGGGAATGACGTCACACGTCTTCTTTGTCCGCACTGACAGGCAGGGTGCAAGTCCCTAAATGAGCAGGAATCTTACTGCTCAGTAAACGTAACAAGTAAAAAGGACAAGACTGCACCGTAGAGTGAATATAAATGAAGTTCTATCTTTTATTCAGCACTTAGACAGACACTAAGACAGACATGGTGGCTGCAAACAGTTTGACTCGTTTCACGCACGCTAGTGGCGCTTAATCATAGACTACTCAGGTAAGTTACTAGTCCCCTTATATAGGACAAAAAGTAAACACCTGTTGTCAATAAGCATCAAATGTGAGTGCACATAAAACATCAAATATCAACACAGCAAATATTTACATATCCATCCTTCCCCTCTATGATGAACAGTACAAAAGGTAGCTAAGTAGCAGACCTGGAATGATATAAAACTATTGTGACAACCAATATTACCACTATTTTGAATGTGATTTACTTAAAGATTAAGAATACATTACTATACAAAATAGTTAATGACCCATTCCAAATTCAAACCAACTTAAATTTACCATTATAAAATAAGTAAAGTACAGTGGCAAGGCATTTCAATAATGTGAATTTTATTCATATAGGGCACTTTTCCATTAAAGTAACTGACATAGCAAAAATCCCACCAAGGGGAGGTAACAAATATAAGATTCTAGACAAAAAGGAACTGTATTGGATCTTTAAATTAAGGACTAGATCACCCTTAGGTTTGAATTTTGAATGGGACATTAACTATTTTGTATAGAATCAATGTCATTAGAATGTAGAAGTATTGTTGATCTTTAAGTAAATCCCATTCAAAATAGTGGTAATATTGGTAGTCACAATAGTTTTATATTGTTCCATGTCTGCTACTTAACTACCTTTTGTACTGTTCATCATAGAGGGGAAGGATGGATATGTAAATATTTGCTGTGTTGATATTTGATGTTTTTATGTGCACTCACATTTTCTGCTTATTGACAACAGGTGTTTACTTTTTTGTCCTATATAAGAGAACTAGTAACTTACCTGAGCAGTCTATGAATAAGTTCCACTAGGGCGTGTAAAACGAGTCAGACTGTTTGCAGCCTCCATGTCCGTCTTAGTGTTTGTCTAAGTGCTGAATAAAGGATTGATCTTCATTTATATTCACTCTGCGGTACAGTCTTATCCTTTTTGCTTGCATATGTGAACCTGCCCCACAATGGCTCCAGAGGAGATCTCGCAGCTTTGTACATGGAGCACGTTGTGTTAATATTGGTGTACATATCACATCATTGTGCTATGCCATTTTTGCACCATTTTGATGCAAATTAAATTATGTTGCAGCCTTCCAGTGTCCATGAAGTTTATCCTAGACACATATATTTACTGTCTACTATGTTGCCAAACTTTGCCAGTATACCATACTCAATCCCCTGATTCTGTTGGGTCCCTGCCTATGTGTTGCTCCATTGCTTGATCCTTTTTGAACAGATTTGCTGTTTATGATCCTGGCTTAACTGAAAACTCTAGTGGACAGCTTACAGTTACACTATAATTATTATTGTGTGCAAATCAAAATCTCAGTAATCCAAAATCATGCTGCTGATGGGTCACCTCCTGAGACATATCCAGATTGCTCTGGTCAGTCTGTTGCATCTCTACTCATTACCTTGGCTTGCTTCTTCACAAACTTGATAGATATAGCATACCTAATATTTATCTTGATATTTTCAAGGTCATTGTGAACAATATCCTGCCAACATCACTGTGTTCTGTAAAATAATGGCATTTTTGTGATATATAATTATATACTTTATCACATCTGTCATGTGAGTATCTTATTTTGTTACTAAGAGCCACTTATGCTACATTGCTTTTACATTGGTTCCTTTGTTTTCCCAGTATAAGGCTTCACTAACTATTCTTAGTAAGGCTCTTTCACTGCTGTTTAAACATCGATCAACTTATCTCAGCAAAGATCAATATGGATTTAATAAAAAATATATATAAAAAAAACATAATTTATGCTTACCTGATAAATTCCTTTCTTCTGTTGTGTGATCAGTCCACGGGTCATCATTACTTCTGGGATATAACTCCTCCCCAACAGGAAATGCAAGAGGATTCACCCAGCAGAGCTGATATAGCTCCTCCCCTCTACGTCAGACCCAGTCATTCGACCAAGAATCAACGAGAAAGGAGTAACCAAGGGTGAAGTGGTGACTGGAGTATAATTTAAAAGATATTTACCTGCCTTAAAAACAGGGCGGGCCGTGGACTGATCACACAACAGAAGAAAGGAATTTATCAGGTAAGCATAAATTATGTTTTCTTCTGTTATGTGTGATCAGTCCACGGGTCATCATTACTTCTGGGATACCAATACCAAAGCAAAAGTACACGGATGACGGGAGGGATAGGCAGGCTCATTATACAGAAGGAACCACTGCCTGAAGAACCTTTCTCCCAAAAATAGCCTCCGAAGAAGCAAAAGTGTCAAATTTGTAAAATTTGGAAAAAGTATGAAGCGAAGACCAAGTTGCAGCCTTGCAAATCTGTTCAACAGAGGCCTCATTCTTAAAGGCCCAAGTGGAAGCCACAGCTCTAGTGGAATGAGCTGTAATTCTTTCAGGAGGCTGCTGTCCAGCAGTCTCATAGGCTAAACGTATTATGTTACGAAGCCAAAACGAGAGAGAGGTAGCAGAAGCTTTTTGACCTCTCCTCTGTCCAGAATAAACGACAAACAGGGAAGAAGTTTGACGAAACTCTTTAGTTGCCTGCAAGTAGAACTTGAGGGCACGAACTACATCCAGATTGTGTAGAAGACGTTCCTTCTTTGAAGAAGGATTTGGACACAAGGATGGAACAACAATCTCTTGATTGATATTCCTGTTAGTAACTACCTTAGGTAAGAACCCAGGTTTAGTACGCAGAACTACCTTGTCTGAGTGAAAAATCAGATAAGGAGAATCACAATGTAATGCTGATAACTCAGAGACTCTTCGAGCCGAGGAAATAGCCATTAAAAACAGAACTTTCCAAGATAACAATTTTATATCAATGGAATGAAGGGGTTCAAACGGAACACCCTGTAAAACGTTAAGAACTAAGTTTAAACTCCATGGTGGAACAACAGCTTTAAACACAGGCTTGATCCTAGCTAAAGCCTGACAAAAGGCCTGGACGTCTGGATTTTCTGACAGACGCCTGTGTAACAAGATGGACAGAGCTGAAATCTGTCCCTTTAATGAACTAGCCGATAAACCCTTTTCTAAGCCCTCTTGTAGAAAGGACAAGATCCTAGAGATCCTAACCTTACTCCAGGAGTAACGTTTGGATTCACACCAGTATAGGTATTTACGCCATATTTTATGGTAAATCTTTCTGGTAACAGGCTTCCTAGCCTGTATCAGGGTATCAATAACCGACTCAGAAAAACCACGTTTTGATAAAATCAAGCGTTCAATTTCCAAGCAGTCAGTTTCAGAGAAGTTAGATTTTGATGTTTGAACGGACCCTGTATCAGAAGGTCCTGTCTTAGAGGTAGAGACCAAGGTGGACAGGATGACATGTCCACTAGATCTGCATACCAAGTCCTGCGTGGCCATGCAGGTGCTATTAGAATCACTGATGCTCTCTCCTGTTTGATTTTGGCAATCAATCGAGGAAGCAGCGGGAAGGGTGGAAACACATAAGCCATCCCGAAGTTCCAAGGTGCTGTCAAAGCATCTATCAGAACCGCTCCCGGATCCCTGGATCTGGACCCGTAGTGAGGAAGTTTGGCGTTCTGGCGAGACGCCATGAGATCTATCTCTGGTTTGCCCCAACTTCGAAGTATTTGGGCAAAGACCTCCGGATGAAGTTCCCACTCCCCCGGATGAAAAGTCTGGCGACTCAAGAAATCCGCCTCCCAGTTCTCCACTCCCGGGATGTGGATTGCTGACAGGTGGCAAGAGTGAGACTCTGCCCATCGAATTATCTTTGATACTTCCATCATTGCTAGGGAGCTTTTTGTCCCTCCCTGATGGTTGATGTAAGCTACAGTCGTGATATTGTCCGACTGAAACCTGATGAACCCCCGAGTTGTTAATTGGGGCCAAGCCAGAAGGGCATTGAGAACTGCTCTCAATTCCAGAATGTTTATTGGAAGGAGACTCTCCTCCTGATTCCATAATCCCTGAGCCTTCAGAGAATTCCAGACAGCGCCCCAACCTAGTAGGCTGGCGTCTGTTGTTACAATTGTCCAGTCTGGCCTGCTGAATGGCATCCCCCTGGACAGGTGTGGCCGATGAAGCCACCATAGAAGAGAATTTCTGGTCTCTTGATTCAGATTCAGAGTAGGGGACAAATCTGAGTAATCCCCATTCCACTGACTTAGCATGCATAATTGCAGCGGTCTGAGGTGTAGGCGTGCAAAAGGTACTATGTCCATTGCCGCTACCATTAAGCCGATCACCTCCATGCATTGCGCTACTGACGGGTGTTGAATGGAATGAAGGACACGGCATGCATCTTGAAGTTTTGTTAACCTGTCCTCTGTCAGGTAAATCTTCATTTCTACAGAATCTATAAGAGTCCCCAAGAATGGAACTCTTGTGAGAGGAAAAAGAGAACTCTTCTTTTCGTTCACTTTCCATCCATGCGACCTTAGAAATGCCAGAACTAACTCTGTATGAGACTTGGCAGTTTGAAAGCTTGAAGCCTGTATTAGAATGTCGTCTAGATACGGAGCTACCGAAATCCCTCGCGGTCTTAGTACCGCCAGGAGGGCACCTAGAATCTTTGTGAAGATTCTTGGGGCCGTAGCCAATCCGAATGGAAGAGCTACAAACTGGTAGTGCCTGTCTAGGAAGGCAAACCGTAGATACCGGTGATGATCTTTGTGGATCGGTATGTGAAGGTAAGCATCTTTTAAATCCACTGTGGTCATGTACTGACCCTTTTGGATCATGGGCAAGATTGTCCGAATAGTTTCCATTTTGAACGATGGAACTCTTAGGAATTTGTTTAGAATCTTTAAATCTAGGATTGGTCTGAAGGTTCCCTCTTTTTTGGGAACCACAAACAGGTTTGAGTAGAACCCTTGTCCTTGTTCCGACCGCGGAACCGGATGGATCACTCCCATTAATAACAGATCTTGTACACAGCGTAGAAACGCTTCTTTCTTTATCTGGTTTGTTGACAATCTTGACAGATGAAATCTCCCTCTTGGGGGAGATAATTTGAAGTCTAGAAGGTATCCCTGAGATATGATCTCTAGCGCCCAGGGATCCTGAACATCTCTTGCCCAGGCCTGGGCGAAGAGAGAAAGTCTGCCCCCCACTAGATCCGGTCCCGGATCGGGGGCTCTCGATTCATGCTGTCTTTGGGGCAGCAGCAGGTTTCCTGGCCTGTTTGCCCTTGTTCCAGGACTGGTTGGGCTTCCAGCCTTGCCTGTAACGAGCAACAGCTCCTTCCTGTTTTGGTGCAGTGGAGGTTGATGCTGCTCCTGTTTTGAAATTCCGAAAGGGACGAAAATTAGACTGTCTAGCCTTAGCTTTGGCTTTGTCTTGAGGTAGGGCGTGGCCCTTACCTCCTGTAATGTCAGCGATAATCTCTTTCAAACCGGGCCCAAATAAGGACTGCCCCTTGAAAGGAATATTAAGTAATTTGGACTTAGAAGTAACATCAGCTGACCAGGATTTTAGCCACAGCGCCCTACGTGCCTGTATGGCGAATCCTGAGTTCTTAGCCGTAAGTTTGGTTAAATGTACTACGGCCTCCGAAATGAATGAATTAGCTAGTTTAAGGACTCTAAGCCTGTCCATAATGTCGTCTAGCGTATATGAACTAAGGTTCTCTTCCAGAGACTCAATCCAAAATGCTGCCGCAGCCGTAATCGGCGCGATACATGCAAGGGGTTGCAAAATAAAACCTTGTTGAACAAACATTTTCTTAAGGTAACCCTCCAATTTTTTATCCATTGGATCTGAAAAGGCACAGCTATCCTCCACCGGGATAGTGGTACGCTTAGCTAGAGTAGAAACTGCTCCCTCCACCTTAGGGACCGTTTGCCATAAGTCCCGAGTGGTGGCGTCTATTGGAAACATCTTTCTAAATATTGGAGGGGGTGAGAACGGCACACCGGGTCTATCCCACTCCTTAGTAACAATTTCAGTTAATCTCTTAGGTATAGGAAAAACGTCAGTACTCGCCGGTACCGCAAAGTATTTATCCAACCTACATAGTTTCTCTGGTATTGCAACGGTGTTACAATCATTGAGAGCTGCTAAGACCTCCCCTAGTAATACACGGAGGTTCTCCAATTTAAATTTAAAATTTGAAATATCTGAATCCAATCTGTTTGGATCAGAACCGTCACCCACAGAATGAAGCTCTCCGTCCTCATGCTCTGCAAGCTGTGACGCAGTATCAGACATGGCCCTAGTATTGTCAGCGCACTCTGTTCTCACCCCAGAGTGATCACGCTTGCCTCTTAGCTCAGGTAATTTAGACAAAACTTCAGTCATAACAGTAGCCATATCTTGTAATGTTATCTGTAATGGCCGCCCAGATGTACTAGGCGCCATAATATCACGCACCTCCCGGGCGGGAGATGCAGGTACTGCCGCGTGAGGCGAGTTAGTCGGCATAACTCTCCCCTCGCAGATTGGTGAAATTTGTTCACATTGTACAGATTGACTTTTATTTAAAGTAGCATCAATACAGTTAGTACATAAATTTCTATTGGGCTCCACCTTGGCATTGGAACAAATGACACAGATATCCTCTGAGTCAGACATGTTTAACACACTAGCAATAACTTGCAACCTGGTTATAATCTTTTTTATCAAAAACGTACTGTGCCTCAAAGAGGTACTTAAACGATTAAATGATTAAATGACAGTTTGAGATAATACACTGAGAACAGTTATAGCATCAATTTTAAAACAACACAACTTTTAGCAAGGGTTTTGTTCCCATTAGTAAGATAACATAACTAAATTTGACACAAAAATTATTGAGTAACGTCTTTATCCACAGTCAATATAAAAAATTCTCACAGCTCTGCTGAGAGAATGTACCTCCCTTCAAGAAGTTTGAAGACCCCTGAGATCTGTCAGAGATGAACCGGATCATGCAGGAAAAATAATAGCTGACTGGAAATTGTTGATGCGTAGCAAAGAGCGCCAAAAACGGCCCCTCCCTCTCACACACAGCAGTGAAGAGAAACGAAACTGTCACAATTCAAAATAAACTACTGCCAAGTGGAAAATAAAGCCCAAACATTTATTTACTCAGTACCTCAACAGTGTAAACGATTCTACATTCCAGCAAAAACGTTTAACATGATATAAAACTTATTAAAAAGATTAGTGACCTTTAACAAAGTAGTTCCGGTGAAGTACCATTCCCAGAATACTGAAGTGTATACATACATGTCATTATAGCGGTATAGCAGGATTTTCTCATCAATTCCATTCAGAAAATAAAAAACTGCTACATACCTCAATGCAGATTCATCTGCCCCTGTCCCCTGATCTGAAGCTTTTACCTCCCTCAGATGGCCGAGAACAGCAATATGATCTTAACTACTCCGGTTAAAATCATAGTAAAAACTCTGGTAGATTCTTCCTCAAAGTCTGCCAGAGAAGTAATAACACGCTCCGGTGCTATTATAAAATAACAAACTTTTGATTGAAGTCATAAAAACTAAGTATAATCACCAAAGTCCTCTCACACATCCTATCTAGTCGTTGGGTGCAAGAGAATGACTGGGTCTGACGTAGAGGGGAGGAGCTATATCAGCTCTGCTGGGTGAATCCTCTTGCATTTCCTGTTGGGGAGGAGTTATATCCCAGAAGTAATGATGACCCGTGGACTGATCACACATAACAGAAGAAAAGGAATATATGAAATACTTTGAAACCTTGATTGGTCAGTTGATGGCTGAATTGGATAACAAGAAATAACAAAATGACAATTAGTTTACTGGTTGTGTATTTTTTGTATATATTGTACCTGTTTATTGACTTGACCTTATTTTTACCTTTGTATACATCTCTTTTATGTGAACTTGCATCTATAAGCCTTTTCAGGAATATTTTTAGTTTACATGTGGTTAAATGAGAGTCTTTAATATATTTTTCTTATGATTCTAGAATAAATAAAAGTTAAAAGTGTGAGTATTATAATTTGAACTCTGTTTACTTTTTGATGTTTTATCAAATTAACTTTATTTAGAATTTTAATCATTCATTTATTGAATCATGGCTTTTTAAATTTACATTAAGAGTTAAATTTTTAAGGTGGACTAAAGTAAGCATAAAATTGCTTCTTGGTCAATTAAAAGGACAGTAAATGTAAAACGTTTTAAACACTTAACTGTGGATGATCCACACAATGCAGATAGTGTGGCTGACAACCTAGGGGTTGATCACAATCCTTTAGAAAAAAACCTATCTAATGATTATCAACAGAACACCACTAGAATATATGGGGATGTTTGTATATAATTTAATAAAAGCTTGTGATTGACCACCATGTATTCTCACCAGTTTTCGGAGCTGATTGTGGCCCCCCTGCAGTTTCAGGTGACTTATGAGGTAGTATTTATTTAGGCCTCAGTAGGGGGAATCCAGGCATGTAAGTGATGTCACCAGGTGTAGATGTGGTGATGTCATTTAGACCCAGAAGTTGCAGGAACTGTATAGCAGAAGAAGGGAGTGGGATAGGGGTGCAAATAAAAACCATCAATCTCAGCTCACTTAACTAATATATTAACTAATATATCCCCCCAAGACACACTGTCGGGAAGGTAATTGTCTGCCTTTTCAAATGATATGGGCCAGATTACAAGTGGAACACAAACTTTTGTAGGTCTGAAACATTGCTATTTTTGAGGTCTCAGGTCCTCTAATAAAATGTTTCACTCTTTTATAACTGTAATGCTGTCACATATCTTTTGTGGACTTTGATTTTTGGAGGTGTCAGATACTCCATTGTGACGTGCACGTTGTAAGAAAAGTATAAAGGTGCTGGACTCTACCACTGCTTGTTGTGCCTTTATGAATACATTTACCATATTCTGCTATGTGAAGAACATTGGAATGTATAATATTAATATTGTCATGTCTGGTTAGCACACATGACAATATTCAATATGTTAGCGCACAGAAGAATATGCGATTGGGTTTGCCCTCGAGTAGGGTTTTTTTCAACTTTTTTTGCTCCATTGACTTCTATTGGGAAAAATTTGAACGTGCACACGATAGTCTAACTTCAGCTTTTTGCTCTAGTCAAGTTAGCACAAGAGCAGAAACAGCGGAAAACAGCGCAATCCAACAAGCTTAAAAGGTTACTTCTAGAGCAATTAACATTGGAGCAGGAGTGTTAATTAGAGCTACACTTATTTTGTGGAGTCAAATGTTAACAAACTTTTTTAACAAAATACATTTTAAAAACATATTTTTTACGAAGGGGGTCTCAAAGTGCCTATAACGGGTGACCCCATGACCCCCATAACAATACGGAACGGCACTTATTTATTTGAGGATAATCCCTACTTTTACTATAGAATTTAGGGGGGACAATCACACACATTGTTTATAACGCTGTTTATCAAAAACTAGCTTCCCAGCGATTGGATCACATTGTTTATAACACTGTTTAACCAAAAGACAGCTCCCCAGTGATTGGATCTTGGTGTGCACTTTCTCTCTGGCCAGTTAACACTCCAGTGTTAACCGGCCAGAGTGAAAGTACACACCAAGATCCAATCACTGGGGATCTGTTTTTTTGTCACTTATTATACTTCAAAAACTCTCCGGCATAATTTCTACCTCCGTCAAGCTGCTGTGATCAGGGTCATATGACATGATACACAACATCAAGGAAGACACCAGCGTAAGTGGCTAAAGCAACCAAAACAACCAAAACAACACTACACTTGACAAATGTATTTATTTTCTTGATACAGATACCATAATTAAGGATATATGGATGGGAACATGTGAAGTCGTTTTGTGATTAAAAAAAAAAGTGACATTTTAGTAACAAAAAGTACTCTTGAAGCTTTTAAATAAATAAGTATTTAATTAAATAGATATGCAGTTTTGATTGTGGTGCTAGATACAGTTTGTGCTTTAGCTTATTTTTAGCACAACTTTTTATTTTTTTCTACAATAATTTACCTTTTTAACTTGTTTTTTGGGGACAAGTTTTTTATAGAGTTGCATTTAGAGCACAATACACAGAAGAGAAATACTGTATATATTGCTTTTGCTACAATATATATCTATACCTATGTATAGATGATTATATATAGGTATTGATATATACAGATATATATTCTGTTTTGCCGGTGGTGTTGTGTGCGGCTGCTAGTTGCCGTTGTGAGTTGTTCATCTGTCTTGATGAAGGCTTCTATGTAAGCTGAAACGTCGACCTATCCTTATGACTTTCTAACGTTGTTGTTATAAACAATAAACTAACTTTGATGTATATACATCCTGAGAGTGCCCTCCCTTTCCTAGCTCTTATCTAAAATCCATTGAGGATTGCACCCAGGTGCTTCATTATTAGTTGAAGCTGGAGTGCTGGAACACGTGCTAATTGGATTATATATATATATATATATATATATATATATATATATATATATATATATATATATATATATATAAAACAAAAATAAGAGTTGGCGCTAGTGTGCAATGATTATAACTAATGATACTAAAAGTTATAGTACTAATTCTAATTATAGATAAGTGGAATGATGCTCTACAAATACATCAAATAATGTACTGAAAAATGAGTATGGCAAAATCAGAAATAGATACACTGCATATAAAACATACTTCACCCCTATACAAATACATAAAATAATTGGATCAAAGTACATAAAGAGTTAATAAAAAAGTCCATAAAAAGTGCATACGAAAAATACCAATAAAAATAATTATTATAATTATTATAATTATAATAATTTGCATGGAGAGAGATTGGAGAATGAAGGGCAGAAGTGATTCACAGAACACCCACACCAGATGGTTACTCCTTCATACCCCAGTGGAAGTACACTTACTTCAGCTGCCCTCAATCCATATCCCTTTATAAAGCTGTTCCGGTCTTGGTCTCAGAGCTCACAGCACCAGGATATAAGGGAGATATAAAGCCACAACAGGCTAATAGTGTAATACCATGTATTACCATTTATTAAATACAGAAAATAAACTGGATACAGAAATTATCAAACAAGACTTTTAAAATAACACCCAGTATGGGAAAGGCATAAAGCCTAAAACACCTAACACATTTCAAAGGGTTCAAATGAATCTGAATCCCTTCTTCATCAGAGGTATATATCTCTGATGAAGAAGGGATTCAGATTAATTTTAACCCTTCAAAAAGCTTATTTTCTGTATTTAATAAACAGTAATAAATGGTATTACACTATTAGCCTGTTGTGGCTTTATATCTCCCTTATATCCTGGTCCTGTGAGCTCTGAGACCAAGACCGGAACAGCTTTATAAAGGGATTTGTGATGCCAGGGAAACTGGAAAGCAGTAGATTACAGATCTCAAGACTTCACTATCTGCACCCAGGGTATCGGTAGACCTCATATGGATTGAGGGTAGCTGAAGTAAGTGTACATCCAGTGGGGGGTGAAGGAGTCACCATCTGGTGTGGGTGTTCTGTGGGTCACTTTTGGCCTTTATTCTCCAATCTCTCCCCACGCATATTATTATAATTATAATAATTATAATAATTATATTTATTAGTATTTAAGTATGTTTTATATGCAGTGTATCAATTTGTGATTTTGTCATACTCATTTTTCAGTACATTATTTGATGTATTTGTAGAGCATCATTCCACTTATCTATAATTAGAATTAGTACTATAACTTTTAGTATCATTACTTATAATCATTGCACACTAGCGCCAACTCTTATCTTTGTTTCCATTTGATTTTATTCTAAGAGAGGTGAGGTTTCTCTTTGCTTTTTGGAGTAGGGCTGCTTTTTTGTGCAAGATTTATTATTACTATTTTGGGTGTAACTATCACCTATCCCTGTATTTATAGTGCTAGTGGGGCTTGCCAGAGATTCATCTCTGGCATTCTACTTGTTTGTTTCAATATATATATATAATTATACCAACGGACACTTTATTAGATACACCTTCCTAGTACCGGTATGGACCCCCTTTTGCCTTTAGAACGGCCTTCATTCTTTGTGGCATTGGGGGGTAGTTATCAAGCCGTCAACTTTTCTGCCTTCGCCGGCCCAATACGCCCGCCTAAGCTCGCCTCACATCGCCGCCGCAAACCTGAAAAATACGCCTAAGTTATCAAAAAAAGCTGTCAAAAAGCCGCGGGGCGATGAGCAGCGGACTGTGAGAGTTATCACTCATCCGATCTCGCTGCTCTTCGGCTGTTTGACAGCTTTCTTGCTAGCCTGTCACTAAGCACCCACACTAAACTGCACTGTTCTACCCCCTATACCGGCGCCCCCGGAGCCCCCCGCAACTAAATAAAGTTACTAACCCCTAAACTGTCACTCCTAGACCCCGCCGCAACTATTAAAAATGTATTAACCCCTAAACCGCCGCTCCTAGACCCTGCTGCAACTATTAAAAATGTATTAACCCCTAAACCGCCGCTCCTAGACCCCGCCGCAAGTCTTATAAATGTATTAATCCCTAAACCGCCGCTCCCGGACACCGCTGCCACCTACATTATACCTAGTAACCCCTATCCTGCCCCCCCCTATACTGCCGCCCTCTGTAATAAAGTTATTAACCCCCTATCCTGCTGATCCCGCACCTCGCCGCAAATAAAAAAATTGTTTAACCCCTAAACCGCCGCTCCCTGAACCCGCCGCAACCTATATTAAATTTATTAACCCCTATCCTGCACCCCCTACACCGTCGGCACCTATAATAAATGTATTAACCCCTATCCTGCCCCCCACTACACCGCCGCCACTGTAATAAAATTATTAACCCCTAAACCTAAGACTAACACTAACCCTAACACCCCCTAACTTAAATATTAATTAAATACATCTAAATCATATTTATATTATTAACTAAGTTAATCCTATTTAAAACTAAATACTTACCTATAAAATAAACCCTAATATAGCTACAATATAAATAATAATTATATTGTAGCTATCTTAGGATTTATTTTTATTTTACAGGTACCTTTCAATTTATTTTAACTAGGTACAATAGCTATTAAATAGTTATTAACTATTTAATAGCTTACCTAGCTAAAATAAAGAGAAATTAACCTGTAAAATAAAAACTAACCTAAGTTACAATTACACCTAACACTACACTATACTTTAATAAATTATTCCTATTTAAAACTAAATACTTACCTGTAAAATAAACCCTAATATAGCTACAATATAATTAATAATTACATTGTAGCTATCTTAGGATTTATATTTATTTTACAGGTAACTTTGTATTTATTTTAGCTAGTTAGAATAGTTATTAAATAGTTATTAACTATTTAATAACTACCTAGCTAAAAGAAATACAAAATTACCTGTAAAATAAATCCTAACCTAAGTTACAATTAAACCTAACACTACACTATCATTAAATTAATTAATTAAACTACCTACAAATAATTACAATTAAATACAATTACATAAACTAACTAAAGTACAAAAAATAGAAAAAGCTAAGTTACAAAAAATAAAAAATAAAAGTTACAAACATTTAAAAACATATTACAACAATTTTAAGCTACTTACACCTAATCTAAGGCCCCTAATAAAATAAAAAAAAACCCAAAATAAAAAAATGCCCTACCCTATTCTACATTAAAAAGTAAACAGCTCTTTTGCCTTACCAGCCCTTAAAAGGGCCTTTTGTGGGGGCATGCCCCAAAGTTCAGCTCTTTTGCCTGTAAAAGAAAAATACAACCCCCAACCAACATTAAAACCCACCACCCACATACCCCTAATCTAACCCAAACCCCCCTTAAAATAACCTAAGACTAATCCCCTGAAGATCATCCTACCTTTAGTTGTCTTCACTCAGCCGAGCCACCGATGGAACTGAAGAGGACATCCGGACCGGCAGAAGTTATCCTCCAAGGGGCGCTGAAGAAATCTTCCATCCGATGAAGTGATCCTCCAAGCGGCGCTGAAGAAATCTTCCATCCGGGCGAGGTCATCTTCCAAAAGGCGCTGAAGAAGTCTTCTATCCGGGCGAGGTCATCGTCGAAGCCGGGTCTTGAATCTTCATCCCGCCGACGCGGAACATCCTCCTTTGCCGACAAACTACCGACGAATGAAGGCTCCTTTAAGGGACGTCATCCAAGATGGCGTCCCTTCAATTCCGATTGGCTGATAGAATTCTATCAGCCAATCGGAATTAAGGTAGGAAAAATCTGATTGAGCTCGCATTCTATTGGCTGTTCCGATCAGCCAATAGAATGCGAGCTCAATCTGATTGGCTGATTGGATCAGCCAATCGGATTGAACTTGAATCTGATTGGCTGATTCCATCAGCCAATCAGATTTTTCCTACCTTAATTCCGATTGGCTGATAGAATCCTATCAGCCAATCGGAATTGAAGGGACGCCATCTTGGATGACGTCCCTTAAAGGAGCCTTCATTCGTCGGTAGTTTGTCGGGAAAGGAGGATGTTCCGCGTCGGCGGGATGAAGATTCAAGACCCGGCTTCGACGATGACCTCGCCCGGATAGAAGACTTCTTCAGCGCCTCTTGGAAGATGACCTCGCCCGGATGGAAGATTTCTTCAGCGCCGCTTGGAGGAGCACTTCATCGGATGGAAGATTTCTTCAGCGCCCCTTGGAGGATAACTTCTGCCAGTCCGGATGTCCTCTTCAGTTCCATCGGTGGCTCGGCTGAGTGAAGACAACTAAAGGTAGGATGATCTTCAGGGGATTAGTGTTAGGTTATTTTAAGGGGGGTTTGGGTTAGATTAGGGGTATGTGGGTGGTGGGTTTTAATGTTGGGGGGGGTTGTATTTTTCTTTTACAGGCAAAAGAGCTGAACTTTGGGGCATGCCCCCACAAAAGGCCCTTTTAAGGGCTGGTAAGGCAAAAGAGCTGTTTACTTTTTAATGTAGAATAGGGTAGGGCATTTTTTTATTTTGGGGGGGTTTGTTATTTTATTAGGGGGCTTAGATTAGGTGTAAGTAGCTTAAAATTGTTGTAATATGTTTTTAAATGTTTGTAACTTTTATTTTTTATTTTTTGTAACTTAGCTTTTTTTATTTGTTGTACTTTAGTTAGTTTATGTAATTGTATTTAATTGTAGTTATTTGTAGGTAGTTTAATTAATTAATTTAATGATAGTGTAGTGTTAGGTTTAATTGTAACTTAGGTTAGGATTTATTTTACAGGTTATTTTGTATTTCTTTTAGCTAGGTAGTTATTAAATAGTTAATAACTATTTAATAACTATTCTAACTAGCTAAAATAAATACAAAGTTACCTGTAAAATAAATATAAATCCTAAGATAGCTACAATGTAATTATTAATTATATTGTAGCTATATTAGGGTTTATTTTACAGGTAAGTATTTAGTTTTAAATAGGAATAATTTATAAAAAGTATAGTGTAGTGTTAGGTGTAATTGTAACTTAGGTTAGTTTTTATTTTACAGGTTAATTTCTCTTTATTTTAGCTAGGTAAGCTATTAAATAGTTAATAACTATTTAATAGCTATTGTACCTAGTTAAAATAAATTGAAAGGTACCTGTAAAATAAAAATAAATCCTAAGATAGCTACAATATAATTATTATTTATATTGTAGCTATATTAGGGTTTATTTTATAGGTAAGTATTTAGTTTTAAATAGGATTAACTTAGTTAATAATATAAATATGATTTAGATGTATTTAATTAATATTTAAGTTAGGGGGGTGTTAGGGTTAGTGTTAGACTTAGGTTTAGGGGTTAATAATTTTATTACAGTGGCGGCGGTGTAGTGGGGGGCAGGATAGGGGTTAATAAATTTATTATAGGTGGTGACGGTGTAGGGGGGCAGGATAGGGGTTAATAAATTTAAGATAGGTTGCGGCGGGTTCAGGGAGCGGCGGTTTAGGGGTTAAACTATTTATTTATTTGCGGCGAGGTGCGGGATCAGCAGGATAGGGGTTAATAACTTTATTACAGAGGGCAGGGGTATAGGGGGGGCAGGATAGGGGTTAATAGGTAAAATGTAGGTGGCGGTGGGCTCCGGGAGCGGCGGTTTAGGGGTTAAGACATTTATTATAGTTGCGGTGGGCTCCGGGAGCAGCGGTTTAAGGGGTAATAACTTTATTTAGTTGCGGCGGTGTAGGGGGGGCAGATTAGGGGTGTTTAGACTCGGGGTACATGTTAGGGTGTTAGGTGTAGACAGCTCGCATAGGAATCAATGGGATATCTGGCAGCAGCGAACTTGTACTTTCGCTATGGTCAGACTCCCATTGATTCCTATGGGATCCGCTGCCTCCAGGCTGGCGGATTGAAAACCAGGTACGCTGGGCCGTAAAAGTGCCGAGCGTACCTGCTAGTTTTTTGATAACTAGCAAAAGTAGTGAGATTGTGCCGCACTTGTGTGCGGAACATCTGGAGTGACGTAAGAATCGATCTGTGTCGGACGGAGTCCGGCGGATCGAAGCTTACATCACAAAATTCGACTTTTGCCGGTCTGAAGCCTTTGATAAATAAGGCGAATCAGCCTCGCCACAAATACGCTGCGGAATTCCAGCGTATTTGAGGTTGACGGCTTGATAACTAGGCCCCATAGACTCAACAAGGTGTTGGAAACATTCCTCAGACATTTGGCCCATATTGACATGATAGCATCACGCTGTTGCTGCAGATTTGTCGGCTGCACGCGCATGATGCAAATATCCTGTTCCACCACATCCGAAAGGTGCTCTATTGGATTGAGATCTGCTTTGGAGGCCATTAGAGTACTGTGAACTCATTGTCATGTTCAAGAAACCTGTTTGAGAGAGATGATTTGAGCTTTGTGAGATGGTGCATTATCCTGCTGGAAGTAGCCATCAGAAGATGGTTACTCTGTAGTCATAAAGGGATGGGCATGGTTAACAACAATACTCAGGTAGGCTGTAGCATTTAAATGATGCTCAGTTGGTACAAAGGGGCTCAAAGTGTGCCAAGAAAATATCCTCCACACCATTACGCCATCAGCCTGAACCTTTGATACAAGGCAGGATAAATCCATTCTTTCATGTTGTTTACACCAAATTCTGACTTTATTATTTGAATTTCGCAGCTGAAATTAAGAATCATTAGATCAGGCAAAATTTTTCTAATCTCTATTGTCCAATTTTGGTGAGCCTGTGTGAATTGAAGCCCCAGTTTCCTGTTCTTAGCTAACAGGATTGGCGCCCAGTGTAGTCTTCTGCTGCTGTAGCCCATATGCTTCAAGATTCGATGTGCTGTGCATTCAGAGATGGTATTCTGCATTCCTTGGTTGTAAACACGTGGTTATTTGAGTTACTGTTGCCTTTCTATCATATCGAACCAATCTGCCCATTCTCCTCTTACCTCTGACATCAACAAGGCATTTTTGTCCACACAACTGTCGCTCACTGGATATATTCTCTTTTTTGCTGCCATGTGATTGGCTGATTAGCAATTTGTGTTACCAAGCTGTTAGCTAAGAACAGTTTCCTGTTTTTAGCTAACAGGAGTGGCGCCCAGTGTGGTCTTCTGCTACTGTAGCCCATCTGCTTCAAGATTCGATGTGCTGTGCATTCAGAGATGGTATTCTGCATTCCTTGGTTGTAAACGAGTGGCTATTTGAGTTACTGTTGCCTTTCTATCATATCGAACCAGTATGCCCATTCTCCTCTGACCTCTGACATCAACAAGGCATTTTTGTCCACACAACTGTCACTCTCTTTTCTCTTTTTTTGCTGCCATGTGACTGGCTGATAAGCAATTTGTGTTACCAAGCAATTGAACAGGCATACCTAATAAAGTGTCCGGTGAGTGTATGTATATATATATATATATATATATATATATATATATATATATATATATATATATATAATGTCAATTAGCCGGTGGCCCAACACTCCAACCTTTGTGGTGCAGCATCAACCTGGGTACAATCCTCAAAAGACTTGTATTTATATTTGTTGCAAAGAATGGCACTCACAGGATTTTTAGTTTCAACAACTGCCAGTATTTAATACTGAATACATCAGAATTTTAAATACAAATAATCATAGTTAACATTTTCGACTCTTGTTTGAGCCTTCTTCAAGACAAGTGTTATCATAAATCAGCTATTCAGCTGTACTCCCAGAAGTATAATAGATATGTCTATATATATATATATATATATATATATATATATATATATATATATATACATACATATTTATACATGTATATGTATGTATCTCAATGTTAAAGCCCTTTGGAACATTTTTTTGCCAACGGAGAGCACTCGAGTGAGCAGGCCTTAAATTCTAGTTAAGGTACTTAGCATTTTCTGCCAAATAAAGTGTGGCAGAATTTAATCATCTTGATCTGATCGGGATGATTGACAGCCCCTGCTTGCACGCAATTGGTTGCACAAGCAGCTGTTTGTGCCCATGATACCTGCTAGAGATGTTCACGGGTGCGAAAACTGTCCACCCAGCAAATGATAAATGGAGTCCTATACTTAATTTAAATTACATTTTTTGTGAGCCTTATAATTTATGCATTGCCTTCAGATCCTTAAAACTAGGGAACATCCCCTTTGAAAGACACACTGTTATCAAAGTAAAACTTCCTTCAGAGACTGAAAACACTTGCTTTGATTCATATTACTGGCAGAATTTCTTAGAACTTCCACGCCCAGAAACCTTTAGATAATGGGGCCCTAAGTAATAAACAGAAAAAGAACAAGCAACAGGAGCTTTGGCAGATGACTAATATTTTCCAGAACATTATATCTACTCATGTTATTCAACAGAGCAAAATAAAATAAAACATGTCACATCAACTATAAGAATCTGTACAAGAGAAAATTCTTTACATCAAATTCAAATCCGTCTAAAACAAGTTGTCAGTGCCGCATCAGTGTTTCCAGTAATAGAGAAGTCTGCACACTGCAGTATACTGTGTATGAGCTTTGCTGAAATTCCAGCTTGACACTCTTCTGTTTCCGTTTCACTTCAGCTACCATTTGCACCAGTAAAGAAGTTTACTTTAAATAAGGGGCTCATTTTATTGTTCCCAATATTCTGTCTGCTGAGAATCATTTTAGTTACTGTTCAGCAGGAAGTAACATGATATCAACTGTCCTGAATTTGCAATCAGCAAGGTTTTATAAACCAGCAACTTCTTGTCAGACATGTTTCTGCCATTAGAGTTTCTGATTCTGCCTCTAGGTGTATTTGCTGAACTGTTTCTTGAATCTGCTCCTGATTTGATTACTGATCCGAATCAGCTTTTATTATTTTCTTCATTTTACATACTTCTAGCGATTGGTTTCTGCTAGACCAGTGCTTTCCAAACTGTGTGTCGTGACACATTAGTGTGTCGACGGGAGTGTGTAGGTGTTTCCCTGCTTCAGCACAATTTTTTTTGAATTTACAATTCTTTTTAAAAAAAAAATTTGGTTTCCGACTTTCCTCCTGCCTGCTACCCATATCGCGTGGTTTACACGTGATTGATACCTAGTGGATCACAGATCATCTTACCCTATTGGCGCGGCTTAGTGGAAACTGAAACTATTTCCATTGGCGCCACATTGGCTCCTGACTTCACGTGTAGTCTCCTCAATCAGCTTGTGACTGCATGTGTAGTCTGTGAGTGAGACAGCAGTGTGTTTGCAGCACAGTAGTCATTCAGACTTGCAGAGTTCTAAGGGCAGCAGCTTAAACGCTGAGCTGAAGTCTGAAGTCATGGTGTTTTTTTTTTTGCAACTAGCTCCCAGTAGTGCATTGCTGCTCTTGATACATGGATAGGAAGTGGAGGCTTAAAAATGCTTGATGATGAAATGCGAGTATCTTCTCATACATCCCATTAAAATAGTGAGTAACTATTGGTGTTATTAAACTTTTTTTTAATTCTTGCACATACATACTGTTACTTTTAAATACATTTCGTTATTATATCATTTATGTTTGTGTTCGTATCTCTTAAAACAAGTTAATTTAACCTCCTGTTTGCTATACAACTGAATTACTGTGTCGCAAAATTATGTAGGTCTAAAAAGTGTGTCACCAACATGAAAAGTTTGGAAAGCTCTGTGCTAGTCAGTGATACTATTATATGTTCATGTTGTAATTAAAATGCATCATGACATGTTGGGTAACCTTCTAACCCTGCTCTGCAGCAGGGCTGGCAACTACTCCTGTCAGCAACACATTTTGACCTGATATTGTTCCTGTATCCCTGTTGTTCTATTGCTACATTCATTTGACCATCTAAGTAACCTAAGTCCCTACCTTTTCAATGCTCCTGTATTCTCTTTCACTACATCTTTTACTCTTCCTGTGCTCCATGAACTTCTCCCATCGCTCTTCTACCACTGCTACTGTCAGTGGTTCTTTTAGTTTTTGTGTTACCAAAGGCACCTGGGAAATCTGTTGCCCCTAAACCCCCCTCCTCCAATAATTTTATTCTTTATATTTCTTATAATCAGAAGCCAGGGATGCTTGGAAAAATCATTAACCCCCTCTAGACAACCAAGATTCAATGCTTTGTAATAAACTTTATAAAGTTTTTACAAAGCAAAGGTGTTTCAATTACCTCTCTTTACCCCTCACATTACCCGTCCGTCAGCCATTACCCGGCATTCTAGAACACTAGATGAGCCCATAAATTTATGCATTTTATAGACCTACTAACATTACTACTGTTCTTATATTTTGCCACTATTCTTGCATATGTTGGTACTGACTTCTTGTCTCAGATAAACAGTTACTTTAACTCTGCTGTTTTTACTTTCTCTCGCCTAGATTACGAGTTTTGCGTTAGAGGCTGTGCGGTGCTAACAAGCAGTTTATGCTCACTGCTCACTTGCAGACAACGCTGGTATTACGGGTATTTACAAACCTGGCGTTAGCCGCAAAAAAAGTGAGCGTAGAGCAAAATTTTACTCCACATCTCACCTCAATGCCAGCGCTGCTTACGTTAGCGGTGAGCTGCTAAAACGTGCTTGTGCACAATTTCCCCAAAGGAATCAATGGGGGAGAGCCGGCTGAAAAAAAAACCTAACCTGCAAAAAAGCAGCTTAAAGCTCCTAACGCAGCCCCATTGATTCCTATGGGGAAATAAAAGTAATTTCTACACCTAACACCCTAACATGAACCTCGAGTCTAAACACCCATAATCTTACACTTATTAACCCCTAATCTGATGCCCCTGACATCGCCGACACCTGCATTATATTAATAACCCCTAATCTGCCGCTCGGGACACCACCGCCACCTACATTATACTTATGAACCCCTAATCTGCTGCCCCCAACATCGCCGGCACCTACATTATATTTATTAACCCCTAATCTGCAGCCCCCAATGTCACCGCAACCTACCTACATTTATAAACCCCTAATTTGCCGCCCCCAATGTCGCCGCCACTATAATAAAGTTATTAACCCCTACACCTAAGTCTAACCCTAACCCTAACACCCCCTATTTTAAATATAATTAAAATAAATCTAAATAAAATTACTACAATTAACTAAATTATTCCTATTTAATACTAAATACTTACCTATAAAATAAACCATAAGCTAGCTACACTATAACTAATAGTTACATTGTAGATAGCTTAGGATTTATTTTTATTTTACCAGCAACTTTGTATTTATTTATTTATTTATTTTTAATCAAAAAATTTTATTGAGACAAATGCACAGGTAAAACAATAGTGCTGTATCAAGATCACGAGTACAAGTCATTAATAAATCAGTTTAACAAATAAACTAGTAAACAAGTATGAACCACTGAAAAATGAGATATAAGAATATGCACAATATATAAAACCAAGGGTCTCTTTTTTTTTAGGGGTTTAGCGTAAGGTATATTGCAAGTAGCTTTTTCAATAATAGGTGGTGAGGCAATAGTAAGGGGAGTTATTTAAAGAGAAAATGGGCATGGGCGAGTCAGACTTAGGGGGGGGGGGGGTGGGAGAGGGAGGGGGGGATAGGAGAAGAAAAAATAAATAAATAAATAAATAAAAAATAAAAAAATAAAAAATATATATATATATATATATATATATATTAAGGTAAGGGAGGGGAGGTGAACGGAGTCTTTTAAGAGATATGTTGGGGTGTGATGTCCCACTGTGGGAATTTTGTAATCCAGAGGGACCAGATCCCAAAAAAGGAGTCAACCTGATCTAGAACCTTGTAAGAGTACTGTTCCATTTGTCCCACAAAGTGTACAATGGAAATCACCTGAGAGAGAGAGGGAGGCCCAACCTGTTTCCAAGCTCTGGCGAGTGCCAATTTAGTAGCCACAAAAACATAGATTGTAAGCGCTTCCCCCGGGGGGGATAGGTTAGGCATATGCATGTGAAGGAGGGCTACTTCTGGAGTATACGGAGGAGTGAGATTGAGTGAAAGAAGGAGTGCATAGATTTTCCTCCACAGGGGTTGGATTATAGGACATGCCCACCAGATATGGAGTGCTGTGCCGATGTCTCCGCAATTTCTCCAACAATAAGGAGAGCTAGAACTGTATATTCTGTGTAGAGTGACTGGGACCAAGTGCCAGCGAACTAGCACTTTATAGTAAAGCTCCCATAAGGTGGCGCAATGCAGGAGTTTTTTGGTTGTCATAATTCTAAGGTGCCAGACATCTATTGTTACTGTGAACCCAATCTCTCTCTCCCAGGCGCGGTGTTGCGGAATTTTGTGGGTAATGTGTGTATTAGTAAGGAGATTGTAATGGAAGGACATTAGGTGTTTTAGGTCATGTATTCTCTGCCAAGCCTTCTCCCATGTTGTCATGGGTCGTAATGAAGACTTTGGGTAACCCCAGGTGCGCAAGCGCGTGCTCAGGCGGAACCCCTCAAATATAAGCCTGGGAGGAAGTTGAAGTTTGGTGCAGAGTGCAGGGTGGGAAAGCCAAACATTGTTCTCATAGAAGTCCATGACTAAAAGTGTATGTGGGTTAGGCCATAAATCATAATGGGAGTCTGAAAGACAGAAGAGTGCAGCAGAGATTGTAAGCAAAGGGGAAGGATAAGGGGAGATAGCGGGGTTGTGTCTAATCTGGTCCCAGAATCGTAATGCGTGCTTAAAGATAGGGTGTAGGGCGTCAATGTCATGTCTGTGGTGGAGAGGGATCCAAAGTAGGTCAGATAGGCATAGACCAGAAGGCAGCAATGAGGATTCAAGGGTGAACCAACCTAGGTGTCTTTCAGGGTTATTCCAGAGGATAATATGCGACAACCTGGCTGCATTATAATAGGAGATTATGTTTGGTAAGGCTAGGCCTCCCTGTGGGATCGGTTTTTCTAATGTACGACCAGAAGTTCTGGGTCTTCGATCTTTCCATACATATGTAGTTATTAGGCTTTGAAGTCTATTAAGGAGCGCTCTAGGAATATTATATGGGATGGATCGGAATAGATATGTAATCTTGGGAAGGAAGGACATTTTGATGGCTGCGATGCGACCTGTCCATGAAATCTCTCTGAACTCCCAAGTCTCAAGGAGCCTTCTATATTCCGGAAGCCTGTCTGAGTAGTTTAGAGCTATGACCGTCGCGGGGTCTGGGGTCAGGTGAACCCCTAAGACCTTGAGAGAAGCAGTTTTCCATTGGAAGCGGAAATTCTGCTTTAAACGTAGCTCCGGAAAATATCTCTTGGAAGAATCTGTGAAGTACGGGAGTTAGGAGGGGGAGAAAGCAGTGGGGAACCGGAAAATTCTCATGGTTTCCCATAGGTAATCCCACCTGACCCTGTCGAATGCTTTTTCGGCATCTAGTGACAGGGCCAGGAAGGGAGAAGTGCCTTGTGATGCAGTATGCAGGACATCAAGAATTCTTCTGGTTGCATCGGAACCCTCTCTATTTGGGATGAACCCTACTTGGTCATTGGCTATGAGGGGAGGGACTATTTTAGCAGCTCTACTAGCTAAAAGTTTGGCATAAATCTTGGTGTCTATATTAATCAATGAAATGGGACGGTAACTACTACAGAGATCGGGTGGTTTACCGGGCTTCAAGATTGTGATTATAACTGCTTCTAGAAATTCTGCTTTAAACGTAGCTCCGGAAAATATCTCTTGGAAGAATCTGTGAAGTACGGGAGTTAGGAGGGGGAGAAAGGTTTTATAGAATCTGGCTGTAAAGCCATCTGGGCCTGGGGCCTTACCTAGTTTTAGATTTTGGATAGTTTTCTTAACTTCCTCAATTGTCAGTGGGGAGGAGAGGGAGGAGATAGCCTCTTCAGAAAGTGAAGGGAGTGAGAGAGAGTTAAGGAATGTAGAGATCTTTTCCAGAGTGGCAGGTGGGGTATCTAAATTGGCTTCAATGTTGTAGAGTGAACAGTAATACTGTTTAAAAGAGTTTCCTATATCTGTCGGGGCAGATACATTCATCCCAGATGGGGTTTGAATGGACCGGATTCGTGCTTGGGCTGTACGATGTCTAAGCTTAGTGGCCAGGAGAGTGGAAGCTTTATTACCTTGATGGTAATATATTTTTTTAAATTTTTCCAACATATTATGGACCCTTTTAAGTTCTAGGGTTTGAATTTGTTTCAGGACTTTAGAAATTTCGTCATTTATGACCTGGGAGTAGGAGTGGGAGAGTTCTGCCTTTAATTTTCGGAGTTGGATGGTCAAGGCTGGTAAAGTGGCACTGTGTTTTAAACGGGCTTCAGATTCATACTGCATGAGATGCCCCCTCATCATTGCCTTCAAGGTGGCCCACAAGTTCTGTGAGGATGTCTGATTATCGTCGTTAAGGGCAAGGAAGTCAGTTATGTGCGTCTGCAGAGCTGTCTTTATATTTGGGTCTGTGATAGTCCAATCCTGCATACGCCAAATACGGGGGGAGGGGCTAGGGGACGGGCCTAAGTGAAGGTGTATAGAGTCATGGTCAGACCAAGAAACTGAAGTGATGAGTATGGAGTGAATGTTCGCTAAGAAGGTAGCCTCAGAAAAAAAGTAATCAATACGTGTGTGTGACTTATGTGGGAGGGAGTAGAATGTATATTCCCTATCTTGTGGGTGTAGGGCCCGCCAAACATCGTAAAGATTGTATTGTGACATTAGGAGTTGAAAGGCGGAGGAAAGGGAATGAATAGCTCTATCGCTACTGGAGAGCGGGGGTCCCAATCTGTCTAACTTAATATCCCATATCAGATTGCAGTCGCCTCCTAGAATGAAATCACCCTGCTTGATTGCTGCTACTGTCTTGAGAAGCGATCTAAAAAAATTTATTTGTCTAATATTTGGGGCATAAACATTGAGCATGGTGACTAATTGGGAGTTCAATTTACAAACAGCAATAATAAATCTGGCCTGAGGGTCAGATTCAATGTGGATCAGGTCAAAAGTTACATTTTTACCTATATATATGGCTACACCTCTGGACTTTGAGGTAAATGTTGCTTCCAATAGTGTAGGGAAATGTCTGGATGTACGGGTAATTTCCGGAGTGTGAGTCCAATGTGTCTCTTGAATGAATGCTATGTCTATGTGATTTTTATGGAGAAAAGAAAATAGGAAGCTTCGTTTGGTCGGGGAGTTAAGTCCCTGTACGTTGAGGGTGAGGAGATGGAGCCCGTCCATGAAAATAGAGAGGAAAAAAAAAAAAAAAAAAAAAAAAAGGGTGAGGGAGGGAGGGAGTAGGAGGATGTAGGAGTAGGGGAAGAAGGGTAGGGTGAGCGCTTAGTCTGAATCTATTATCTTTACCCCAAAAGACTTTGAGTGAGGAGGAGAGAAATCGAGGTTTCAGCTACTTGCAAAAAGGGTTGAGTGTTATTATGTTGTGGGAGAAGGGGGATGGCAGCGGGCCAGAGCCGCTTAGGTTAAAGACAAAACGGTAGAGGATCAAGAGATAGTAGTAGTATGTAAAAAATATCTGTATAGTGAATTCTATTAGAGGAGATGAGAAGCTTGGTGGGGAGGATGGAAGGGGAGAGGAGGAGGGGGCGGAGCCAATAAGGTGTCGCCCACAATAAGATGGGCGTGAGGATCAACTAAAGGGTAAAGGAAGAGTAGATAGGAGTTTCTGTATAAAGAGAGTAAGTAATCAATAGGAGCTAGGGAAAATGAGAATGAAGTATAGGGTGTGATAGAGGTGAGAGGTGTCATATACGACACCCCCCCAGTGACAATAGGTGAGTTAGTCGGACAAGAGCAGGGAGGTATGGGTTCGCTGGTGTACTTACAAGGGGATGTGGATGAGGAAGAGAAGAATAAGTATGCAAAGAAAAAAGATAATAGGAGGTCAATTATGGGGACAGATAATATGAAGAGGGTATATAAATGGTATCAGGAGGTATCTAACAGTTGTCACAAATATTTTCTATGAATAACAGACCATTACATAGTTAGCTAGGAAGAAACCTGGAAATGAGACTAAATCTCTATACATTGTTGACCTCGTACACCTGCTGTTCAGTAAACAGATAAGTGTCCATATTGAAGGTTGTCTTCTCAGACATCTGAGGAACACTAGATTCTAAGGTTCAGTATAAGGAAGGAAAAAAAAAGTAAGGCACATAATAATAACAACAAGTACAACTTTAAACTCTGTGTATGAGGAAAAGGAGAAAAACAGAACAATAAACATATAAGTGTAGAACCAAGAGCTAAAGTAGGGTAAGATAAGTACCCGTTTGTGAGCTCTCAGTTTACCTGTAAGGAGACTGACTTAAAGGATATCTTGCTGGTGAGGAGTGAGGAGAGAGGAGTGAAGAGAGAGTAAGATATGTACCCGTTAGTGCACTCCTCTCTTCCTTGTATGTCTCCAGTCTATTAAAGTCACAGACTTCTAAGCAAAAGAGCGGAGTAACCAGACCATGGTATGAGTAAAGAGGGACCAGTGTCCTGTTAGGTCTGTTCTGACTCCTGGTGTTGAGAGGTTAAATTCTGAGAGTGCCATGTTGGGGTTAATGTGTTAAAGCCACTTATGTTTCCTTGGGTCTTGGAGAGTGAGTCAGGAGCCCTCGAAAGTTCCAGGGTGTTCAGCAGCTTCATGCCCTGTTCCAAGGAAGAGATTATGTGGGTGCGGTCCTGGAGTTGGACAAAAAGCTTAACGGGAAATCCCCATCTGTATTTAATTTTGTGGTGTCTTAGGGCTAAGGTGAACTGGTGAAAAATTCTCCTCTTAGCTAGCGTGTGTACAGAAAGGTCCGGGAAGATTTGTAAATCTTGGTAGGGTTCCTTGAGGGGTTTGTTGGGGAAGGAAGCTTGCATAATTTTCTCCTTTGTGGTATAGTAATGTAGACGTATAATAACATCTCTGGAGGTGTCAGGAATAGAGTTGCGGGGCGCGGGGCTCTATGAGCTCTATCAATTAGGAGGTCTTGATCAGCTGTTGTGTTTAGGAGAGTCTTAAATAGAGAGGTCAGGTAGTTCTGAAGATCTGAGGAGGCTACACTTTCAGGTATGCCTCTAATCCGAAGATTATTGTGGCGAGACCTGTCTTCTAGATCAGCAAGTTTGGTCTCCAGGTCTGAGATTTGTTCCGCCAGGCTCTGTGAGTAAGATAAGAGGTTGGAGTGGTCAGTAGCTAGATCTTCGTGCTTTTTCTCTAAAATCTCTGTCCTCTCACCAAGTGAGGAGATTTCTCGCTTCAATTCACTCACTGACTGGCGTAATTCCTGTCTGAGAGATGAGTAGTGAGTGTCCATTTTATCAGTTAGTATTTTAATGGTTTCCAGGAATGTAGACTGTGATAGAGCTGCTTTGTCTTTGCGGGAGACATCTGGCCTAGTATGTTCTGAGGTCAGAACTGTTGAGTCTCTGGAATCCTCCTCCGACAGATCTGGGTCTGACTGTTGTTTGCTATGGAAGTGGTCAGTGAGAGTCCTCTTGGGATTTTCTTGGTGTTTCGGTTTCCTTTTGACTGAGTGTGCCATGATGTAAGGAATCAAATATCAGGATTCTAGGGATGAGTGATCCTGTTATGGTTGGCAGCTGGGGGGGTGAGAGGTCGACACCTCTATGGCATAGAGCCTTAGCCCTCCATTAGTTCTCCAGGTTTTTGACTGAAATTGAGTATAAGTATTAGATTTTTAGAAAGTAGGGTATACCAGCAAAGAGTATCTCAATAGATATATAAATGGATGACAGCCCCTCTCCTGGGGCGATGCCACCTCTGGGCGAGACCGGTAAAAGGAGAATGGATATGACCTGCAGCAAGTTGCCTGCGGGAAAGGGAGGAGAGGTGTCTCTGTCACATCAGTCACTGGAATATTAATCAGCAGCCTGCTATGGAGCTGTATACTTGGTCAGTTTGTGGGTATAGGGCCTCTGCACGAAGAATGCAAGATAGTCCTTGGGGTCTCCAATTATAATCTTTCTTTTGACTTTCTAATCCTCCAAGGTATGGTTAGGGAAGAATGTTATGTCTGGTCTTAGGCTGCAGTTATGGATTGTATGGGTATGGTCTCCTGTGGGGTCTGGGTAATAATGAGGGTAGTCCCAGAAGTACAGGTGTACAGACTATGTGGAGCAAAAACAAAACAAAAACAAAAAAACTTGGTTCAGCAGCCCTCCTGTGTGAGGAAATACGTTCTGAGAGCTGCTTCTGGTCAATGCTGTATAGGCCACTATAAAGATAAGCAGTTATCTGAGGCTGTAATGGTGCCCTTATTACAAATATGCTGCTGGGTTTTTATGGCAAAGTTCTAAGAAGCCTGCAGAATATATGAGAGTCCCCAACACAGAATATTAAACACTTATTGTAGAGTCTCAATTGTGGCTTCTAGCCTGCATAGTAGATCTCTCTTACCCAGGTCTTAGGATCGTCAGCAGGACCCACAGGAGAGTCAAAGGTCAGAGAAGCGAGCAGAGGACTTCAGGTGGCCCCTAAGGAGAGGCGCTGAGGTGAGAGGAATCCTCCGAGTAGCAGAGGGACACCCGGATCACGCTGCGGTGCTGTGTAAGGTACGGCTGTGAATCCAAGATGGCCGCCGTTCGCGGGTTTTCTCTCAGCAGCGCAGCAAGTCTCTGAGAATCCCAGGTGATATGCTGCAATCACTCCGGTCCCCGGCCAGCTACCGGAGGTACCGGGGAGTCTGAGGAAACAGGTATGATGCTGGATTGGCACTCTGCGATACTGCGTTGTTGCTTCGTTGCTTCCTAGGAGCGGTGCTGAGGGTATATGTGAGTAGCGGACAAAACGGTGGAAAAAAAAGATATTTAAAAAAGAAAAAAAAGAATAAGCTAAAGGGGCTGTATGACTAAGGGGGCAAATGGGATAAATTTGAGGGGGTTTATCTAATTATAAAAGGGATTTTAAGTGGAAATAGGCTGGTTAGTAGTGGGAGCTCCAGATCCACACATCCAGCCGGCTCTGCAGTTGGCTCCGCCCCCACTTTGTATTTATTTTAACTAGGTACAATAGTTATTAAATAGTTATTAACTATTTAATAACTACCTAGTTAAAATAAAGACAAATTTACCTGTAAAATAAAACCAAACCTGTTACAATTACACCTAACACTACACTACAATTAAATTAATTACCTAAATTAAATACAATTAATTACAATTAAATAAAATTATCTGATTGGATCAGCCAATAGGATTGAACTGGCATTCTATTGGCTGATTGGAACAGCCAATCAAATGCCAGCTCAATCATATTGGCTGATCCAATCAGCCAATAGCATTGAAGTTCAATCCTATTGGCTGATTGCATCAGCCAATAGGATTTGTTCTACCTTATATCCGATTGGCTGATAGAGTTCTATCAGCCAATCGGAATTGAAGGGACGCCATCTTGGATGACGTCATTTAAAGGAACCTTCATTCAGTCATCGTCCGTCGGATGAAGAGGATGCTCCGCTTCGGATGTCTTGAAGATGGACCCTATCCGTGCCGATGGATGAAGGTAGAAGATGCCGTCTGGATGAAGACTTCTGCCTGTCTGGAGGACCACTTCTGCCAGGTTGGATGAAGACTTCTGCTGGTCTGGAGGTCCACTTCTTCCCGGTTGGGTGAAGACATCTCCCGGTAGGGTGATCTTCAAGGGGTTAGTGTTAGGTTTTTTTAAGGGGGATTGAGTGGGTTTTAGAGTAGGGTTGGTTGGGTGGGTGGTGGGTTTTAATTTTGGGGGAGGGGAATTGTCCTTTTTTTTTACAGGTAAAAGAGCTGATTACTTTGGGGCAATGCCCCACAAAAGGCCCTTTTAAGGGCTATTTGTAATTTAGTGTAGGGTAAGACTTTTTTATTTATTTTGTGGGGCTTTTTTATATTGTTAGGGGGATTAGAGTAGGTGTAATTAGTTTAAAAATCTTGTAATTTCTTTATTATTTTCTGTAATTTAGTGGTTTTTTTCATACTTTAGATAATTTTATTTAATTGTAATTAATTTTATTTAATTTAGGTAATTAATTTAATTATAGTGTAGTGTTAGGTGTAATTTTAACTTAGGCTAGGTTTTATTTTACAGGTAAATTTGTCTTTATTTTAACTAGGTAGTTATTAAATAGTTAATAACTATTTAATAACTATTGTACCTAGTAAAAGTAAATACAAAGTTGCCTGTAAAATAAAAATAAACCCTAAGCTAGCTACAATGTAACTATTAGTTATATTGTAGCTATCTTATGGTTTATTTTATAGGTAAGTATTTATTTTTAAATATGAATAATTTAGTTAATTGTATTAATTTTATTTAGATTTATTTAAATTATATTTAAGTTAGGGGGTGTTAGGGTTAGGGTTAGACTTAGGTTTAGGGGTTAATACATTTAATATAGTTGCGGCAGCGTTGGGGGTGGCAGATTAGGGGTTAATAAATGTAGGTAGGTGGTGGCGATGTTAGGGATGGCAGATTAGGGGTTAATAATATTTAACTAATGTTTGTGAGGTGGGAGTGCGGCGGTTTACGGGTTAATATGTTTATTATAGTTTTAGAATATTTGGGTGGGGATTATTGGAGTTTTAACAATAACAGATGCTGTTCCCTTTATGTATTACATTCAGTATACCTTAAATTAAAGTATTACATTTATATTAGCTAGGACAGACACCTGATGTGGATTCTAAAGAAACAGAACACACAACTAGTTAAACTAATTGTATAAGGAATACAATAGAGTTTGTAGCATTGAATTCCACAAAAACAATATCAATATTACTCCAAGGAAAATTATTTAGGATGAATACTCTAATTTAAAAAGTTCCATACCATTCATACTTTAAATCTTTATTTATATAAACTAGGAACTCACATTCACACAGTAGCAGAGGATTTTAAAAACACTTAAACCTAGTTTTCAGGTAAGAATTAGAGGTTCAAATAATTATTCACCATTAGTAAACATGGGCCCACTGATATTGCAATATAGAGTAAGCTAAGCCCTTACAATCCGAGGGCTGGATTACTTTTAATTTTTAACATCTAATACAGTGGGCACCAGGATTAGGTATCTCTTATTGTTGAACCATAGTCTCAAGTTAACAACTTAGGTAAGCAATTAAAAAAAAGGCAGACAGGAGAGACACGGCTGCTCCTGCTGGACCCCTGACGCGCGTTTCACAGAACGCTTCCTCAGAGGGGGTGCGGGCCGCTGCTACTCAGCGTTGTTTATACTAACATTTTGCCCACCTTACAGATGCAATTGGTGCTCTTTCCGTAATCTTTTGCATCCGATTGGTCAATGTGCCTATCAATCACCTTTACCGGTTCTTAGACATCTGACTCCTATTGGTCATTGAAGGCATGTATTACAGAACGTGTCATAGCAATGGTCTAATCCAATCATAGGATTTCAGTAAGGGGGTGTGTGCCGTTGCGCTGCACAGATTGGATGATCTTGTTGTGATTTACACCGACCATTAATTCATATCTTGCTTCCAATTCTGTTCTCCTATTCCTTATCGGTGCACTGTGAATGCATATGAGATTACTTTTGTATGTCTAGAATGAACATATATCTGTTTTGTGGATTGAAGTAAGTCAAATACTCGATAATACCCTTTGTCTCACCAATCGTGTACTGATCTATATGATTATTATTATGCCATCTCACCTCCTTACAGTTAGACTGAACAACTTTGTATATTAGGATAGTGTATATATGGATTACTCTGTTTTTACTTTATATTCGTAATCGAGTGTTCCGGATTGGAGGATTTGGCTGTCAATCATTATAGTCTAATGTACGAATTTGGTACTTGGATTTTAGGGCGTATCTTAACATTATTCTTATCCAATGGCAGTAATATCCATCGAGGGTGTGTATCATAGCATTGTATTCATTGGAGGATCATATTCAGATGTAAATAAAGCATCTATTCATAGATTACTTGCGACAATGAGAGTCATATCCATTATTAGCAAACATTAATAATGAGAGTAATGAAATGTAAATCAGTTAATCTTGTTATCATTAAATAATGGATATCGTGGATAAGTTTATTAAAAAGCACAGAACATCAATAAATGGATATAATAATTACACTACTGTTAGGAGCTTCCTATCCGCTTGTCTTAGCTTTATAATCATATCTCAACACCTAGTGCTGTTCAGATTATCTTGTGATTCTAGCACCGATATGTATCCTTATCTTAACAAACAGTTAATATGCAGGCTTGATGTTAGATTGTATAATTTTCGACCATTGTGCTTCAAAACTTCCCACAGCAAACCACCTCCCCTAAAAGGGTATTCAAAATACAAGGACTGATATCTATCAAAGATTCCTTAGCATTTATTATCTATTATATATGCTATATATGACCCCAAGGTGATGTTTTTTATTTGCTATAATAATTGATTACAATGAAGTCTTTATAATATGATAATACAAAAATATATGCAAACATATATAATAGATAATAAATGCTAAGGAATCTTTGATAGATATCAGTCCTTGTATTTTGAATACCCTTTTAGGGGAGGTGGTTTGCTGTGGGAAGTTTTGAAGCACAATGGTCGAAAATTATACAATCTAACATCAAGCCTGCATATTAACTGTTTGTTAAGATAAGGATACATATCGGTGCTAGAATCACAAGATAATCTGAACAGCACTAGGTGTTGAGATATGATTATAAAGCTAAGACAAGCGGATAGGAAGCTCCTAACAGTAGTGTAATTATTATATCCATTTATTGATGTTCTGTGCTTTTTAATAAACTTATCCACGATATCCATTATTTAATGATAACAAGATTAACTGATTTACATTTCATTACTCTCATTATTAATGTTTGCTAATAATGGATATGACTCTCATTGTCGCAAGTAATCTATGAATAGATGCTTTATTTACATCTGAATATGATCCTCCAATGAATACAATGCTATGATACACACCCTCGATGGATATTACTGCCATTGGATAAGAATAATGTTAAGATACGCCCTAAAATCCAAGTACCAAATTCGTACATTAGACTATAATGATTGACAGCCAAATCCTCCAATCCGGAACACTCGATTACGAATATAAAGTAAAAACAGAGTAATCCATATATACACTATCCTAATATACAAAGTTGTTCAGTCTAACTGTAAGGAGGTGAGATGGCATAATAATAATCATATAGATCAGTACACGATTGGTGAGACAAAGGGTATTATCGAGTATTTGACTTACTTCAATCCACAAAACAGATATATGTTCATTCTAGACATACAAAAGTAATCTCATATGCATTCACAGTGCACCGATAAGGAATAGGAGAACAGAATTGGAAGCAAGATATGAATTAATGGTCGGTGTAAATCACAACAAGATCATCCAATCTGTGCAGCGCAACGGCACACACCCCCTTACTGAAATCCTATGATTGGATTAGACCATTGCTATGACACGTTCTGTAATACATGCCTTCAATGACCAATAGGAGTCAGATGTCTAAGAACCGGTAAAGGTGATTGATAGGCACATTGACCAATCGGATGCAAAAGATTCTGGAAAGAGCACCAATTGCATCTGTAAGGTGGGCAAAATGTTAGTATAAACAACGCTGAGTAGCAGCGGCCCGCACCCCCTCTGAGGAAGCGTTCTGTGAAACGCGCGTCAGGGGTCCAGCAGGAGCAGCCGTGTCTCTCCTGTCTGCCTTTTTTTAATTGCTTACCTAAGTTGTTAACTTGAGACTATGGTTCAACAATAAGAGATACCTAATCCTGGTGCCCACTGTATTAGATGTTAAAAATTAAAAGTAATCCAGCCCTCGGATTGTAAGGGCTTAGCTTACTCTATATTGCAATATCAGTGGGCCCATGTTTACTAATGGTGAATAATTATTTGAACCTCTAATTCTTACCTGAAAACTAGGTTTAAGTGTTTTTAAAATCCTCTGCTACTGTGTGAATGTGAGTTCCTAGTTTATATAAATAAAGATTTAAAGTATGAATGGTATGGAACTTTTTAAATTAGAGTATTCATCCTAAATAATTTTCCTTGGAGTAATATTGATATTGTTTTTGTGGAATTCAATGCTACAAACTCTATTGTATTCCTTATACAATTAGTTTAACTAGTTATGTTTATTATAGTGGCGGCAATGTCTGGTTTGGCAGATTAGGGGTTAAAATATTTATTTTAGTGTTTGCGATGTGGGAGGGCCTCGGTTTAGGGGTTTATGGGTGTTAGTGTAATTTTTAGCACTTTAGTTAAGAGTTTTATGCTACGGTGTTGTAGTGTAAAACTCTTACTACTGACTTTAAAATGCGGTACCAGGCTTGACAGGAGAGGGATCAGACTCGTAATACCGGTGCAATGCAAGTCCTATTGAAAATATAGGATACGCAATTCCGAGTCTGGCCAAAAAAGTGAGCGGTACACCTGTACCTGCAAGACTCGTAATACCAGCAGGCGTTAAAAAGCAGGGTTAGGACCTCTTAACGCTGCTTTTTAACCCTAACGCACAACTCGTAATCTAGGCCTCTGATTGCACAAATTCCTTTTAGCGTTTGGTCCTCACCCATATGGGACAATAGTAGCTCCTATTTCCCAAAGACTCAGGGCACTCAAGTATAAACTTGAAAAAAAGATACATGATAAAAAGCCAAATGCATATTTAGTCCTCTCATTTATTTACTTTGAATTGAATTTGATACCAATGATACACTCAAGTAAATAAAAAAAAAGCTCTTAGAATGTATCAAGGATGTTTGGTATATGCTTATTGCTAGGACATGTAGCTGGCACATGTATTTGTAAATTCTGATTTTTTTTTTTTTACTTTATGTTACATTACAAAATAAACTGAAAATGTAAAAAAATGAAATAATTTAAATAAACATAAATTAATATATTTCGTCTCCATCTTCTATATATTTCTGGTAGTATGTCCTATATAACCAGTTTGGAATATAGTTGCAGGCCTCACTGGGCTTGCTATTGACCCTTTAAGGCTCGGATGATCCTATATTTCCATATAACTGGGAAGTCTGATCTGGGCCACCTTAAGGCAATCTATTCTACAGCAGCCCAGAATTAGCATTATTTTGCAGATTGTAATATTTTATCACTGTTTTAGTACATACGCAATGGGGATGGAGTAAGGAAGAATTAGAAACAATTCAACATCTTGAATGTTTATTGGAAGAAATTGACAACATTCTCAGAAAATTGTAGAAACAAAATACAGATCCAATCATCATTTATACCTAAGAACAATAATTCTCAATTAGAAGTTTTCAATACAGTATGCAATTATATCACAGCATTACAATTACAGCCGAAATACAATAACGACATTAGAGAAAAGCCTTACAAGAAATTAGGCAATGGGAAAAGGTAGTAATCCGAAATTTGAATAAGGGAGGAAATATTGGAAACAATTATTATTATAAATATGAATAAAAAATTAGGACTAACCCAGTGTCAGATTAGTGTTAGGTTATAACATTAAAGTCTATTGGGAGAAGAAGCTAATGCGATTGCGAAACCTTAAACCCTAAGTCTTATCAAGAATGCACTATATAAGTATCAGGGAAATTCACACTTGAATATTCACTTGAATATTCGTCTGCTACACTATTCAGTATTTATTTTGTTTTAAACAAAATGAATACTGAATATTCCTCGAACATTTACATTAATTCTCTGTAAATGAATGTAAATGTTCTTCTGCTACAGATAAAAAAGTTAATTTGTAGCGCTAAATACTTACCTATAGTGAGCCGGAAAGCTGCGCTAACCCTGAGTTTTCTTCTTAGAGCCTCAGACGGTGCTAATAGCAGGCTTAGCGCCGCAGATCCCAGAGCCAGTGTTAACGGACCTTCTCCGTGCTAAGCCACTTATTAGCCCGGCTCTCCCGCGGGTTAGCGGTAAATATTTTAACCCATACAGTTAATTAAAGAAATTATTGAATACTTAAAAATTCCATCAGTATTTATTTGTTTTCTTTAAATTTACTTAGTGAATTCGTTCATTTGTTTGTGAAAACGTTTTTCGTTATGAATTTGCATCTGTAATGAAACAAATGCACGTTTAATGATTTATATAGCTGTTGTAGACCTCTCTGGTGGCAGAGGACTTGCTATTGACCCATTAAGGCTTTGCTATTATATATTTCCATATATAAATAACAGGGACGTCTGAGCTGGTGTCACTGCAATTACCTTTGAGATAAATCTACTCTACAGTACCCAAGAATTAGCAATATTTTGCAGATTGAAATATTTTATCAAGGTTTTACTATTTTCATACCTGTAATCTAAATGCAGTAGCAGATAATAAACTGTTATTTTTTTTTATTATTATTGTTTGTGCAGAGGTTCTTATAATAAATTGCCATGTGTGTGGGATTTGATACTGTGAGTCTGTGTCTCAGTAAAGTGTAGGTAAATTTCTGTTAGAGTGTTCTGTATTCTTTCGTAGTTTGTATGTATTATTTGTTTTCCTAGCTAGGATTAATATGACCAAGCAACATCTATTTTTCTGATCTATTCACACTTCCTTGAACAATTTCCCAGACTGCTTTAGTGCAAGGCTGGGTGAAAATGATAGGGTTGACCAGCAGATCAAAACAGCACCAGCTATATACTGTACTTTAAATATTATAAATGACTAGACAGGCTAAAAGTTGTCTTTTAATTTAAAAATCATTACATTTGCATTTCTGTAATCATTTGTAAATGGCTAACAATTTTAAAGTTTGTCTAAATTTACCAATAACAATTCTTCAGGTAGTTTTATATAGTTAAACATATATTAATATATATAATATTGAGGAACAATAAACACTATTCAATATTAGATAGATATATAGCAACATTTTTAAGATTTTTTTTTTATATATTGGAAGTATTTTCCATTTAGTGTATTTCCTAGTTCGATTGTACCCCACAGAAAGAGTTTGCTTATTATCCCAGATTGACCAGATAGCAACAGTGCCGCCAACTACACTTATTAACCCCTAATCTGCCGCCCCCAATGTCGCCACCACTATAATAAACATATTAACCCCTAAACCTAAGTCTAACCCTAACCCTAACCCCCCCCTAGCTGATTACTTTTGGGCAATGCCCCGCAAAAGGCCCTTTTAAGGGCTATTTGTAATTTAGTGTAGGGTAGGGCTTTTTTATTTTGGGGGGGGCTTTTTTATTTTGTTAGGGGGATTAGATTAGGTGTAATTAGTTTAAAAATCTTGTAACTTGTTTATTATGTTCTGTAATTTAGTGTTTTTTTTCTTCGTACTTTAGATAATTTTATTTAATTGTAATTAATTGTATTTAATTTAGTTAATTTATTTAATTATAATGTAGTGTTAGGTGTAATAGTAACTTAGGTTAGGTTTTATTTTACAGGTAAATTTGTCTTTATTTTAACTAGGTAGTTATTTAATAGTTAATAACTATTTAATAACTATTGTACCTAGTTAAAATAAATACAAACTTGCCTGTAAAATAAAAATAAACCCTGAGATATCTACAATGTAACTATTAGTTATATTGTAGCTAGCTTAGCGCTTATTTTATAGGTAAGTATTTAGTTTTAAATAGGAATTATTTAGTTAATTGTAGTAATTTTATTTAGATTTATTTAAATTATATTTAAGTTAGGGGGTGTTAGGGTTAGACTTAGGTTTAGGGGTTAGTACATTTAATATAGTGGCGGAGACGTTGGGGGCGGCAGATTAGGGGTTAATAAATGTAGGTAGGTGGCCGGATGTTAGGGACGATAGATTAGGGGTTAATAATATTTAACTAATGTTTGCGAGGCAGGAGTGCGGCGGTTTAGGGGTTAATATGTTTATTATAGTGGTGGCGATGTCCGGTTCGGCAGATTAGGGGTTAAAATATTTATTTTACCCCCTAATCTGCCGAACCGGAGGGCCCCGGTTTAGGGATTTATGGGTGTACTTTTTAGCACTTTAGTTAAGAGTTTTATGATACGGCGTTGTAGTGTAAAACTCGTAACTACTGACTTTTAAATGTGGTACCAGGCTTGACAGGAGAGAGTCTACCGCTCACTTTTGGTCAGACTCGTAATACCGGCGCTATGCAAGTCCCATTGAAAATATAAGATACGCAATTGATGTAAGTGGATTTGCAGTATTTCCGAGTCTGGACAAAAAAGTGAGCGGTACACCTGTACCTGCAAGACTCGTAATACCAGCGGGCGTTAAAAAGCTGCGTTGGGACCGGCCAACGCTGCTTTTTAACCCTAATGCACAACTCGTAATCTAGGCCAGTATTTTGAATTTGAGTGTCACATTTGAATTTGAATATTACATTTCGAAATTGAATGAATACATAGCTAAACATTCTATTATTCTAACAAATATTTTCAAATTTTATTGAAAAATTCAAAAACGAAAATTTGAAAATAGAATGTTAGAATGTTATATAAACATTCAAAATTCGATTCGAAAAAATGAATGTATATAAATTCATTTTAAATTTCAAATTTTTAGAAACATTCGCCCATCCCTAGTCAGCCACCTGGGTGCAGTATTGATATCAATAGTAGAAGCAGAAATGATGCACACTCAGGGTTTTCACAATCAGTGTCAAATTTATTGGATGACGTTTCAGATCTACATTAGATCCTTCATCAGATCAAAAGTGTAAAGTATACACACACCACAATATATAGTGTTACAAATAAGTGTTAAGACACAAACATACCTCCCTTCCCTTGCAAAAAAGCACCAAATGTTGTGGTGGAATGCACCAATGCGTTCCAACCCCATAGTGGACCGGAAGTAGCCGCTAAGGTCACTTCCAGTTTCGTCGTTACCAGAAAATAACATAAAGTATTCTTAATTTTACACTGCAGACGTGTAAAATATTACTAAGTGATATGTTTCGCATGTAGGTGTTAATAAAAAATTAATCAAATATACAGCCCTTAAAGGGACACTGAACCCAAATTTTTTCTTTCGTGATTCAGATAGAGCATGCAATTTTAAGCAACTTTCTAATGTACTCCTATTATTAATGTTTATTCATTCTCTTGATATGTTTATTTGAAAATAAGGCATCTAAGCTTTTTTCTTGGTTCAGACTTTGGACAGCAGTTTTTGATTGGTGGATGAATTTATCCACCAATCAGCAAGGACAACCTAGGTTGTTCACCAAAAATGGGCCGGCATCTAAACTTACATTTTTGCATTTCAAATAAAGATACAAAGAGAATAAAGAAAATTTGATAATAGGAGTAAATTAGAAAGTTGCTTAAAATGTCATGCTCTATCTGAATCACAAAAGAAAAAAAAATGGGTTCAGTGTCCCTTTAAGCTATTTGCCAAAATTGGGTTACTATGGTAAACAAGAAACATAAACTCTCATACACATATGTATATACTGAGTGGTGAATTCAAAATGTAATACTCACATCCCATAATGTGATATAACACCTTAACTTGCTCATTCTGTATACTATTAGTGTTATAATGCGTCCCTGAGTGCAGGCTACTAAATTACACACCTTTTAGTGAATATCAATGTCTATTGACATAATTAAAGAGACAGGCATAATGAATCTATTCCTTAAAGTGATATTGCCTCATATTCATGCCTACACAGTAATAATAGTAGTGATAATAAAATAAATATTTAAATATAGAAACAAAATAAAATGCAAAGTTGGATAATAGACCCTGCATATCTAAGTATGCTAATCAAAATGGTTTTACAAACATATCTCATATTGACTAAATACATACGGCCTCATTTGCTCAGTCCAGCATAAAAAGCATGTCATCCCACAGTGATCATGGGTCGTTACTCCATAGTAGAGCCTTATTATATACCTCCCAGATTCAAACCTATGTGGCTATCTCTGATTAAGAGAGTGACAGATATTGTAGTGGAATATGTGGGCATCAAGGTACACTGCTGGCAGATCCCCTTCGCCAAAACCATGCCCCCCTGTCATGTAATGTGTGATGAGACCCTCCACCAGGAGCCTCCAATACACCCATGTAAGTTAGCTCCACCCCACTCCTACCGCACCCCTGGTATGTTTCAGATTATGTCAGCCACTTAAAAGCTGGTTCTGAGTTTAATCCTCCCGGGACAATAGTTCCCAGATGATACATCCATTTCGTTTCAATGATCAATAGGAGTTTGTCCCAATTACTACCCCTATCCAATTTTGGAATGTGGTCAATCAGAGTGTATCTTTTGGAAGAAACAGTGTGCATGTTTTCGGCACAATGACATGCTACCAGTTGATCGGAGTAGCCCTTCTCCAAGGCTTGTCATATGGCTAGCCTATGATTGGCCATTTGTTCCCTGAGTGTGCCCTTCGTTTTGCCCACGTAGAATTTTGAGCAAACCAACAAATAGACCACATGCGTGGTAGTACATGTGATTGAGTGTCGGATGGTATGTACTTTATTCGTGTGGGGGTGATGAAATTTGTTGGTAGATATCAGTCCATTGCAAGTTACACAACCTGTGCACCTATAGCTGCCCTTCACATTAACGCTTGTCTGATCTTGATAACACGGTTTTGGATCCATCTTAACCAATAGATCCCCAAGGTTAGTACCCCTTCTAAAGCCCACCATCGGTCTGTACTGTTTCGTGAATCTGAGTTTTGGATCTGAAGCCAGAATCAGCCAGTGTTTCCAGAGAATTTTGCCAGTATTGGCTGTCTCTGGACCGAATGTTGTAGTCATAATCATTTTAATTGGCATCCTTGTCCTCCTTCTGTTTACTGATCAACTCCTCTTGAGTATATGTTTGGACAATGTCCAGTACCGGATCATTTCCATATAGTTTATGATTTCAAAATATTTCTTTATATTTTAATTTTGAAGCAAAACGCTTACTTCAGAGTGTCTATTCAACACATTGTTTTCATGCTTTGATGCAATTCAATTATAATTCTATAAACGTTATTTATTTGTCACCTGCATTTTCCGTTTATGTCTGTTTTTCTGGTTTCCTGAAAAAAAGGACAGTTTACACTACATTTTTCTCCCCTTTAATTGGTCCCCATTGATCCATTTTACCTGCTGGATTGTATTCAATTGTTTACAAATAGTTATTTTACCTTAATTTTGTCATTTGAAATAGCTTATTTTGCCTGTGGTATCTCTACTTATACTTAAAGTTTCTAAACTGGCATATAAGCTAAATAAAAGCTATGTAAACACAGCAGAATTAGTTACACTCCCAGTGGGAGGTAAGAAAGAAAAGCAATAAAAGACAGAGCTAACATAAAAAATATGTATGTTTACAGAAAATGAGAAAATAAGGATATCTGATATCCCTGCAAAGCTCAACCAATTTTAAAGGGTTGTGGTTTTAAATAACAAAAGTAGCTATTTCATTTACAAAAGTATTTTCTCATATATATTTATACTATACACATTGGGGCCTATCTATCAAGCTCCGAAAGGAGCTTGACGGCCCGTGTTTCTGGCGAGTCTTCAAACTCGCCAGAAACAGCAGTTATGAAGCAGGGGTCACAAAGACCACTGCTCCATAACCTGTCTGCCTGATCGAGTACGGTCAGGTTGATTGACACCCCCCTGCTGGCGGCCCATTGGCCGTGAGTCTGCAGGGGGCGGCAATGCACCAGCAGCTCTTGCGAGCTGCTGGTGCAATGCTGAATACGGAGAGCGTATTGCTCTCTGTATTCAGCAAGGTCTGGCAGACCTGATCCGCACTGTCGGATCAGGTCCGCCAGACCTTGTTAAATAGAGGCCAGAGGCTGTGTTTAAATGCAGATGTGGGTTTATGGTTAGTGGACTATAACATTGGTAGTTATGTAACATAGGTACCAGAGTGATAACAAATGGGGTTAGAAATTACTATTAACCTATAAATAAAATAAATGACTTTCACTTAATGCCATAGTGGCAGTTGGCAGTCGATGCTACTCATCAGTATGTCTCATGCTGCAGCAACTGCAATGTCTTTCTTGCCTCCAAATTGCAAAGCAAAGTTTTTACAGAGACTGTTTCACATTTTATTATGCCTGTGTTCTACATGTACCTGAAAGAGTTAATTTGCAAGTTCAAGTGTTTCCATAATGTACTTGTTCTATCTGCGCCTCTAACAATGTTAAGGTACTGGATTTTTGCCTTCACTTGACTTCGTTATTCTCTGTGTTTGTGTCCTTTTTTGCACCCTGGACCCCCTGGACTCTGCTGCACATATTTTGATATATTTGGATCCTTCACCTTATTCCTGCTCTAGCGGCTGCATATCTCCAGCTGTTCTCAAGTGTTTTTGCCAATGTTGTGTGCTTTGCCAGCCAGATTAATTGCTTCTAGCATTTTTCAAATGTGCCTCTAACTTGCAAAGCAATGTTTGTTTAGAGATCGTTATGCATCTACTACTTTAGTTTGATACATGCTCCTGGAATAGTTAATCTGCCAGTTTAAAGGGACAGTCTAGTTAAAATTTAACTTTCATGATTAAGATAGGACATGTAATTTTAAACAACTTTACAATTTACTTTCAACATCAAATTTGCTTTGTTCCTTTGGTATTCTTAGTTGAAATCTAAACCTAGGTATGCTCATATGCTAATTTTAAGTTATTGAAGGCCGCCTCTTATCGCAGGGCATTGTGACAGTTTTTCATAGATTTAGGGCGTTAGTTCATGTGTTTCATATAGATAACATTGTGCTCACGCACAGAGAGTTACCTAGGAGCCAACACTGATTGGATAAATTGCAAGCCTATCAAAAGAACTAAAATAAGGGGGCAGTCCGCAGAGGCTTAGATACAAGGTAATCACAGAGGTAAAAAATGTATTAATATAAATGTGATGGTTATGCAAAATTGGGGAATGGGTAATAAAGAGATTATCTATCTTTTTAAACAAGAAACATTCTGGAGTAGACTGTCCCTTTAAGTGCTTTCAGCATGTAACAATTTCATCTAGGCCTCTAGCTTGTTTATCCAGGGTTTGTCTGTTATGTATCTAGTGTTTCAGCGTGCCCATGTTCCTGAAAGAGTTAATCTGATAGTTCATGTTTGTCTAGTTGTCCAGCCTTTACCTGTTTCATGTGTGCTACTGCCTTGCAAAAGTTTATTGTGCAATGGCATGTTACATATGACATGTGCAGCCCAAAAAAATTCGTTCAGAAGTTTCAGGAAAATTTGTTTCCCCGAATATTCGATGGCTGCACTATTCAGTTTTCGTTTTTCTTTAAAAAGAAATGAAAACTAAATTTTCGTTAAAGGTGAAAAGTTCTCCTGTAGCTACAATACTTACCTTCTGGGGCAAGATTACATATGCGGTTTTGGTATCACATATACGGCGCCGCATATAAATGCGGCGTGTATATTTCACACGTCGCCCACAATTTTTACTCCCATAAGCTAACATATAACCGCGTTGCAAATCGGTATCACATATTCAGCGCAAGGACTTATGCGGCGAAAATTGAGTAATGTTACTCTATTTTCACCTTGCCACACATAGGCAGGCGCAGCAAGCCTTGCGCCGAAAATGTGAGCACCGTAACTCCCGTAACTGCCTGAAAATATTATTATTTTAACAGCCAATAGGATTTCAGTAGCTCTCATCCTATTGGCTGATTTGAATTGAAAGAATCAAATCAGTCAATAGGAATGCAAGGGACGCTATATTTAAAAGCGTACCTTGAATTCACTATTCAGTGTATGGTGGCAATCGTACAAAGAGGATCCTCCACGCTCCTGCCAGTCATGCTCCGCGCTCATCTCCTCTCCGCCCCGGCTTGGTCCTGGATGAAGAAGGAAGAGGCCCCCGCTTGGAAGAAGATGTCGGCCACTTGGAAGAAGACTTCACCGCCTGGAACAGGACCTTCCCCGTCAAACTTCGGGAATGGTGAGTACCTATTTGGGGGTTAGATTTAGGCTTTTTTTTATTTTTGGGGGAGTTTTTTTAGATTAGGGATTTATTGGGCTTTCTTACAAGAGATGAATGCCCTTCTAAGGGCAGTAAAGGAGCTGAATGCCCTTTAAAGGGCAATGCCCATACAAATGCCCCTTTAGGGGCAATGGGTAGTTTAAGATTTTTTTAGTGTTAGGTTTTTTATTTTGGAGGGTTTGGTGGGTGGGGGGTTTTACTGTTAGAGAGGGACTGTTTTTATTTTGGGGGGACTTTTATTTTCATAGGGATTAGGTTTAATTTTTTTTATTTTTGTAAATTTGGTTTATTTTTTATGTAATGTTAGATTTTTATTTTTTGTAATCTTAGATTAATTTAATCTTAGGTTTTTTATTTTTAAGTAATGTTAGCTTTTTTATTTTAATTGTAACTTAGTATTTTTTTATTTAGGTAATTGGGGTTAATTTAGGGGGTGTTAGGTTAGGGGGTTTAGTAATTAGGGATTAATAATTTTAATAGGTACTTTGCTTTGTGGGGGGTTGGCGGATTAGGGGTTAATACTTGTATTAGGTAGATTGCGATGTGGGTGAATGGCGGATTAGGGGTAAATACATTTATTAGGTAGTTTGCGATGTTGAGGTTGGTGGATTTAAGGGGTTAATACATTTATTATTAGTACCGATATGGGGGTGATGGCGGGTTTTGACGTGTCAGGTTTATTTTTAGGAGACATGTTAGACTTTTACGGAAGATTTAACTTTTTTTTTTTCTTAGGCGCCGCGAGTTTCTAATGTGCCGTAAGTCACACGACTCCAGAACTTTGTATTTACGCACATTTTTGGACATCGCTAGTTTATCCGACTTATGGCACTTTATGAACTGCCAGCGCCGTATATGTGATTCCCCCGATGTGCAAGGGGAAATTACGGCTGACGCAGGTTTAGTATTTTTTAGTTTTCTTTATTTTTATTGGTGCATTCATTCTGATTTTCGTGATGAATGTGCATTTGTCCAAAAATGAATGAACATCTCTAATTTCTTAAGTCAAGTTAAAGGGCCAATATAGCTGAAAAATTACATGCTCTAATTTAATAGATCAGGTCATTTTAAAAGCACTCAATGCAGTAGAATTGCATAACTAACATGTATATAATAAAAAGACAATGATTTAACACTCTGAATTTTAAATAAGCAGTAGATTTTTTTTTCTGACAAATGTATTTTTCTCCCATTTTCCAGCCAATCACAGACTAGTATACGTATAACCTGTGAGTTTGTGCACATGCTCAGTAGGATCCCAAGAAAGTGTAAATATAAAAAGACTGTGCAAAATTTGATAATGGAAGTAAATTGGAAAGTGTCTTAAAACTGCATGCACTATCTGAATCATAAAAGGTTATTTTGACTTGAGTTTCCTTTTAAACCCTGTAAAAGTATGTCCCAGCTGTGTGACTAGCACTGCTGATTGGGTCAGTGACAGTTTCTGATTGAGACCAGCAGTGCTCTCTTGGCTCCTGATTTGTACTTTAACTACGGAGACGATACAATCCTGTAGAAAAACTCTCTTTAGTACGATCTGTGACAGCTGGATTAAACAGACTTCATTATGATAAACCAACAGTTTAAATCCAAAGTCCCTGGAACCGGAGTATCATAATATCCCATAATATCATGAGGCCTAATTAATAATCCTAAAAAATATTAACCCTGGTAATAATCTATACATGGTTTCTGTACAGAATTTCAAGTGTTTAGTACATATCAGTTCTATAGGTCTTATGCTTTGCCTCTATGTTTAAAGTGATTTCAGTTCTAGATTTGTTTATGTACTTCATGTTATGTTGAGTTTTTGCAGTTGCGTGTGTACTACTTATTTAGGAGCACTGTTTTGTACACAGTTACAATGTACAATTGATCAATTTGATGAGTTACTTCATTTAACATATCACTAATTCAATAATGTTTGCATTGCAGCTGTTTTTATTAAAAAAATAAAAATGTCTTGATAAATGTATTTTAATATTGGCATTATGGGTAACCCAAAGGGGTCTATTTATGAAGCAGTGAATGCTGCTTCTGACCCTCTCCGCTTCAGTTCCGACTGAAGCGGAAGTTAAGAAGCAGCGCTCCTAAGACCACTGCTCCTTAACCCGTCCTCCACCTCTGAGGTGGCAGACAGCAATCAGCCCGATCAAATATGATCGGGTTGATTGACACCCCCTGCTAGCTGCCGATTGGCCGCAAATCTGCAGGGGGGAGGGGGTTTCCACCAGCAGTTCACCAGAACTGCTGGTGCAATGATAAATGCAGTGAGAGAGACTAGGCCGCTGCAGAGAGTCCGATGCTGCCCAGCTGATAGGGTAAGTTCACACAGCCCCGTGAGGTGCAATTCCGGCACGGCTAAGCGCAAGCCACAGAAGTCAAATAGAAAGAAAAAAATGCAGCACTCGTGGGTCACTTACTTACGATAAAAAATCCAAATTTTATTCCATATTGTTAAAAACACAGGTTAGGATCAGGGAATTAACCCCTTACGCGTTTCGTGCTCCAACTGAGCACTTAGTCCCTATGACTAAGTGCTCAGTTGGAGCACGAAACATGTAAGGGGTTAATTCCCTGATCCTAACCTGTGTTTTTAACAATATGGAATGATAAATGCAGACAGCGTATGCTGTCTGCATTTATTGATGTGTGGCGGACATGATTCGCTATAGCGGATCATGTCCGTCCGCACCTACATAAATCAATGTGTTGTTTTGGCTTAAACATAAAGGGCTAGATTACGAGTGGTGCTCAAGCAAAAAGGGGTAAATAGCTGCTCTTGGTGTGCAACAGGTTTTTCCCTTGTATTACAAGTTGAGAGTAAATGTGATCGCTTGAGCACAATTGAAGTTAACACTCATCAGGTTAGCGCGATCTAAGAGCTCTGGTTAACTGTTTCTCAAAATAAAAAAGTTTCACAAAACACATAAAAAAACATTACAAAGTACAGTTACACTATTTTAAAAATTGTTTCTAGCAAGAGCATTTAATAATAACTATTATTGTGCATGTGGTCTACCAAGTAGTAGGTAATTAAAAAAAATATCTAGTAATCACTCACTAGAAAAAATTTCTGCGCTGCTGAAAGCAGCTTAATACATGTAGTAACCGGCTGATTAAAATTATTACTGATGTAAACTAGTTTAAAAAAGTTTAATGCGATTGCAACCTCTGAACAATAAAAAATACTATACAAATAAATGTTTACATAAAAACATCACATACATACAAAATATCATGAAAATAAAATAAGATGAAAGTTTCCTTGAGTCGTTTTGTAGATAATAGTAAGCAAATAGCAAGTCTGCTTCAAAGATTAGTTTGCGGAGAGCGTGTCAGTCAGAAGTATATGATGCACAATTTGGAGCACAGTCGTTTGCTGTAAAGTTGAAACAAACAAAGATTTATTTTGCAAGAAGGACAAAGTTTGGCAGCAAAATGTGTATTCTTTATGTCCATTTAAGATCTTCCTCTTTGTGTTTCCGACCACCTCCCTGCTTCACCCAGAATGCCACCAGAGGGATTTATATGTTTGTTCCAAGGTGCTGAATTTACTTATTTCTTTGTGCCACAAACATATGATTGTAGGTTTTCAACGAGTAAAGTCACAATTGCAAAGGGTATTAAAACAATACTCTTGCAGGAGGAAATATTGTACCACACAATACACCAAGGAATAACTGAGGCCTAGATTTGGAGTTTGGCGTTAGCCGTGAAAACCAGCGTTAGAGGCCCCTAACGCTGGTTTCTTACGGACTCTGGTATTTCGAGTTCAGTTACCGACACTCAAAAATCACCTAACGCTCAAATTTCTACCGACACCTCAGACCCAGTAGTAAACATATACCGACAAAATAAACATCCACGAATCACAAAACAAATATTACACAAACTACACTTACACTCATACAAACACTACACTATATTTATTTTTCTGATTTATTAATTTTTCATCAAAATACAAAGGATTAAAGTTGCGAGATCTCGGGTGTTTGAAAAAAACAACACAAATCCATTTTCCCATTGACTTACATTGACACACGGGAAAAGACCCTCATATACCTACATCTAACTAATAACATTATCACAAACATACACTCATCGATGCATACAAACAATATACACCACATGACATACACAAAATATTTATTTATCACAAAAAGAACACGATTTAGTTACTTTTTCACAAAAGCTCATGACGTCATTCACTTTACGAGGAAAACCAGTCTTAGAAAAAAAAATTCAAATTTTTAGAGCCTCCATTGACTTCTATGGGGAAGACGTGCTCGTGCACGCGAAACCCACATTTCCCTAACGCACGCAAATAGCGTAGACAGAAAAACTCCAAATACCAGCGCTAGAAAAGACATGATTTCATGCGTTAGACCCAGCTATGATAAATAGATCAAGAAATGACTATTTCCCTATGGTGCATTTATGGATTTTACTGTTTGAATATTCACAACACCATTAAATTGTTTCATACTTTTATATTACATCAACTACAAATCAACATCACTAGTAACAAACTTTTATTTAAAAAAATATTACATTTAAACGGACACAAAAATAATGTCAAGTTTTCAGGATTCACAAACACTACACAATGGGAAACAATTCTCATTTACCTTTATTATTGCATTTCAGTTATTCAACTCATATGCTTGCAGCAACAGCATATCTACATAGGCTTAACACATGATCAGTCATGGATGCACATACATTACTTTTATCATTCACTCATACATGTGCATTCAAATAATGGGGGAAAAACACATTACATTCTCTATAGGAATCACAAAACAGAACATATGGATTTTACTGTACTTTTAACATCATGATTCCATCACCAGAAACCATTAGGAATTACGTACAACAAGAACATCATTACACAAGATTACAGATGTCACTTTATGGGAAGGAACAACAATGCCAGACCGCTATATAGAAGTCAGCATATGTGGGACACAATCACAATATATACGTACATGTACATAACACGCATCACCCATCACGCAACCACAAAGCACACATTTAGATTTTATTCTGCACACAATAACAATGTAGCACAATACAACAACACAATGAGGATTTCAGAACTACATAGGCAGGTTAATAATATCATGACGTCATTAGAAGATTCAACCATACACATCACAGATTCACGACTGTACCGCCCCTTTCGGAACTTTAACACTCAATACTACAATACAACATATACGTAAACAACAGTTTGGAACAGCATTATTAGGGAGATTTGAATGGGACAATTAATAAATATTGTCAGATCGCAAATCAATTATATATATAATACTACAGATGACAGCCGGAAGTTATTCAGCATTAGTGCGATTTGAAAGGGACGCATACAATATTGACAGCTCGGCAATCACTTATATATACAATACTACAGATGACAGCCGGAAGTTATTCAGTATTAGTGCCATTTTAATGGGACGCATACAATATTGACAGCTCGGCAATCACTTATATATACAATACTACAGATGGCAGACGGGAAGTTCGGAATTATTATTACGATTTTAATGGGACGCATACAATATTGACAGCTCGGCAATCACTTATATATACAATACTACAGATGGCAGACGGGAAGTTCAGAATTATTATTGCGATTTGAAAGGGACGCATACAATATTGACAGCTCGGCAATCACTTATATATACAATACTACAGATGGCAGATGGGAAGTTCGGAATTATTATTGCAATTTTAAAGGGACGCATACAATATTGACAGCTCGGCAATCACTTATATATACAATACTACAGATGGCAGATGTTACTTTATCGTTTACAAACAATGTTGCAGCAACATTGATAGATCACATTCGATGCACATTATACACAACTATGCACTTTCATTCATGTTAGCCTGGACGTGTGCTTTTTACTATAAGATCGCGTTTAAGAAATATTGATTACGCATATGATCAAACATTACAAACATGCACTGTATGTGTGATATTTGACACTTTCACATTGAGATTCATTGGGGGAAAACAACATTTCAGCAAACAACAAATAAACGCCCACTGTGAAAGCATTCGCGCCGCTCACATACAAACAAGTGAATACAATTAGCAATCATTACTAACTCACTACCATTGGACTAATTGTACTATAAATCCCCCAAACAACATGGCCAAAGCATCACTTGTGATCCACATCAGATCAAGTGCATACCTTGTTACGCTGTTTTGAAAGATGGATGACGATGACATGGTAGACGCTGCTGGTGCTGCTATTGGCGAACTAGCTGTTGGTCGAATCAGGCAGCCTCGGCGGCTCAGACTGAGACGAAGGGGTCGTCTGGTTCGAGGTCCTCCTGTCTACAGGGTGAGACCCACCTTGGAAAACATGAGTGACTTTGAGGTTTATGATAAGTATCGGCTCGATCGCGAACAGCTCATTGGCCTTTACGATCTTCTTAAACCTCATTTGGAGCCACGTATAAGAATAAGGACTGCTGTTCCCGCCATGAGTAAGATGCTAAGCTGTCTATACGTCCTGAGTTTTCAATCCGGAGAACTGTACATGCATGGCCTGGCTCAAGGTACATTCTCTGTGGTGTTTGATAACTTTCTGGACGCCATGGTACGTATCAGTAAGCAATACATAGGATTCCCACAGAATGATGGTGATTGGAGGCGCCTGAAGCGGGAATTCTTTGATATTGCTCAATTGCCCAATGTCTTGGGAGCCATAGATTGTACCCACATTGGGCTGCGTGCTCCAATTGATGACTTGCCCTTCAGAAATCACAAACATTTTCATAGCCTCAACGTGCAGTATGTTTGTGACGCACGGATGAGGATTATACATGTGTGTGCGAATTTTGGAGGGGCTAGTCATGATGCCTGCATCATCTCTCTGTCGTCCCTGTGGAGACCGTTTGAGGAAAGACAAATGCCCCCTGGTTATCTCGTTGGTGAGTATTTGTGCACAACATGGTTAATTAGTTTGACAATTGCCACTGTAGTTTTAAAATGTTAGCGTAATGTTCAGCTATAGGATGCAATTTAACCATTTATTTCCCCCCCCTCTAATGTCTACTTTTAGTTCAATGCAGATATGTAGCATGTCTTACCTTAAATGCTCAGATAGAGAATGCAATGTAACCATGTAGTTTGCATTTTACACAAGGCTTGATTTAGGAGAAATATGCATATGTAGCATGTCTTAGCTGAAATGTGAAGATATTAGCTAATGCAATTTAACCATGTCATTGTCTCTTTCCGCTAATGTCTTTTAGTTCAATGCAGATATGTAGCATGTCTTACCTTAAATGCTCAGATAGAGAATGCAATGTAACCATGTAGTTTGCATTTTACACAAGGCTTGATTTAGGAGAAATACGCATATGTAGCATGTCTTAGCTGAAATGTGAAGATATTAGCTAATGCAATTTAACCATGTCATTGTCTCTTTCCGCTAATGTCTTTTAGTTCAATGCAGATATGTAGCATGTCTTACCTTAAATGCTCAGATAGAGAATGCAATGTAACCATGTAGTTTGCATTTTACACAAGGCTTGATTTAGGAGAAATATGCATATGTAGCATGTCTTAGCTGAAATGTGAAGATATTAGCTAATGCAATTTAACCATGTCATTGTCTCTTTCCGCTAATGTCTTTTAGTTCAATGCAGATATGTAGCATGTCTTACCTTAAATGCTCAGATAGAGAATGCAATGTAACCATGTAGTTTGCATTTTACACAAGGCTTGATTTAGGAGAAATATGCATATGTAGCATGTCTTAGCTGAAATGTGAAGATATTAGCTAATGCAATTTAACCATGTCATTGTCTCTTTCCGCTAATGTCTTTTAGTTCAATGCAGATATGTAGCATGTCTTACCTTAAATGCTCAGATAGAGAATGCAATGTAACCATGTAGTTTGCATTTTACACAAGGCTTGATTTAGGAGAAATATGCATATGTAGCATGTCTTAGCTGAAATGTGAAGATATTAGCTAATGCAATTTAACCATGTCATTGTCTCTTTCCGCTAATGTCTTTTAGTTCAATGCAGATATGTAGCATGTCTTACCTTAAATGCTCAGATAGAGAATGCAATGTAACCATGTAGTTTGCATTTTACACAAGGCTTGATTTAGGAGAAATACGCATATGTAGCATGTCTTAGATGAAATGGGAAGATAGAGAATAATATTGAACTAGATTTTTAAATTTTAAAATAAACATTTGTTACTGGATTATCGTGTACAAAACTTTTTATTGTACTCCAAATACCATTTTGAGGATTCTGTTAGAATTATGTTCTGTTCGTAATTTATAGGTGATTCTGGGTACATGAGCCGGCTTTGGCTCATTACCCCCTTGCGTAGCCCGACTGATGTGTCTGAGGAGCGCTACAATAGGGCTCATAAGAGAACCAGGGCGGTGGTTGAACGGATGTTCGGGCTCCTGAAGATGAGGTTCAGGTGCCTGGACAGGTCGGGAGGAGCCCTCCAGTACAACCCAAAGAAGGTGGCTAAGATCGTTGTAGCCTGTAGCGTCCTGCATAATATTGCACAGCGGGCTGGGATGCTGCAGGCCGTCCGGCCGGACAGAAACCTCCTCAGAGATGAGGAGGATGATCCTGTTCTAGAGGGGCCATTCCGGGACGAGGGGCTCAATGTCAGAGCAGACATCATCAACCGTTAGGATTGTTCATCAAATGCTAAGAATGTGTTTCATTTATTAATATAGGTGATGCTCTGGGCATTGGGTCCTGTAGCGAGTCTTTGCCACCTGGTTTTTAAAGAGGACATCAGATGGTAAGTATAAATGTATGGACTGTTGCTGGCATGAATTGTACACAAATACATCATATGGCATACATTTTATAAACTAGTATTTAGTTTACATATTACTTAAAATGTAAATACTCAGAAAGGGATCCTCTAGCATGACTATGGTTCAATGTCACACATTAGAGGTTTGTTCTGCTCAATATTACTCATCTTCACACTTGATAGAACATAACACAAGATGCTACTCACGCTTAGTAAGCTAGTGACAGAAATTTATTCTGAAATGGGCGGTGGGAGAGGGGTACAGAAATGATTCACACACTTGCAGTAATTTTTATTAAACTTTTTCTGCCATTAGGGAGCTGACTTAATCTAAAGACTGAAAGGGAAGAATTCGAAGCCTGACAGTGAAGATTGGCCAGACTGACAGTGGAAAAATCCAAGATTGAAATTGAAGTATACCAATGGGATCATGTCTGGCATTATCTTTCCAATCTGCTGACCTTGAAAACCATACAAAGACATGTTCACATGGTAAGTGCCAACTATTTGATAGAATAAGGCTGTGGAGGCATCCTATTGGAGACACTTAGATGATTTTCTAATTTTTAGATGGTATTTCACAGTCCTCTATTTTTGAAATGATGAATAAGACACCTATTGAAGATCAACTGTTTAGCCCTGAATTGACTTTCAAAGACCATGCATTATCCAGGTTGGTGTACCAATGCATGCTAGTTAAGAATCACAGGAAGAATGTTGAATATTAGTAGCTTACATACATTAGTCATATTTCGTTCTTAATTAGATATTTAGGGATCACAATCAGACACTTAGATGATTTTACTTTTTTAGATGGGATTTCACAGTCCTCTATTTTTGAAATGATGAATAAGACACCTATTGAAGATCAACTGTTTAGCTTTGAATTGACTTTCAAAGACCATGCATTATCCAGGTTGGTGTACCAATGCATGCTAGTTAAGAATCACAGGAGGAATGTTGATTATTGGTAGCTTACATACATTAGTCATACTTATTTCATAATTAGATATTTAGGGATCACAATCCGAAAAAGGAATACATATTATAGTTGATATAGAGGTATTTGAATGGACATGAAATATGACATTTATGTTCAACATACATATTATTGAAATGTGATATACATTATTATGTATAATTAGAAATTCAGATATTTTAATTTATTTTTTATTACACAATATAATGGTGTATGTTTTTTTTTTTTTTTTTAAATTTAATTAATAAATATCTTGAAAAAATGTTGAATAAAGTTAGAGCATAGACACAAGATGATTGTAAATGTATTTTATGAATATTTGACAATGTGTGTATTAACTTTGTTAAAATTTTGTTTTTTAATTTCAGATTGTCATCTGATGACTTCCAGGAATATTTTTTTGTTTATGTTTCAGAAACTTTTAATTTTTTAAATGGTAATAATAAACATTTTAATATTAAATACACTCTTTTGAACAGATTATAATAAATATCCATATAATCTGTCAATAAAAAACAATTTGACTCCCATGACTGGTAGTTGTCTATTTGACAAGCACATGCATAAGATCAAATAATGCATTAATTTTAGAAAATCCACTGATTCAGAGAATATTACATTAAACTATCTTTTTTAACATTAATTGGGGAGTGAGATCCATCGATGCTTTTCTTTGTAAATTCTTAGATGTTAAAATAATTTTGGATATGTAGTCAAAATTTGTCATAAATTATTTGTTTTCACTTTTAAGAAGGTGAAGTGGTTCAATTACATTAAAGTGACAGTGTTGTTGAATGTATAATTAATTTTATAAGATCTTGTATGTTCTTTAGGTATCTCAAAACATTATTTGCTAAATTATTTTAATTTTTACATTTATAAATGGTAGGTCATTTAACTTGATATTTTTCACAAGCTAGTTATTGGATGCCAGGTTAATCGATTTTATTTTCTAGTGGAGTCATTTAACTATAGTTATTAATATTATGTAGTTTTTAAAATCTTACCTCTTGGGTTAGACATCACATATCTATATATAATTTTCATTCCCCTTTAGTTTATTTTGACAATGTTAAATCAACATTCCAAATGTTTTGGTCCTTAAAGGGACATTCACAAAGTATATTGTGTATTGATTTTTAAATAATTCATAAAAGAATTTAAACATATTTAGAAAGTACTATAGAATTACATTCAGTCTTTAAATATACTTTGAAAAAAATACATCAATGCACATATCTTAGTCAATTACATAAGGCATCTATGTGCAACCAACAATCAGCATCAAAATAGCCTATGTAGATATGTATTTAATCCAAGAATATATATAATTACAATCTAATGATTGAATACCAAAACATATTAAGTTGTTCAAATATTATAATCTTATCCAAAATGCATACATAACATATAGCTTAATGTCCCTCTAAGCTGAAGACTCCGAAATACCTCCTTTACAAAATATATTTCAGTCAGTGTGTAAAACAATCCAGAAGTTAATCTAAATGTGCTTTACTCATATGTTATACTAATTTAGCAAAAGGAAGGTGCCTAGGTTTCTGATATTTCAAGCATTATTGTGAAAATTTATTTAAAGGGACATGAACTCAAAATATACTTAAAGGGAGACAGTTAAAAAATTAATGATTTATACATTCTGAATGAGTATTCTATTTTAAGCAACTTTAAAAATTGTCTCATATTATGAATGCTCCTTGTGATGTTGCTATCATTACTTTAAAAATAAGGCATTAAATAGATAATTTATTTGCTTCAGTACTCTGGACAGAACTTGGTTTTTTTTGGTGGATTAATTTATCCAACAATCATCAAGGACAACCCAGGTTTTTTGCAACAATTGTCCGTACTCTAAAATATCATTATTGATTTGCAAAGAAAGATAACAAGATAATTCTTAACATTTGAGAATCAGATTAAATTATAAAGTTGCTTAACATTTCATGCTCAATCAGAATCACCAACGCTAAATTTGTTTGGACAGTGTCCCTTTAAGAGATTTAAAGAGTGTATTTACTTCTCTTCTTATTTTGACATACTTTGCTTGAAAAGCATATCGAGATAGGCTCAGTAGATGAAGATTGGTGGATGCACAGAGATGCCTTATGTGATTGGCTCAACCATGTGCATTTAAATTTCTTCTGTTGAGTATATCTAAATACTAAGAAAAAATGATTTACATTTTAAAGTCTAAACAATCTTCTATCTCTACAGATCATTAGATACAATTGTTTGGTTGTAATGTCTATTTAAAAATAAAGACGCCATTGCACAATAACATATATGAGCAGTTCAGACAAATACAAGCTCGAGGTTTATTTACTAATAACAAACAAACCTGTAGTTTAACATTTATAAACAGATTATCCAAGTTACTGACATTATAACCTGAATTTGAACATTCAGAAATATTGCGTGGGAAACGCATCTAGAAACACCAGATTAGCATCTTTAAACATTAGAGTCTAATGTCACGCAATAGCACACAATCAATGTGCATTATGAAATACATTTAATAGAGCAATATCAATACTTCACAATAAGTCAAGAAATTGATTTTATGAACAATAAAGACATACAATATTAAATGTGTATTTGTATTAAAGAAACAGACCGTTATTAAACCGAGAAATGTCTACAACATTTAATAATGTGACAGTATTAGAATTTAAAGAGAATTTAAACATTAATATTTAACGGATCACGGATATTAAATCTGCGTCACACATATCCGCATGACAGGCCCATGAGTTACAAATAAGTCTACATGAAAAATGAAGTTACAGCACCACCAGGAGGTATGTGTAAGGAAGTTACTAAGATATGAAACATTAAGGAACGGCCAATCAGAGTTCATCACACAAACACAACTTGAGTCAGGATGGTCTCACAGACATTCTAACAATATTTCAAACTTTAATCCAATCAGATGTACAGATAACTTGTCCCATGGTGCATCTCATGTTTACTTCACCATATAAAAGTCCATTACACGTTGCCATCTTTGTCAGTTCTCTAATGCCTGCAGGCAGTATATCTGATTTTGTTATAACAAAATATCTACAACCCAGCAGGCATGTCAGCTCCCAGGTTCACCAAGGAGGAGAGCGCTGCACTGGTCCACGCCGTCAAGGACTTTTATCCCCAGCTGTTTGGGAACAAGAGGAGGTTGACAGATGCGCATGTTAAGAAGGCCCTCTGGGAGTCTATCACCAATGCGGTTAGATTGGTGTGTGACGTCCAGAGGACCCAGGATCAGATCATGAGGAGATTCGGAGATATGAGGTTGCGGTTAACAAAAAAAGTCAACCTCATAAGGGACTGGGTACAAGCCCGTAAAAGAGGGGGCAAAAGAGAGGCCCCACGGAAACTGTACCTACTCCCTTATGAGGTGACTTTATGCGAGCTCCTCAATCTCCGGGTCCCCAAAAGATTTAGATCCTCGCCATCCTCTGCCTCCTCTTCTTCCCTCCCAGCTGGGGGATCTGAAAGTCCTGACGCGGGGGCCAGGGCAGCTGCTTCTCCGTCCGGTGGCCTGGGAGGAGATGGAGAATCTGAACCAGGTAATTATCCAACTTCATATAATATCTTAATATTTGATTTATTTAAAATTTTTTTGTATATAGTCAGATACTAAACCTATACAGATCTCACAACATACACTACATATGATGTTTAGATATCTGATTTTAGATTAGTGACACATGAAATAGGAATGATGTGTCTTGCGCTCTACAGAATATGCGTCACAGAGCGAAAATGGAATTTCGCATACACGTTAACATGGGTTAGCTGTAAGTGGCATTGCTTTATACATGTTGGTCAAATGACGGAGGCGTAATTCCACTTTGAATCATTGCGCAATGATCGCAAAAATGGAATTTCGCATACACGTTAACATGGCTTAGCTGTAAGTGGCATTGCTTTATACATGTTGGTCAAATGACGGAGGTGTAATTCCGCTTTGAATCATTGCGCAATGATCGTGAAAATGGAATTTCGCATACACGTTAACATGGCTTAGCTGTAAGTGGCATTGCTTTATACATGTTGGTCAAATGACGGAGGCGTAATTCCGCTTTGAATCATTGCCCAATGATCGCGAAAATGGAATTTCGCATACACTTTAATATGGGTTAGCTGTAAGTGGCATTGCTTTATACATGTTGGTCAAATGACTGAGGCGTAATTCTGCTCTGAATCATTGCGCAATGATCGCGAAAATGGAATTTCGCATACACGTTAACATGGCTTAGCTGTAAGTGGCATTGCTTTATACATGTTGGTCAAATGACGGAGGCGTAATTCCGCATGGAATCATTGCGCAATGATCGCGAAAATGGAATTTCGCATACACGTTAACATGGGTTAGCTGTAAGTGGCATTGCTTTATACATGTTGGTCAAATGACGGAGGCGTAATTCCGCTTTGAATCATTGCGCAATGATCGCGAAAATGGAATTTCGCATACACGTTAACATGGCTTAGCTGTAAGTGGCATTGCTTTATACATGTTGGTCAAATGACGGAGGCGTAATTCCGCTTTGAATCATTGCACAATGATCGCGAAAATGGAATTTCGCATACACGTTAACATGGCTTAGCTGTAAGTGGCATTGCTTTATACATGTTGGTCAAATGACGGAGGCGTAATTCCGCTTTGAATCATTGCGCAATGATCGCGAAAATGGAATTTCGCATACACATTAACATGGCTTAGCTGTAAGTGGCATTGCTTTATACATGTTGGTCAAATGACGGAGGCGTAATTCCGCTTTGATTCATTGCGCAATGATCGCGAAAATGGAATTTCGCATACACGTTAACATGGGTTTGCTGTAAGTGGCATTGCTTTATACATGTTGGTCAAAATGAAATGTGAATTATTATATATGTGAAGAATACAGTATTCTTATTTTCAATATTATACATAATAAAAAAAGAAGAATCCAAATAAATTATAACATATGCCCATCAATTGATGAGAATGAAATAACACCAAAAAATAATTAAAGCTACAGTAAACAACACAACTGATTGAAAATAAGAGTACAGGATATATTTATCATGAATTTAATTGAGGAAACAATTAACTCATGGGACTACCAAAGGATGAATATTTTTAAATTGATTTGCTAATAATGTAAAGATTTTAAACATGGCATGATTTGTATAAATGATATCCAATCCTCATTTAATATATTACAGATCTGGATGTTGGTGCTGGATCCTTAAGGCAGGGCTTGTCACAGTATGGTATGTCTCATTTTAATTGACATTTGTCTTAAAAACATGGACAGAACATTACATACTAAATCCACATTGTTCAATATTTATATGTATCTGCAAAATGGATTTTAAAACTTTTTGAAAATAAGAATAAATAAAAAAAAATATTTGGATTACATTGTATGACTACTCTGATTTTGTTTTGAATTTAAGATATCCCATCTATTCTGGATGTCTTAATTTTAATGTAAGATTCTTTGAATGTCCAATTTATGTTCTTCCCTTGTGTATTGCTTAATCTTATTTGTATACATTTTTAAATAATACACACAATTTTGCATATGTTTAGATTTTAAAAATATAGATTCAATTATTGAAATTGATCACGTCATTTAAGGGACATGCCAACTAAATTTTACATAGAATTATTTTTAAACGTGATTTTATTGTTTTGTTTAAACATTTTATGAGCTACATTGGTTCAGTCTATTGTTTTAGTTCATAAAAAAATTAATGGATTTTGGTTTAGGTTAAACAATGCATTACTGGTATTATCCGGCTGTTTTTCTATGCATAAATTGGCATATTTGCAAAAGTTAAAATCATGTGTTCAGATAACAGTAGTACATAGTTTCAAAAAGTATACAATTACACATTTAGAGCTTAATGTCCCTTTAATAGATGAAAATTAAATAATTCTTCGGATATCCTTAAATAACATATTAGATTTGAATTGCATGCTCAATCCCATTCATTACATCAACATATGGAGTAGAGAATTCATTAACACCAACATTGTCAAATCAATATAATTTTATATTAAAGGGATACTGAGCTAAAATTATTAATGTTGTCATTCAGATAGAGTATGCAATATTAATAGACATTTAAATATAATACTATAATCATATGTGAAATATTCTATTGCTAAATGTATTTTAAAATCAAGAATGTACGTTTATCTGCAGCTCAATTTTGGTTGACCAACCTGGGTTTTGATTGATGATTGGTGGATACCTTCAACAAACAATATTTATTGAATCCAATATTGCTTATCTGCCTTTAAGATTAAAATGTAGCAACATTCAAATTATAATAGGAGTCAATGTTAAATCATTTCGAACAGTTTGAACAGTGAAATCAATTATTTAAATAAATCATGTCAGTGTCCCTTTAATAAACAATAGATTCATTCATCTTTACATTCTTTGGATTAAACAATATTGATATATAATTCACATATTCACTGTTGGAGTTACTTTATAGATATCAGCATACTCTAACAGCACCATGATTACATATTTGTACTAATCAATTTGGTTTTGTATTGTGATAAATATGTGTTGTGTCCTAAACAAGATTACTGTACATTGCACAAATGGCTCAATGTGCCACATGTCTTTGTTTATATTTGTCAACAGCTGTTATTCAAAATGTGGTTTGTGTGTATTCTTTTAAGAGCATTGATCAATGGGTATATTTAGATATGCAATAGCATCGTATGAGATGAGTTTGATGTCTAATATAGTCAGAAATTAAACATATGTTCAATACATCATTTTTAACAGAATCCCCTTGATTCAATCAAGCATTTTTTTGTTTAATGACTGCTCTATTCTTCACATTTTCAAGTTGATTATTCTTAAAATTCGCTACAGATGTGATTTAGTGATATCCCAAATGTGTTCACTAATATATATCTATATCATTCATAGAGAGAGTTGGTGTGGGGAGCCCACAGGAATCCAGCAGTGACACAGAGCCACCTTTGCGGTCTCCTGGTAAGTCCATTGACTCATTTATATGTCATTGAAGGTGTATTGGTAATCAATATTATGAGCATGATTCTGATGAAGCATAACATTTGAAACAAACATATAATTTACTCCTCTGATTATATATTAATTTTCTTAGAATATTGAAAGATTAATAATTAAAACTTTCTTAGTCTACACATTTGTTATTCAGAAGATGTATAGCATATGTTTGTTTCCATGTTCATTTTTGACAACAGTCATCAAGTGATACACACATGAGAAATATTAAATGTTCTATGTACTATGCTTTTATAATTTTTAAAATAATACAAACAATACATCGAAAATATGAATAATTGAGAATAACAAATCTAATGTAATTTGTATGCTCCATCAAAATGATGTAAATCATAACTTTGGGTGTGTATATCTTTAATGCAACATTGATGTGTGTCTTTGATCAACAGTAACATATGTTATAATATCTGATCTTAACGTGTACACAACATGTTATGTTTTACAGAGATTGATGTAACATGTGTGATGGAGGAGGAAGAGGCTGCCTTGAAGTCTGATGGTAGGTGAAATATATCTATCATGTTTCAAACATGTTGCTTTATTGGAAATCATTTTATTGAAGACATTCAAAGTCTACAGCTTTTGCACTTTAAAAAGGAAGATTATTTGTCTGTTCAAATACACTACTGCCCCCTTTCTATATCAGGCAGCATGACAATTTTTTTTATTTTATTTTTTAAATTTATAATTCATGCCATCATTATGTCACATGCATATTCCAGGCCAAAACACAATAATAATGTTATAATTGTACAGACAGTCATTGATATTCATCTGAGTGCCTATATGCATACCATATCCTCATTTCATAATTGTTTTCAAATTCAAACACACTTCGAAGTATATTGAAAACATAATCAATTTGAGATGCGTTGATTTGATTTCATGATGTATGAGATGTTAATATATTTGGATTATTTTTTTCAGATGGATCCTCCACCTCTGGTCATCTGGTTTCCGCCCCTGCCCAGTCCCCTGACCAGTCACAGACCCCTGCCCATGCCCAGACCCCTGCCCATGCCCAGACCACTGCCCAGGCCCAGACCCCTGCCCATGCCCAGACCACTGCCCAGGCCCAGACCCCTGCCCATGCCCAGACCCCTGCCCATGCCCAGACCCCTGCCCATGCCCAGACCACTGCCCAGGCCCAGACCCCTGCCCAGGCCCAGACCCCTGCCGGCCCTTCCCATTTGTCATTTCCTGTCCCTCCCAAAAAACGCACCTTCACCACCCTTCACCGCTCTCCACGTATTATGGGCCGTACAGCTGCCCAGACCCCAACTCACCACTCCCCAGCTGTAAGGCCTACCCCGGAGCAGCAGCTCATCACTCCCCAACCCAATCCCATCCCTCCCCAACACAATCCCATCCCTCCCCAACACAATCCCATCCCTCCCCCCTGTCTCAACCTTCATTGTCCTGGGTGTCGGATTGTCCTTCCCAGGCACAGCTGTAAGTATCATTCAAAATCAACATTATAAGATACTTAAAGGTACACTGAAGGAAAATTGTTTCTATTGTGATTCAAATAGAGCATGCAATGTTAATCAAATTTATAATTTACTACTCTTATGAATTATTCTTCATTCTCTTGCTATCTTTATTGAAACAAAGAAATGCCTAGAATTAATTTTAAATAGAAAATAATTGTGGACATCATTTCTTTATTGTTGGATGAATGTATCCATCAACCAGCAGGGACAACCAAAGTTGATAAACAAATATGGCCTGCCCTAAAAACCTACATTCTTGCATTCAAAATCTAGCTAGAGAATTCTAACATTTAAAGAATATGTTTAATTTTTACATATTTGTAATGTCATGCTCTATCTGAATCAGTCAATTAAATATTTTGGTTCAGTGTCCCTTTAATTTGATATCACTACATATACCAATCACCACTACTTGGATCCAACAATTTATGTACAAATGTTGATACATTATCTCTTGTCTAACCCAGTGGGAATGTAATTTCTTCAGGTTGCTATGTTTACACAGCTTGTCCTCAACGCCAAAATGTTTAAGGATAGGTGTGCCTACCACAGTATAATTAAAATATTTAAATTGCTAATGTAAGTACAATGTAAATCCTTTAACAAGATTTGATACACTCAAGCTGTATAAGTGGATCATCGAAAACCAATTAAAGGGGACAACATGTTTGAGTAAACTGTCCCTTTAATGATTTCGGTCTGTCTGAATAACATATTTAATGTGTAAAGAATCAATTTAAACAAATTGATGTAAAGAATGATTTGTCTTTATGATGACAATGTATATTTGCTTATTTTTTCTTCAGTTGTGTAATTATCCTTAATATTTGATTTATTCTTTATTTTAGGCTGTGACTCAGCATGGCTCATGCTAGAAGGTATAGCACGAGTAGAGCAGGTCGTGTTGAGGAATGCAGCTGTCCTGAAAGGGATGAACGACACCATGCAGGCCCAGCTCTGGGTTCAGGACTTGACTCTGCGTGAAATCATGCAATTAACTTCAAGGCCTGAATCTGGAGCTGGACATGCACAGGACGATGAAGAGGATGACCAGTAAGTGGATGATCTGGAGATGCTCCAAGGTCGCAGATAAGAATCCTCCGTCCACATGTTGATGTTTTTGTTATTGTTGCCATTTGGCCTTTTTCTAAGTTTATTGTTGTGCCTGTTGCACTTTTTTACCTTGTCATATGTCTCCAATGGGGCTATGCTGGCCCTTTGTAACTCTCTTCATGGACTGTGATGCACTGTGTTACCTTGTCATATGTCTCCAATGGGGCTATGGTGGCCCTTGGCAACTCTCTTCATGGACTGTGATGCACTCTGTTACCTTGTCATATGTCTCCAATGGGGCTATGGTGGCCCTTGGCAACTCTCTTCATGGACTGTGATGCACTGTGTTATCTTGTCATATGTCTCCAATGGGGCTATGGTGGCCCTTGGCAACTCTCTTCATGGACTGTGATGCACTCTGTTACCTTGTCATATGTCTCCAATGGGGCTATGGTGGCCCTTGGCAACTCTCTTCATGGACTGTGATGCACTGTGTTACCTTGTCATATGTCTCCAATGGGGCTATGGTGGCCCTTGGCAACTCTCTTCATGGACTGTGATGCACTGTGTTACCTTGTCATATGTCTCCAATGGGGCTATGGTGGCCCTTGGCAACTCTTTTCATGGACTGTGATGCACTGTGTTACCTTGTCATATGTCTCCAATGGGGCTATGGTGGCCCTTGGCAACTCTCTTCATGGACTGTGATGCACTGTGTTACCTTGTCATATGTCTCCAATGGGGCTATGGTGGCCCTTGGCAACTCTCTTCATGGACTGTGATGCACTGTGTTACCTTGTCATATGTCTCCAATGGGGCTATGGTGGCCCTTGGCAACTCTCTTCATGGACTGTGATGCACTGTGTTACCTTGTCATATGTCTCCAATGGGGCTATGGTGGCCCTTGGCAACTCTCTTCATGGACTGTGATGCACTCTGTTACCTTGTCATATGTCTCCAATGGGGCTATGGTGGCCCTTGGCAACTCTCTTCATGGACTGTGATGCACTCTGTTACCTTGTCATATGTCTCCAATGGGGCTATGGTGGCCCTTGGCAACTCTCTTCATGGACTGTGATGCACTGTGTTACCTTGTCATATGTCTCCAATGGGGCTATGGTGGCCTTTGGCAACTCTCTTCATGGACTGTGATGCACTCTGTTACCTTGTCATATGTCTCCAATGGGGCTATTGTGGCCCTTGGCAACTCTCTTCATGGACTGTGATGCACTCTGTTACCTTGTCATATGGCTCAAATATTCCTTATTTTTACAAGATTATTTCTAAACGTTGTTGATGTTTTCTTACATACTAATAAAAGACATGTCATTGCACGATTCTTTGTCCTCATTCTTCATGTTATTTTTTGAACGCTCTAGTTTATCTGGTTGATCCTTAAAGGGACCTTTAACAAGATTTGTTTTTCAAAAATCATATATGTAAGACAATTGTAAATGACTTTAAGATTAACATCTCCAATGTAATCTTATTATTTGTCTTTATATATTTTTCTCAAAGCTTTATCATTGCATGATTATGATTAGCATAGTAATTGTTTTATATATGTATATATAGATTGTTATTTGTGTATATATGTATATTTCAATTTTCACATCCATGTGTGTATTTAGAAACTCTGCATGAATTGATGCACCTTTAACAAATGATCTGAGGATTGATACAATGATATAATCCCTGTAAAGTGTTCATTTTATTGAAATAGTATTGTCTATGTGTATCCTCTTTTTAAAAACAAAATAATGCCCCTTTAAGTGATGGTGAGCACAATTGTTAATGAATGTATTTCCATTTCTAAAGCGTTTTTGTCCTTTTTACATGAACAAGGACATATAATCTTATTAATAAACAATCTTATTGTAATGTTGACAGCACATGTATTTCATTTTCAATTCTATCTTATTGTAAAAGTGTAACCAAATAAATCTCTGTGTGTAATGCAAATATTTTAGATGATGAATATTTTTTTATCAAATATGTTAACAAAATACTTCTCCTCCCATATATGGCTATAGGTAGGCTGACCATATTTAAACTTGAATAAATCAATACATGTATCATTATTGTTATTCCAAAACAATCAAAAAATATCTTAAAACATCAATGGCATATGTATTTCTCATGTGTATCTTTTAAATGTTAAAGATATACACCATAGCTATAGTTAAAGGGACAGTCAAGTCCGAAAAGATGATTCATGATTTCGTGACATTCCTAGATAGCAATCTAGACACATACTAGTTCCTAAAATATAAATACGCTTCTTAGTGATATGCCAAGCTGTCAACTGAGTCCTTGGATTGGCTGCGGTTTTTCAGCGATCTCGGATGCGCCATGTTGCTTAAGACGTCACCTGCCAGGCTGTCCAATGATTCCTTGTATTGACTGACGTTCTTACGTGATCAAGAATGTGCCTTTTATTGGATGGCGTTTTGACGCGATCAAGGATGCGCCTTTTTTTTTTGGCGTTCTTACGTGATCAAGAATGTGCCTTTTATTGGATGGCGTTCTTACGTGATCAAGGAAGCGCCATGTTAAGACGTCACATGCAAAGGTAAAAAAACGTCTGATTGTATTACGTAGTCCCGCAATATTTGTTTGTGCACGTTAAACACGTTTGTGACTGAAGCCAATTTTAAAAACCTTGCGAATATGTATTATTTGCATCATGTTACATTGTTGACCAGTAGCTGATAAAGACCACCACATTCTCTTTTGCTGGATGTCTGGTTGAATAAACGAACGAAAGCAAAATGTTTTCATGCATATGATATTTCGAGGCAAGTGCAAATCTCTATAGTCCATTTTGTTTAATATGTTTGTCAACAATATGTTCCTTTTTCAGAAAAATGACTGTTGTGTTTAATGTTAAAGATATCTAATTAATAAATATGCGCTATTGTGTTAGAATAAAGTAATCAATATGCATTTATCTTTATCATATGCTAAATATATGATGCCGACTTCTTCTAAATGTAATTTCGTTGTATATTTTATTAAAGGTTCATTAGACACTCACATTATAAATGAAATCTTTTAATTTGGTCTCTAGTTAGATAGTCCATTGTTTAACAAATACACGTTTCATTTTGCTTCTGTTCAAATAAAATGTAATTAATTATCAGACTCCTCGCCAAGCCTCTAAGTTTCATGTGAGTACCATCTCCAGCTTTCTCCTGTTTTGTGTATGATGGTGTATTGTCTTGTTTTACGGTTGTAATGGGGGTTCATCTATATTTTCAATAGAGCTAACCCGATTTTCTTTGAAAGTGTTTGAAGCTTTGTAATATTGATATCAGTATATGTTAATCTTGTTGTTTCTAGTAGTGTCTATTACATACAGTTCTGTTAAAAATATAGTATACTGTCCCTTTAATGCAAATGTTGATTTTTGTATCATGTATGAGTTCCACATTGGTTAATCTTCAAATATATTATTGTTAGCATATTTTCACCCCCACTCCTAAAAGGACTTTAAACCATATTCATTGTTAAAACAAATGTCTTTCTAAAAATAAATGAACACAATAATGTCTCTTTAAAAAAATAGACTTTATTTAACACGTCAATATAAATCTGATTTCAATATTTATTGTTTGAACAAGTACATGTAGATATACCAACAATCTTCAAATATATGTTAGCATATGTAATTTTGTTAAAGGGACAGTTTAGAAAACAAATAATGTTTTGCATTATTCTAAAAGTCAATTTTGTAATATCAAATGTTTCTCACCAATTAATCATTTGTCTGTGTTTATTTTAATTTGCTAGCTAAACCTATGAGGTTCGTGTGCTCATTTCTTCGAGCTTGAAGAGTGCATGTAATCATTATGCAATTTGACCACTAGAGGGCATTTGGATAGCATTTGTATATGTAAAACATTGTGCTCATACAGCATATTATTTACCATGTATTGATCATTGAGATCTAAAATGTTGTTATGTCAGAACAACAAATAAGTGGTCATTTTTCATAGTCATAGATACAAGGGTAAGCACATAAGTCACACGTATTTCTCCATGTTTTGTTGTTTCCAACTTGATAATGCGTAATACAGTGTTTTCTTTGTAATCAATAATTTTCTGACTGTCCCTTTAAGCTGTGTTATTGGCATTCAAACAGTAATATGCCATCATGGATAATTGTAATGGTAATTTTGTTTGCGATTCGGGAAACAGTTTGGACATCACATCACAGAAACCAATCAATATCATGAACAAGGATAGGTATGTGATGATGTGGTTTTCACACACTTATAACCCACACTCTGCAAACAATCTGCCTCCATGGACCCGGTCCCATAGAAGTAGATTATATACATAGTGTGGTCCACAAGTGTATGAAAACCACATCATCACATACCTATCCATTACACATTAAATAAAAAAAACATTAAACATGAAAAAAAAATACTTACTTCCTCTTCCTTCCCCTCTTCCCACGGGGCTGAGGCTCTGGGAGGGGCAACTGCCGACTCCGAAGAGTTCTCCTTGGAGATGTTGTGGGAAGAGTGGAAGGAAGAGTACTGGGACGACCAAGATGAGGAGGAGAAGATGGCTGAGGAGGAGAAGATGGCTGAGGAGGAGAAGATGGCTGAGGAGGAGAAGATGGCTGAAGAGGAGGAGATGGCTGAAGAGGAGGAGATGGCTGAAGAGGAGGAGATGGCTGAAGAGGAGGAGATGGGCCGGCAGGAGGAGATGGGCCGGCAGCAGGAGGCCCAGCAGCAAGAGGCCCAGCAGCAGGAGGCCCAGCAGCAGGAGGCGGACCAGGAGGCAGACCAGCATGCGCCTCCCGGAAAAAATTGAACATCTCTTGGTGTAGATTAATGATTCTGTTTTGCCCTTGTTCAATTCTATTAAGTATGTTTATTATTTGGTTTTGGCCTTCAATTATTTGATTTTGTGCATCAATAATTCGAGTTCGGCCTTCGATATTTTGTATCCGGGAGTTACGCATCTGGTCTATGTAGTCCAGTAGAACCCGCACCTCCGCTATTTCCTCTTGTTGTGCTTGGCGGGGTACCCATGCATGGCGGGGTGCCCGTGCACGGCGGTGTGCGGGTCCTTGAGGGGCCTCTGGTTCCACGGACTCCTCCTCTGCTTCCGGGGCCTCTTCATCTGCTTCCGTGCCCTCTTCATCACGGGGGGCCTCTTCCCTCCGAAGTGGAAATTCCTCCTCACCACTCTCATCCTGGGGAGGTGGAGGAGGCTGTATTCGTTGTGCTGCCTCCTCCCCAGACTGTATATTAGAAAAAAAAAAAATGTATATATTAGCATATTTGCAAATCAAGCTTTAAATGACTTAGCTTACGATACAATTACAAATGCAGAATCATTAATCCACTTTGAAATCTAACAATCAATACGATTTCCGCATTTTCTAAACCGTGTTTGTGATATCTCTGGTCAATCTGAATGTTTTAGCGTTTGTTTTCAGTCTGTTTAAATGCACACCTAACCTATATCCTAGATACTGATGTAACCGCAAAGTAATTGTGAATGCGTGTAAACAACGTTATAGCATTAATCTGATCCTTAAAGGGACATGAAACCCAATGTTTTATCTTTCATGATTTAGAAGCATACATTTATAATCAACTTTCTAATGTACTTTTCTTATCTAATTAGCTTCATTCTCTGGATATTCTTTGCTGAAAAGCATATCTAAATATGCTTATAAGATGCTGATTGTTAGCTGAATATAGCTGCCTCCTGTGATTGTTTTACCGTGTGCATGGCTATTTCTTCATTAAAATATATCTCAAGAATGATTCAAATTAGGTAATATAAGTACATTTGAATGTTTTGTCAAATTGTATTCGCTACCTCAATCATGAAAGTAAAGGTTTGCGTATAGTGTCCCTTGAAATGCATTCGTATGTGAATTTATTGTTCAATGAGCTTACCGTCAGATGAGAATGGCAGGTTCCCGGTATCAATTCCTCCGATACCGACTACATCCACCTCGGAGATGCTGGGCCGCAACATTTCCTCCCATCGGCAGTACTCTATTTCCAGGGCAGGTCCGCCACCGGTTCCTGCGGAATGTCGGGCCTCCAGGCTTAACTTTTTCTTGAGATCCATCTTACAGTCCCGGTAGCGATGTTTTATCGAATCCAGATCTCTGTTCCGGCCACCCACTGCATTGACTGCATTCCTGATCTCATTCCAGAGCCTCCTCTTGTCAGTCGGGGTAGTCTTCTGGTGCTGCAGCCTCCTATACCTGGCCATATAGGCCTCTACGAGGGCCTCCTTCTCCTCCATCGAAAACCTCGCCTCCCTAGTCGCCTTGGCCTTCCCCTGTGACGATGCCCTCTGTTTCCCGGACTGTGTCCGCCACTCGGCCCAGCCACTTGTTCATCTTGAACCAAGTGGCTGGGTCCACCCACCGCTTCCACCCCCGCTTCCTGCCCCCCTTCCTGCCCCCCTTCCTGCCCTGTTCCTCTCCCCCTCCCTCTCCTCCCCCCTCTACCTCTCCCCTGCCTGCCCTCCATCTGTTCCCTAAACTAAACCCCAAATAATCAAACAAAAAGTGAGTGTGATGAAATGAAAGAGGGTCAAAATAAAGAACTAAAAAAAGTGTAAGAGGGATCTAAAAAAACAAAGAGGGTAAGGAGTATTTAAATAAACCAAAAGAAGAAGAAGACTAAAAGGAGGATATGTAAACTAAATGTAACTAGGGGATGGTTATGGGATGGGGATGGGGTATGGGATAAGAGTAAATGGGATGAAAGGGAATGGGACTACAGGGAATGGGGTATGGAGTGTAGTATGAGGGGGTAGGGGGTATGGAGTGTATGTAGTTTTATTGATAAGTGTATGTATGTATTGAATGTGTTTGCGTGTAAATGTGTTAAGTGTACAGAAAAATCACTCGCTCGCTAACTCACACTACTACTAATTCTCACTAACACACTACTACTAATTCTCACTAGCAAACACTCCCACTAACTCTCACTAACTACCCCTAACTCACGCTCCCACTATCACTAACTCTCACTAACAACTCTCACTAACAACTCCCACTACCACTAACTCACTCACGCTCCCACTAACAGACTCTCTCCCACTCCCACTAACTCCCACTAACTCACTCACGATAACACTAACAACTGACTCTCTCACGCTAACACTAACTCACTCACAATAATGCACAAACTCTCTAATCTTAAACCTCCAATCTCCAAAGACCCACCAGCAACACAGTCAAAGAAGCCCTGCTTGTGTGGTGCTTATATACCCTGTGTAAATGTTTAATGATGTACCGATTTCCGTTGTAAATTGTGTTCAGGTGTGCTTTATTAGCAATTAATATTAGTGCAATGTGTATTAGTTGTGTGAATTTGCGCATGCTCATTTTGAGTTAGTATTTGTGGAATGTGTAGAATGCGATGATGTCATAGTGGTCGTTTTCTCTAACATTGTCCAATAGTATTCTGTTTAAATGTGAATTTGCGATGGTGTGTTATTAGTGAAGTGTTGTATATGTATGTTTGTCCTAATATATAGTGATATTGAATGCGATTATTTTTCTAGTGTATGTATATATTTTTTATTCCTTGTTGTTATTTTGCGAATTTCCGCATCTTAAAGTATATGCGTATTCCCCGTATTAAAGTTTATTTAAAATCCCCCCGCTTGTGAATGTGTAATGCTTGTGTGCTTTGTTGATTGATTGTTGTTGTGACATTTGCGGCGTGTTATTGTTGTGCATGATGTGGTATGCGTCATATGACCGAGCTGTGCGTATTCTCGCGAGATCGAGTGTTAGGTGAAAAAAGCTATTTTTTTGCATTTCCATTGATCTCTATGGGAGACTGTCTAACGCGGGCAGGATTCCGCGTGTGACATACACGCGTTAGGAGCATCGTTAGATGGTCTTTTTTGTACTCGAAATACCGGAGTCAAACAATGCCGTGCGTTAGACATAAAACACGCGTGGCGTTAGCAACCCATCTACCGCCAAACTCCAAATCTAGCCGTGAGAAAGTTACAGCAAGGTCCTTAAAGCAGAAAAGTGTTATTTAATTGACTCAATTCCTGTTGTGGGTGACTTATGAGCTAAATCAAAGTAGAAAAGCTTATATATGAAGGTTCTGTTTCAAGCACGTTCAATTTTAGAGAGTCTCTCCTTGAAGACATAGAATATATTAAGGCAAATTCTACTTTTTATCTTCATCCAAATCATTATTTAGCTTTGACTGTAATGGTTTACATGGAAGCCCCCCCCCCTCACCCACCTTTAGAACACATTTTAAAGGCTTGGGTATTCAAGGCCCAGCACATACAAAGTATTTAATAGCAAAACGTTTTATATATTTTTTTTTCTGTGCTTCCGACCTTCAACCAGCTTCACCCAAGGCAATTCACACAAAGCAATAAAAGCAAGCAGGCACTACCAAGTGTGTAAAAGTAGAATCATACTTTTTTAGGTAATTTAAACTAAGAATCCACAACCAGACATGGAGGTAGACAGAGACAACAGCCTGACACATTTCACGCCCTCTAGTGGGGCTTATTCATAGACACAAATTCACACAAAACACCTGAGTTATTTCAGGTTATAGTTCCTTATCTGTTAGAGAGTATGATGATTAAAATTCATTAGATAATGTCCCAAATAAAGAGCTTGTGGAAGAGAAATAAAACTTCATGATATTCCATGTAGTAAATAAACAGTTAATTATGTAATCAGGAACAGTTCTTATAAAAGGTAATATTAGAAGTTCAGCTTAGTTCCTAATATGTATAAGTTTAGTAAAATATTAGTTTGAGTAAAAGAGTTCTGCTTCAAAATATAAGCATACAGTCAGCTTCAATACTCAATTATTAAAGGGACAGTCTACACCAGAATTTGTATTGTTTTAAAAGATAGATAATCCCTTTATTACCCATTTCCCAGTTTTGCATAACCAACACAGTTATAATAATATACTTTTAACCTCTGTGATTATCTTGTATCTAAGCCTCTGCAAACTGCCTCTTTTTTCAGTTCTTTTGACAGACTTGCAGTCTAGCCAATCAGTGCCAGCTCCCAGATTACTTCACGTGCAGGAGCACAGTGTTATCTATATGAAATATTTGAACCAACACCCTCTAGTGGTGAAAAACTGTTAAAATGCAATCTGAAAGAGGTGGGCTTCAAGGTCTAAGAAATTAGCATATGAACCTCCTAGGTTAAGCTTTCAACTAAGAATACCAAGAGAACAAAGCAAAATTGGTGATAAAAGTAAATTGTTTAAAATTACATGCTCTATCTGAATCATGAAAGATTATTTGGCCTAGACTGTCCCTTTAACAGACTTCCACTTCATAAGTCATAACAAAATGCTGAGAAATAGGTATGAGTCGTACACAGTCCTGGAGACACCTTTCTCCAAGGCTTCCAAATGTTTATAGCAGACTCACATTTGTAAAAAAACTAAAACAAAAAACAGCCAAATGAGAGTGAAGATTTTTACTCATGATCTCCTGTGTGGTAAAGAATGGGTTCTTTAGGAATTAACAACCAGTCATCACCCATACAAGCAGTGAGGCTATTACATCCAGCCCTTGCCCCTCTCAGGTTCCAAATGCCTGTTCATAGAGGCCTTCTTGATCACAGATTTCGGAGGGGTATTTTTTAAATTCTAATTCCTATGAGGCTGGGCAGTATCTAACCATTTTAATTTGCTCCCTGCTGGAGCGATCCTATTGATATCTGTACTCCTACTTAATTCTCTGGCGAGCAGGTTAGGGTTCCACCGGTTCTAGAACCTAGCCTCATTACACAATGCTTGAGATAGAGAGCTAAGAATGCACCGCCTACCAGAACCGTCTTTCTTGCTTTTAAATGTTAGAAAATATTATCTGATTAAAGATCTCTTAAAATATAAGATTATTAGTAAGCTGAATAAAGTTTATAGCATTCACCAAGTTTATTAAACTTATTGTCAATAATGGGCTAGATTACAAGTGGCACGCTAACTGTTGCATGCAAGCGATACTGGGTTTTTGTGTACATCGGAAGTGGATCGCATATTAAAAGTAAACACAATCGCAAATGCGCGATCACATTTTAAGCTCAGCAATTTTTTTTTTAATATACATTTCTAAATATGTGTATGTATGTATGTATATATGTGTGTACATATATATTTAAGTATTTATGTGTTTTACTGTATATTTACTGTACATATTTAACATTCCAATGTTTTTCACAAGATAATGACATTTTTATTGTAAATTCAGATTTCTATAAATATCTATATAAACATATATAAATGACCTGTTTATCTAAATCTATTCCTTTAGATATATAGGTGTAGATATCTATTTTACAATAACATTATCATATATACAGTATCTCACGAAAGTGATTACACCCCTAACATTTTTGTAAATATTTTATTATATCTTTTCATGTGACAACACTGAAGAAGTGACACTTTGCTACAATGTAAAGTAGTGAGTGTACAGCCTGTATAACAGTGTAAATTTGCTGTCCCCTCAACACACAGCCATTAATGTCTAAACAGTTGGCAACAAAAGTGAGTACACCCCTAAGTGAAAATGTCCAAATTGGGCCCAATTAGCCATTTTCCCTCCCCAGTGTCATGTGACTCGTTAGTGTTAGAAGGTCTCAGGTGTTAATGGAGAGCAGGTGTGTTAAATTTTGTGTTATCGCTCTCACACTCTGTCATACTGGTCACTGGAAGTTCAACATGGCACCTTATGGCAAAGAACTCTCTGAGGATCTAGGCTATAAGAAGATGGCCAAGACCCTGAAACTGGGCTGCAGCACGGTGGGCAAGACCATACAGCGGTTTCACAGGACAGGTTCCACTCAGAACAGGCCTCGCCATGGTTGACCAAAGAAGTTAGGTGCAAGTGCACAGCGTCATATCCAGAGGTTGTCTTTGGCAAATAGATGTATGAGTGCTGCCAGCATTGCTGCAGAGGTTGAAGGGGTGGAGGGTCAGCCTGTCAGTGCTCAGACCATATGCCGCACACTGCATCAAATTAGTCTGCATGGCTGTCATCCCAGAAGGAAGTCTCTTCTTTAGATAATGCACAAGAAAGCCCGCAAACAGTTTGCTGAAGACAAGCAGACTAAGGACATGGATTACTGGAACCATGTCCTGTGGTCCGATGAGACCAAGATAAACTTATTTAGTTCAGATGGTGTCAAGCGTGTGGGGCGGCAACCAGGTGAGGAGTACAAAGACAAGTGTTTCTTGTCTACAGTTAAGCATGGCTGTTAGAGTGTCATGATCTGGGCCTTCATGAGTGCTGCCAGCACTGGGGAGCTACAGTTCATTGAGGGAAATATGAATGCCAACATGTACTGTGACATACTGAAGCAGAGCATGATCCCCTCCCTTCGGAGACTGGGCCGCAGGGCAGTATTCCAACATGATAACAACCTCAAACACACCTCCAAAATGACCACTGCCTTGCTATAGAAGCTGAGGGTAAAAGTGATGGACTGGCAAAGTATGTCTCCAGACCTAAACCCTATTGAGCATCTGAGGGGCATCCTCAAACAGAAGGTGGGGGAGCGCAAGGTCACTAACATCCACTAGCTCTGTGATGTCATCATGGAGGAGTGGAAAAGGACTCCAGTGGCAACCTGTGAAGCTCTGGTGAACTCTATGCCCAAGAGGGTTAAGGCAGTGCTGGAAAATAATGGTGGCCACACACAGTGTTCCCTCTAAGGCCAGTTTTGTGTGCGGCCCAGCAGTAAAACAGTTAATTAGGTAACCACACCTTGCAATTAGAAAACACTGCACAATGCAGATGGCAATGTATGGTACTCTTGTTAACTGTTTTACTGCTGGGCTGCACACAAAACTGTCCACACAGAACATTGATAATTGATAACAGGGAACACTGGCCACACAGAACATTGACACTTTGGGCCCAATTTGGACATTTCTACTTAAGGGTATACACACTTTTGTTGCCAACGGTTTAGACATTAGTTATGTAAAAAATAAATTTTCTATGTGAAGAACATAGGAATGTAAAATATGCATAACTTGCATTGGGGTTCGCGAATCCGGTGTTGGGTTAGCGCACATGATTAATTACTAATCTTACATCAGTAAAGTAAACAAAGCTATAATCAGCACAAATACTCTACTCATATATTAATAATAAAGTTGTAAAATGTTATAAGAATGTATTGTATTAACACAGCAAGTAAAAGAAAATAAAAACAATACAAACACAAAAAAATGTTGAAGCAGTCACAATAGTACAACCACAATGCAGAATAAAATAAATATATGTGTGGCAGAGAAAGTCAATCAGTCTAATTACAGCTGTACCGTCAATAAAATGAGGTAAGGAGAAGGCAACTACAGGAGAGGGATCACTTACCACAGAGTAGTAATTATTGTGACTTCAAATGGCCTCCAGGAGTGAGGTAAGTAACTTCCAGGTGATCACATTTCTCCAGTGTCCTCGATACATAAAGGCAAATAGAGCAGAAATAGTATAATTATTTTTGAAACAGACACGTTGCGTTAAGATAGTAGCAGCTAGTTCACATCCAGTTAAAAGATCTGTGATTTTACCCTTCTTTGTTTTATATATATATATATATATATATATATTAGACATATGCGTTTCGATTCGGAACAAATTTGTTAAATTCAGAGATTCGGATCGATTCGGATTTCAAAATTACGGTAGTACAGAATCTACTGAATAAATCCAAATTAGTTCGGATTTATTCGGTAGATTCGGATGGCCATGGATTACACTAGTATTGTACAGTATATTAGGTTATATCACTCTGCTATGGGTTACACCTAATATACAGTACATAATACTAGTCTAATACACAGCACATCCCACCTAACACATACAGAAACAAATTCATTCAAATTTTTCTGAATTCAAAAACATCCAAATCGATGCGAATTTTACCGCCATGCACAAGTCTAATATATATATATATATATATATATATATATATATATATATATATATATATATATATATATATATATATATATATATGTATATATATATAATTTACAGTATCTATAATATTTTCTAATAATTACTCTTTTTTAAAAATAAATATTTTATATTTAGTATTTCAATAACGCAATGTAAGATTAGTAATTCTTCATTTGCACTAACCCAACACTGAGATTTAGGTATAACGCATTGTCGGTCAGAGAACATGAAGAATTGCTAACCTCAATGCGTGTTATTGAAATATTACATATAAAATATTATATATATATTCAATGTATTATTTAGAATTTTAGAATTATTTACAGATATATAATAATTTTAATAATTTTTATTAATATTTTTTAATAGTTTATATATGATATTAAAAAAAGGGGCATTGAGGATAGCAATTTTTCATGTGCGCTAACTCGATACAGAGTTAGACCTAAACCACAAAACGTGAAGCGTAATACACAAGCTAGATTTAGAGTTTTGTTGGTAACGACCCGCGTATCTAACGCTGGCTTTTTCCCCCCCGCACCTTTTAAATACCGCTGGTATTTAGAGTTCACAGAAGGGCAGGGTTAGGCTCCAAAAAGGGAGCGTAGAGCATATTTACTGCCACTGCAACTCTCAATACCAGCGGTGCTTACGGACGCGGCCAGCTTAAAAAATGTGCTCGTGCACAATTCCCCCATAGAAAACAATGGGCTGTTTGAGCTGAAAAAAAACCTAACACCTGCAAAAAAGCAGCGTTCAGCTCCTAACGCAGCCCCATTGTTTCCTATGGGGAAACACTTCCTATGTCTGCACCTAACACCCTAACATGAACCCCGAGTCTAAACACCCCTAACCTTACACTTATTAACCCCTAATTTGCCGACCCCGCTATCACTGACCCCTGCATATTTTTTTAACCCCTAATCTGCCGCTCCGTACACCGCCGCAACCTACGTTATACCTATGTACCCCTAATCTGCTGCCCCTAACACCGCCGACCCCTAAATTATATTTATTAACCCCTAATCTGCCGCTCCCAACGTCGCCTCCACCTACCTACAATTATTAACCCCTAATCTGCTGACCGGACCTCACTGCTAATATAATAAATGTATTAACCCCTAATCCGCCTCACTCCTGCCTCAATAACCCTATAATAAATAGTATTAACCCCTAATCTGCCCTCCCTAACATTGCCGACACCTAACTTCAAGTATTAACCCCTAATATGCCGACCGGACCTCACCGCTACTCTAATAAATTTATTAACCCCTAAAGCTAAGTCTAACCCTAACACTAACACCCCCCTAAGTTAAATATAATTTAAATCTAACGAAATAAATTAACTCTTATTAAATAAATTATTCCTATTTAAAGCTAAATACTTACCTGTAAAATAAACCCTAATATAGCTACAATATAAATTATAAATACATTGTAGCTATTTTAGGATTTATTTTTATTTTACAGGCAACTTTCAATTTTTTTAACTAGGTACAATAGCTATTAAATAGTTAACTATTTAATAGCTACCTAGCTAAAATAAAGAGAAATTTACCTGTAAAATAAAAACTAATCTCAGTTACAATTACACCTAACACTACACTATACTTTAATAAATTATTCCTATTTAAAACTAAATACTTACCTGTAAAATAAACCCTAAGATAGCTACAATATAATTAATAATTACATTGTAGCTATTTTAGGATTTATATTTATTTTACAGGTAACTTTGTATTTATTTTAGCTAGTTAGAATAGTTATTAAATCGTTATTAACTATTTAATAACTACCTAGCTAAAATAAATAAAAAATTACCTGTAAAATAAATCCTAACCTAAGTTACAATTAAACCTAACACTACACTCTCATTAAATTAATTAAATAAATTAACTACAAATAACTACAATTAAATACAATTACATAAACTAACTAAAGTACAAAAAATAAAAAAAGCTAAGTTACAAAAAATAAAAAAAATAAGTTACAAACATTTTAAAAATACTACAACAATTTTTTTTTTTTTTTTTTTAATAATTTTTTATTGAGGTTTTTGCGTAGAACATACATAAAGCATAATACACCATTTTGTAAATGGAACAAAATACAAAATATAAACATAGTTACCCGAAAAATTTCGGAAATCATACAATAGCTTGGTGAAAGGCTAATGAAACCTCGATTTTTCAATAATATATCACATGTGACTGACCTGTTAGGAACAAAGATTCAGGCCCTATGGGCCAAAAATATGAAAAGTAATAGTTATCTGATGGTCAGGAGTCTAGCTCGCTAGGAACTTCAAAGTATATCATGCGTAGCTGGCCTATGAGGAGCTTTGTTTTAGGCCTAATGGACCTAGAGTATAGGAAATAATAGATATATGATGTTCAGAAAACTAGTTTTTTAAAAGCTTCAAAAGGAGCATGAATACGTGTATAATAAGTGGGGGAAGGGGGATATTCAGCGGATAAGCACCGCTATGTATATTAGGGAGAGAGTGGAGGGCGGAGCCATAGAAATATAGGAGTGTAATAGGAGACTTGGAGGAGCCTATTAATCCTGGTAATGTAGTAAAGTAAGTGGACTAAGATATCTAGTTACCCATCTATGAATTATTAGTCATGTGAACATGTGGCCTATGCCTGCCACTTGGGAGCCTCTGCTTAACTAATATAACCATTCTGCAAGTAGACATTGCTTCGTGTATTTAACATAAAACCCATAGAAACTGTAGTATATGCTCGTCCCCTCGGTTACAAAGGTGAGCGTACAAAATATAAACCTACTAATCGTAGAGAGATGTATATTGAGCAAGATTAGCAAGCCCTAACACATAATGGTGTATAATATTAACTGCAAGGGTGTCTATTCATAGCAATAATATTAACTGTGGAGGCTGAATGAGCTGTGGAGTTATCTATTACCTAAATCTAAATTTTTATTACAAGTAAATGGATGTAGTATGTGTTGAGTAGTTAAGTCACTGTGTCAATAGAACCCAGACTATAAAGTCTCTGTAGGGATGTTGTCAGTAACTAGCTCTACAGGGAGTTGTTCACATATAGTTCCCGCCAAAGCTATAGCAAACTGTCTCGGCCGCTGACAGTCCGCTCGTGCAATATAGGGAGATAGTGTAGAATAACCTTAAAGGGAAACCATAGTGGTATATATATAGCTAGCTTATTGGCTAGGAGATAGAGATAAATATAATAACATATGTAAGCATATTTAACTGAAAAATAGTCCTAACTGATTCCCAGGGACTAAACATCTCTGAATGGATGACTATATAAGACATCACACATCAAACCCATACATCGAGTATAAATAGTTTTATCATTAAACTTATAGTTGAACACACAGTACCCCGAAAGTGGGACAATAATAGACTTGTCTACCAGTATCTCTGAGTTCTGTGGTATAGTTGCATACCATTTGGATGAGTATTAGGGCAGATCAGATTAGAGTGACATAACTGAGCACTCCTGCATGTACAAATAGGCACATACTGATATATACCCATATGTAAGGTGACAGTAGTAATTTAGTCTGCTTATTCTAATATATAAATAGTTAAACATCTAAACCTGTCTCAGAGATATATAAAAATATATCTTGGGAGCCCATACTTTGCATAAACATTGACACCAAATAAAGCTATAGGCAAATAGGCAAATATGTCCTAGGGTACTACTATAACAGGTATATCATATAACAATATAACACCAGAAAACCAATACCTGTCTAGTCTCTGTTAAATGACATATACAATAAATTTTCCTAGGAGTATCAATTACATAAAGGAAGGACGATTTAAACCGTCTACTCTGAGATATATTGACTCTTTCAGGTATAAAGAGGAGCAAGTTAACATTAGTTATTATCCGCAAAAAATTTTACTCCATCTAGCCTCAAATATTACCTTAAGGGGAAATGTGTACTGAAGGGAATAACACTAACAGTATTAGACATATATTCTGTAGGAGAATAAGACTAAATCTCTGCTGATAATTTAGGCAGAGGGTAAAATGTCATTACTGAGTCTGCTCGATCAAGATATAGCTCCTAATAGAGTAGAATACACTGGCTTACAGCTAAGAATTAAATGATGCATGTATCCAAACTAGGTATAAACAGTGCAGAGGTTTTAAATATGAATAATAATTGTGGGGGTTACTAAAACCTAACTGTAACTATAATTGAGTAGGTTATGTAATAAAACAGCTTGATAGATCTGATTAGTATACAATTATATAGTAGATTTGTTGTGTTTTCTTCAAATTGCTAACTGATAAACTGATAAGATAAGACAACAACAATTAAGATAAATTATATTATATGTTACTCCCCTAGAGCTATGGATCTGAAATAACCACAAATGCAGGGAATAATACAGTAAATGCAAACAATATCAGTAAATAGGTTAATTTCTATAATATATTATTAAATATAGCATATGTATGGGTTCTGGTTGTGTTTATAAGCACAAATAGTCATCATTTCAACCACTCTTGCTAAACATGGGGAGGAAACTGCAATATTAAAGAGCTGCAGATACTTGGGAAAATCTGGGGTATAGGTGGTGCTTAGCAATAACTTAGCGTTCAGATTTTAGAGAGTCTGCAGATCAGTCACAAAGCAGCATATTCATAGATTCTTGTATCAAACTCAAAAGTCATCATCAGTGAAAGCCTGCACATGGAAATATATAGATATCAAGCAAGAATCCATGTTTACAGGGGCACACTAAAACAATGATATGACTAACCGATCCCAGTTCTCATGGCTCTGAAGATGTAGCTGGAAAAATTAGAGAACCTTTGTCTTTTGCGAGCTTGAAAATGATATTGAGAACCCTCCCGCATTCTCTGTGCTGTGACTTTCTGGCCATCCACCTTCCTTGCTTTAGTTGATAATTTTCTCAGGGCCCAATTAAAATGGGATAGTGGTTGTGATCTTTGAGTAAGATTTTCGAAGACGTTCTTGCTATTATCTCTCCCCCTCTCAGATCGAAGGTCTCTGCTGCTGTCTGCAAGCGGTGCCTGAGTTCCGCAACTTCCCGGATCCTGCTGCGTTGTCTCACAGCCTGTGGGTAGGTCTACATAGTGTCCGGACTGCGGGCTTCCTATAGTTACTGAAATAAAATGCTGTGTGGTGGCGTCTGTCTCCTGACCTCTTTGTTTAGATGACTTAGCGAAAGTTGCGCTCCTCACAGTGGAAGATTCACAGTAGCGGTCATCCAAGTTATCAGGCAGGGCAACAGAGCTGCTAGTGAGAACGACTGCGATGGGGCCCAAATTAGAGGCGGAAGTCATTGCTGTATGTAGCGTGTCTACAAGATCTCCTCGGTAGTAATCCAGCCGAGCACATAGAGCTCTTAAGAAAGAGATCGCCATCTATATGAGATGAAGGTGTATCTAGCTCACTAGTTGTAAGGTGCCGTTGGCTGCGAGGTCTCTGGTCTCTTATCTCGCAAGTTTGTGTAGGGTATGGGCGAGGTTAAATTATCTGTCTATAATTTATATCTCTGGGCTTACCGGAGGCAAATGTGGGTGATGGGTGTGTGATCTGTTCACCGGATTCCCATTTAGCAATGTTGAAGTGTTCCTGGAGCAAAGTGTAGTCTCATGTGGGCCCCAGCCACGTGTACCTGCTTCTAGTTACAGCCATGGGTAATCTGCCTGCTGGCATGACACGGAGCTTTTTAGCTGGTTCTGTTGGTACCCCACACCTTTAGGGAGCATTTTATCACTTTTTCCAACATCTAATCTTAGTTAAAGCGGTAAATGTAAGACTTTAGCAGATCCTTCATACCAGAGCTCCTGATTTAAGCTGCCATCTTTGCTGCGGTCGGCTCCGCCCCCCCATATTACAACAATTTTAAGCTAATTACACCTAATATAAGCCCCCTAATAAAATAACAAAGCCCCCCAAAATAAAAAAATTCCCTACCCTATTCTAAATGAAGAAAGTTCAGAGCTCTTTTACCTTACCAGCCCTTAAAAGGGCCTTTTGCGGGGCATGCCCCAAAGAAAACTGTAAAGGAAAAATACAACCCCCCCTAACATTAAAACCCACCACCCACATACCCCTAATCTAACCCAAACCCCCCTTAAATAAACACTACCCCCCTGAAGATTATCCTACCTTGAGTTGTCTTCAGCCAGCCGACCCACCGATGGAACCGAAGAGGAGATCCAGAGCGGCAGAAGTGATCCTCCAAGGGGCGCTGAAGAAGTCTTCCATCCGATGAAATGATCCTCCAGGCGGCGCTGAAGAAGTCTTCCATCCGGGTGATGTCATCTTCCAAGCGAGGTCTTCAATCTTCTTCTTCAGGATCCATCTTCATTCCGCCGACGCGGAACATCCTTCTTCCCGACGGACTACCGAAGAATGAAGGCTCCTTTAAGGGACTTCATCCAAAATGGCGTCCCTCGAATTCCGATTGGCTGATAGGATTCTATCAGCCAATCGGAATTAAGGTAGGAAAATTCTGATTGGCTGATGGAATCAGCCAATCAGATTCAAGTTCAATCCGATTGGCTGATCCAATCAGCCAATCAGATTGAGCTCGCATTCTATTGGCTGTTTCGATCAGCCAATAGAATGCAAGCTCAATCTGATTGGCTGATTGGATCAGCCAATTGGATTGAACTTGAATCTGATTGGCTGATTCCATCAGCCAATCAGAATTTTCCTACCTTAATTCCGATTGGCTGATAGAATCCTATCAGCCAATCGGAATTCGAGGGACGCCATTTTGGATGAAGTCCCTTAAAGGAGCCTTCATTCTTCGGTAGTCCGTCGGGGAAGAAGGATGTTCCGCGTCGGTGGAATGAAGATGGATCCTGAAGAAGAAGATTGAAGACCCCGCTTGGAAGATGACATCGCCCGGATTGAAGACTTCTTCAGCGCCGCTTGGAAGATGACATCGCCCAGATGGAAGACTTCTTCAGTGCCGCCTGGAGGATCACTTCATCGGATGGAAGACTTCTTCAGCGACCCTTGGAGGATCACTTCTGCTGCTCCGGATCTCCTCTTCGGCTCCATCGGTGGGTCGGCTGGCTGAAGACAACTCAAGGTAGGATGATCTTCAGGGGGGTAGTGTTAGGTTTATTTAAGGGGGGTTTGGGTTAGATTAGGGGTATGTGGGTGGTGGGTTGTAATGTTGGGGGGGTATTGTATGTTTTTTTTTCCAGGCAAAAGAGCTGAATTCTTTGGGGCATGCCCCGCAAAAGGCCCTTTTAAGGGATGGTAAGGTAAAACAGCTTTTCTATTTTAATTTTAGAATAGGGTAGGGCATTTTTTTATTTTTGGGGGCTTTGTTATTTTATTAGGGGGCTTAGAGTAGGTGTAATTAGTTTAAAATTGTTGTAATATTTTTCTAATGTTTGTAAATATTTTTTTATTTTTTGTAACTTAGTTCTTTTTTATTTTTTGTACTTTAGTTAGTTTATTTAATTGTATTTATTTTTAGGTATTGTATTTAATTAATTAATTTATTGATAGTGTAGTGTTAGGTTTAATTGTAGATAATTGTTGGTATTTTATTTAATTAATTTATTGATAGTGTAGTGTTAGGTTTAATTGTAACTTAGGTTAGGATTTATTTTACAGGTAATTTTGTAATTATTTTAACTAGGTAACTATTAAATAGTTAATAACTATTTAATAGCTATTGTACCTGGTTAAAATAAATACAAAGTTGCCTGTAAAATAAATATTAATCCTAAAATAGCTACAATATAATTATTATTTATATTGTAGCTATATTAGGGTTTATTTTACAGGTAAGTATTTAGATTTAAATAGGAATAATTTATTTAATAAGAGTTAATTTATTTTGTTAGATTTAAATTATATTTAACTTAGGGGGGTGTTAGTGTTAAGGTTAGACTTAGCTTTAGGGGTTAATAAATTTATTAGAGTAGCGGTGAGGTCCGGTCGGCATATTAGGGGTTAATACTTGAAGTTAGGTGTCGGCGATGTTGGGGAGGGCAGATTAGGGGTTAATACTATTTATTATAGGGTTATTGAGGCTGGAGTGAGGTGGATTAGGGGTTAATAACTTTATTAAAGTAGCGGTGAGGTAGGTCAGCAGATTAGGGGTTAATAATTGTAGGTAGGTGGAGGCGACGTTGGGGGCGGCAGATTAGGGGTTAATAAATATAATATAGGGGTCGGCGGTGTTAGGGGCAGCAGATTAGGGGTACATAGGGATACCGTAGGTGGTGGCGGTGTGCTGTCGGCAGATTAGGGGTTAAAAAATTTTAATAGAGTGGCGGCGATGTGGGGGGACCTCGGTTTAGGGGTACATAGGTAGTTTATGGGTGCTAGTATACTTTAGAGCACAGTAGTTAAGAGCTTTATGAACCCGCGTTAGCCCAGAAAGCTCTTAACTCCTGACTTTTTTCTGCAGCTGGAGTTTTGTCATTAGATTTCTAACGCTCACTTCAGCCAAGACTCTAAATACCGGCGTTAGAAAGATCCCATTGAAAAGAGGATACGCAATTGGCGTAGGGGGATCTGCGGTATGTAAAAGTCGTGGCTGCAAAGTGAGCGTTAGACCCTTTCCTGACTGACTCTAAATACCAGCGGTAGCCCAAAACCAGCGTTAGGAGCCTCTAACGTTGGTTTTGACGGCTAACGCCAAACTCTAAATCTAGCCGATAATTTGCATTCTTCACAAAGATTATTTTTTAAATTGTTATTATTAAATATATATTTCTATATATTTCTGATAATGTTAATGTAAAATAGATATCTATTCCTGTAGATCTATAGGAATAGATATATAGTTAGATGTAACAGGCAGAGTTCAGTAACAATAAGGCAACCCAGCAATAAGTAACACCCAGGAGCACACACAGTAAGTGTATGTAAGTTATGCAGGTACATTCACACCAAGGAGGACTTCAAAGGATCCAACTGGCTTGAGAGGGGGGAATAGATGTGTGGCGATGACGTCATCACTGCACGCTCACAGCAACCTCTACATCCTGGAAACAGACAGAGCGGTGCAACTGGGAGTGGGGTGACATAGCCCCCCACTCAAGGGTTTCCTCCGGGAACCAGAGTCAGCTTCGAAGGGTGAGCAGCATGGAACTTGGAGACCAAAGATGGAGCATGCACACTACGGGCAGGGACCCAGGAACGCTCCGCCACAGGGTATCCCTTCCAGTGTATGAGGTATTGAAGCTTCCTGCGCCTGATTCTGGAATCCAGGATTTTTGCAACCTCATACTCTGGTTCGCCATGAATCAGGAGTGGAGGAGGAGGACGTCTGAGTCAAGTATACCTATTTGTGATGTACGGTTTGAGCAAGGAGATGTGAAAGACTGGGTGAATGTGCAAGGTCTTAGGCAAGGCCACTCTGTAGGCAACAGGAGAAAGTATTTTGAGGAATTTAAAAGGACCAATATACCGAGGTCCTAATTTGTGACAAGGTTGACGTAAGTGGATATGTTGGTTAGAGACTCAGACACACCTGCAACAAAGGCACAAATATTAGCTCAATGATGATTGACAAACCTCTTGTATCTGGAGATGGTTGAGTGTAACTGAGAGCATATCCATTGCCAATGGTAGTGAGGTCAGTGAAGCGACGTTCTGCAGCAGGGACTCCTGTGTATTGAACAGAAAAAGTAAAAACACGAGGTTGATAACCAGCTGCAACCTGGAAAGGAGAGTATCATAGAGAAGAGTGCCAATGAGTGTTTGCCAGATCAGCTAGGGGTAACAACCCAGACCAGTTAGTATGCTGTGAATTGACATTTGCTGTGAGATAAGCTTCAAGATCCTGATTGGTTCTCTCCATCTGCCCATTAGTCTGGGGGTGATAAATAGAGGACAAAGATACAGTGGTTCCAAGCAATTTGCAAAGGCTTCTCCAAAAGGTAGAAATAAATTGAGGTCCTCTGTCATAGACAATGTTCACGGGTATACCATGGAGCCATACCATGTGTAACAGAAAAAGAATGGACAATTCTTGGGCTGTAGGTAACTTAGGTAAAGGTACAAAATGAGCAAGTTTGGAGAATCAATCCACCACAACGCAGATGACTGTATGATGGTCAGAAGGAGGGAGGTCTACAACAAAATCCATGGCTATGTGTGTCCATGGTTGTTTAGGTATGGACAATGGTTGAAGTAGGTCATGAGGTAGGGAACGGGAAGACTTGTTAACAGCACAAGTCTGACAAATCTTGACATAATGCTTAGAGTCTGACTTCATGTGTTGGGAAAGAAGTTTCAAGGTTCTTGTTAAACCAGGATGACCTTACAGTTTGCTGTTGTGAGCCCAGGATAGCACAGGAGAGCGAAGGTTTGGAGGAACATAAAGGATCTCAGGAGCCACAAGGGCTTCAGAAGGTTTTTTTAACTGGGCACATTGCAGTCATTGAAGAAGAGAGGTGTTGAGCTGAGCAACCACACAGGAAGAAGGTATGATGTTTTGATAGGAGTTTCAGAGGAGTCGTTAGACTGAGGAAACTGACTGGAAAGGGCAACAGCTTTTTTATTTTTGGTCCCAGGAAGGTAAGAGAATATAAAGTTAAAACAGGAAAAGAATAGGGCCCACCTGGCCTGTCGAGGATTGAGTCAATGAGCAGTCTCTAGGTACGTCAGATTTTTGTGGTCAGTGAGAATCTAAATAGGGTTGGTGGTACCCTCTAGCCAATGATGCCAGGAGTAAACCATTTGGAAAAAAGGCTACAGGGTGCAACTTGGAGGTTAAAGGTTTACTTTGGTTTAAGACTGCACCAGCTTCTATCTTGGAGGCATTAACCTCTAGAGTGAACTGAAGATCAGAATCAGGATGGCGGAGCACAGGAGCAGAACAAAAGACCTTTTTCAGATGAGAGAAAGCATCCACAGCTAAAGGAGGCCAATTCTTGCAGTCTCTGTTTCATTTAGTCAGCTCAGTGAGTGGAGCAACAATTTGGGAGAAGTTATTTATAAACTTGCGGTAATAGTTGGAAAACCCCAAGAATCTCTGTAGTTCTTTTAATGAGGTGAGTTGAGGCAAATCCAGAACTGCGGTTAGTTTTGTAGGATCCATGGCAAAACCCTCCTTTGAGAAGACATAGCCAAGGAACTGGATTTGAACACTTGATCAAACTCCCATTTCTCCAGCTTGGCTACCAGAGAATTGTTTCTGAGGCGAAGAAGTACCTGTTTAACATGCTCATGATGATCCTCAAGGGTGGAGGAGAATATGAGGATGTCATCCAAATAGGTGATGACAGTGCGATTAAGGAGGCCACGGAAGACATCATTGATGAATGCTTGGAAGACAGCAGGGGCATTGCACAACCCAAAAGGCATTACAAGGTATTTGTAATGTCCTGATCTCGTGTTGAAGGCATTCTTCCACTCATGTCCCGGGAAGATAAAAATGAGATTGTACGCCCAGCGTAGATCCAACTTTGTAAAGTAGCAAGCATTTTGGAGTGAATCATATAATTCAGTGATCAAAGGAATAGGATAACGATTCTTGATTGTAATGTTGTTTAGGGCTCTGTAGTCGATACAGTGTCTGAGACCACCATCCTTTTAACTGACAAAATAGAAGCCAACCCCGGCAGGAGAGGAGGAAGGGCAAATAAATCATTTAGCTAGGTTCTCTTGGATATATTCCTACATGGCCTTGGTTTCAGCTCCCTTTAGGAAGTGGGGTTCCAGGAAAGAGGTCAATTTTGCAGTCGTAAGGACGGTGAGGTGGCAACACATAAGCTGCTTTCTTTTCAAAGACATCCGTAAATTCTGAATATACTGAGGGAAGATTAGAAGGGGTCAGAAGCCTGGCTATAGGGATGTGATGCAGCGGAGTAACCTTAGCCAGGCAGGAGTGAAAATAGGATTTACTCCAGGAGGCCAACTGTCCCTCAGTCCAGTCGAATTGAGGATTGTGTTTTCCAAGGATAACTGGTTGTGCACGAGAATTAATGACATCGAACTGCAACTGTTCAGTATGTAGGACTCCCAAAGTCATGGTTAGGGGTGCTGATTCGAAATGGATTAAACCTGAATCAAGGGGAGTGCCATCCAGAGTGGTTATTTTAAGACATTGTTTTTTCTGAAGAAGAGGCAACCCTGTGTGAATCATGAAACAGTGATCTAGGAAATTTCCAGCTGCCCCTGAAGCAATAAAGGCTTGAGCGTGGACAGAATTCTGAAGAAAGGTAAGGGTAACAGGTACCAGGATCTGAGGGGAAATTAGTAGTGGCCAGGCTTAGAGGTACCCCAATTTTATCCTCTCAGTGTTGGCTTTTCCCGACAGTATATCACAATTCTTGAGTTGGTGTGAATTAGAACCACAATTGAAACACAGTCTTAATCTCCATACTTCTCTGTCATTCAGATTCAGAGGGCTTTAGGGAAGAGAGATCTATGGGTTCTTCTTCAGAGGTAACTGGAGGTGCTGAAGGGGTAGAGTATAGTCTCGAGAACAGATGGGTAGGAGGACTAGAGGGAAGGATTCTGTGAGTTCTCTTTCTAATCCAGACTGATGCAAAGTGTTATGAATTCATCCAGGGAAGATGGAACATCACAATAAGTAAGCTCATCCTTGATGCGCTCATGCAGGCCTCTCCTTAAGGTCGCTTTGAGAGCACTGCCATCCCAACTGGTCTCATGTGTCAAGGTTCGAAACTCGATATGGTATTGTGCCACAGATCTATTGCTCTGGCGGAGATCCAAGAGAGAGTATTCTGCAGCAGCAGTGTGGCCAGAGGTCCCAAATATGGAAGATTATGCAGAAATGAAGGTATCTGCAACATTCAGGAGCAGAGCACTCTGTTCTAAAAGGGGATAGACCCAGGCTAGAGCCTTGTCTTTCAATAAAGAAATCATAAAAGTGACCTTTGACTGATTAGACTGGAAGGTGTCAGGGTCATTGCCGAAGGGCAGCCTGCATTGGTTGAGAAAACCCCTACAGTCGGTAGTACCATCATACTTGTCAGGCAACTGTATCAGGGGTATACTACCAGAAACAAGGGGGGAGGTTGCAGCACTAGCAGCAGGGATTGGCTGTGTGGGAACAGGAGCTGCGTTTTTTTCTGCAACCAGTGAGGAGAGCATAGCGGTTATAGCCTCTAGTTTAGAATCCACATTCTGCAAGTGTATGGCATGGGTTTCCAGGTTCTGCCCCTGAAGAGAGACTGCTCTTGCTACCTTATTTGGGTCCATGGCCCAAGTATAATGTAATGCTTGTGGGATATTTCCCTATCAGACCAAACTTGGGCAGTAGTCTTCTTATCCCGGCATCAAGTGGAAGGATAAGGAAATATCCCAGTACAAAGTGAGTTTAAGAAATTAGGTAAGAAGTACTCACAGTAGACAGGGTAGTCCTTTATGGCAATAAGGTTAAGGCAGAGAATGTTCCGAGACAGGCAGAGTTCGGCAACAGAGAGGCAATTCAGCAGATTAGCAGTTCAGGGGTAAACCAGTAGAATGGTCAGGAACAGGCAGAGTGCAGCAACAAAACGTTAACAAGCAGATTAGCAGTTCAGGGGTAAACCAGTAGAATGGTCAGACAGGCAGAGATCAGTAACAATAAGGCAATCGAGCAATTCAGGGTTAAACTACCCTTGAGAGGGGAATAGACGTCCGTTGATGACGTCATCGCCGCACGCTCACAGCAACTGCCACATCCCTGGCAACAGCCAGAGCGGCACAATGGGGAGTGGCGTGACAGTAATATGTGCACAACCCGATACGCTCAAAAATATTACTTTTAGCCAATTTTGAACTTGAGTCAGAGCACTAAATAACACACCACGCCCAATATCGACAGTTTCAGCTTAAACGGGTTTATAATACTAGAAGTTAATATTAATACATTTTGGCAAGTACATTATCTGTCCATGTTTATGGCAAACTATGATCATTTTAATTTGAGTGCTTAATTGGCATTTAATGGGAATAAAATTAGCATGGAATTCAATTTAGACTGACATAACCAAATCCCCAATATTCATTAAAGGGACAGTTTACTCAAAAATGTTATCCCCTTTAATTTGTTCCTAATTATCCCCTTTACCTGCAGGAGTGTATTGAATTGTTTACAAGTATTTCCTTTACCCTTATATTGGCATTTGAAATAGTTGATTTAGCATGTGGTATCCCTACCTATTCTGAAAGTTTCTGGCCTTAGGTCCAAGCTATAGATAAGCTACAGCCATCAGAAGAAATTATACTCCCAGTGGGGTATAGAAGAGATAAGGTAATACAATGTTAATTTCAAAATGTTCTCTCCAAGTATTGATCTTTTTTATATGGGCAGATAAAGATAAAGAAGCATATGTATGTACACATTGTGATAAAGTAATGAGATCTGATTATACCTGCAAGCTCAACCCATTTTATTAGGTTGTCTTCAAAACATAAAACCAGCTAATTCATATACACAAATGACCAATTAAAAGCAAATTCTCATACATTTCAAACGCTGCAGTTGGTAAAAAAAAGTAATTAGAAACACAATAAAATGAAAATCAATTTTACAGTAAGCTAAAGGTTTTTCACTGTATAAAAAGTTACATTTAAAAAGGAAGGATTTTTCCGTTTTCTTTTAATGTTTCTTATGCAAAACAGTTCTTCAAAAAATAAACGGCCAGATTATTAGTTTTGCGTTATAAGCTGTGCGGTGCTAACGTGCAGTTTTTTCTCACCGCTCACTTACCTGCAGCGCTGGTATTACGGGTTTTTACAAACCCGGCGTTAAAAGACAAGAAGTGAGCGTAGAGCAAAATTAAGCTCCATACTGCTTTTCAATACCAGCACTGCTTAAGTCAGCGGTGATCTGGTCGTACGTGCTCTTGCACTATTTCCCCATAGACATCAATGGGGAGAGCCGGCTGAGAAAAAGTCTTACACCTGCAAAAAAGCAGCGTAAATCTCAGTAACGCAGCCCCATTGATTCCTATGGGGAAATTTTTTTTATGTTTACACCTAACACCCTAACATGAACCCTGAGTCTAAACACCCCTAATCTTACACTTATTAACCCCTAATCTGCCGCCCCCAACATCCCCAACACCTACATTATATTTATTAACCCCTAATCTGCCGCCCCCAACGTCGCAGCCACTATTCTAAATGTATTAAATCGTAAACCTAAGTCTAACCATAACCCTAACACCCCCTAACTTAAATATAATTAAAATAAATCTAAATAAAACCTACAATTAATAACTAAATAATTCCTATTTAAAATTAAATACTTACCTAAAATAAACACTAAGCTTACTACAATATAACTAATAGTTACATTGCATCTAGCTTAGGGTTTATTTTTATTTTACAAACAAGTTTGTATTTAACTAGGTAGAATAGTTATTAAATAGTTATTGACTAATTACTAACTACCTAGCTAAAATAAATACACATTTACCTGTAAAATAAAACCTAACCTAAGTTACACTAACACCTAACACTACACTACAATTAAATAAATTACCTACATTAAATACAATTAAATAAATTAAATAAAATTAGCTAAATCACAAAAAAACAAACACTAAATTATAGAAAATAAAAAACAAATTACAAGATATTTAAACTAATCACACCTAATCTAATAGCCCTATCAAAATAAAAAGCCCCCCCAAAATAAAAAAACCCTAGCCTAAACTAAACTATCAATAGCCCTTAAAAGGGCCCAAAGAAATCAGCTTTTTTACCTGTAAAAAAAAATACAAACAACCCCCCAACAGTAAAACCCACCACCCAAACAACCAAGCCCCCAAATAAAACCCTAACTAAAAAAATCTAAGCTCCCCATTGCCCTGAAAAGGACATTTGGATGGGCATTGCCCTTAAAAGGGAATTTAGCTCTATTGCAGGCCCAAAGCCCTAACCTAAAAAATAAACTCACTTAATACACCCTTAAAAAAATCCTAACACTAACCCCCGAAGATTCAATTACCGGGAGAAGTCTTCATCCAAGCAGCAAGATGTCCTCAACGTAGCCAGCAAAAGTGGTCCTCCAGACAGGCAGAAGTGGTCCTCCAGACGGGCAGAAGTCTTCATCCAGACGGCATCTTCTATCTTCATCCTTCCGGTGTGGAGCGGGTCCATCTTCAAGACATCTTACGTGGAGCATCCTCTTCATCTGACAGACTAACGACGAATGAAGGTACCTTTATATGACGTCATCCAAGATGGCATCCCTTAGATTCTGATTGGCTGATAGAATTCTATCAGCCAATCAGAATTAAGGAAGAACAAATCCTATTGGCTGATGCAATAAGCCAATAGGATTGAACTTCAATCCTATTGGCTGATTGGATCAGCCAAGCCCAATAGGATTGGGCTCGCATTCTATTGGCTTTTACAATCAGCCAATGGAATTCAAGCTCAATCCTATTGGCTGATCTAATCAGCCAATAGGATTTTTTCTACCTTAATTCTGATTGGCTGATAGAATTCTATCAGCCAATCAGAATCTAAGGGACGCCATCTTGGATGAAGTCATTTAAAGGTACCTTCATTTGTCAGTCCATCGGATGAAGAGGATGCTCCACATCAGATGTCTTGAAGATGGACCCGCTCCGCTCCGGAAGGATGAAGATAGAAGATACCGTCTGGATGAAGACTTCTGCCCGTCTGGAGGACTACTTCTGCCGGCTTCATTGAGTATATCTTGCCGCTTGGATAAAGACTTCTCCCGGTAAGTGAATCTTCGGGGGTTAGTGTTAGGATTTTTTTAAGGGTGTATTGGGTGGGTTTATCTTTTAGGTTAGGGCTTTGGGCCTGCAATAGAGCTAAATGCCCTTTTAAGGGCAATGCCCATCCAAATGCCCTTTTCAGGGCAATGGGGATCTTAGGTTTTTTTAGTTAGGGTTTTATTTGGGGGGTGGTTGTGTGGGTGGTGGGTTTTACTGTTGGGGGGTTGTTTGTATTTTTTTTACAGTTAAAAGAGCTGATTTATTTTGGGGCAATGCCCCGCAAAAGGCCTTTTTAAGGGTTATTGATAGTTTAGTTTAGGCTAGGGCTTTTTTATTTTTTTTTATTTAATATTTTTTTATTGAGGTTGTCATAAGATAACAAATGAAACAAAAATTCAAGGTATTGACACATCAGTAAAGTTAAGTGTATATACAATAAGCTAATACTTTGTTTAAACAGTTACTGTATAATAATCAAAACTTGTAGGACGATTATATTGATTACAGTATTTCAATACAGTATTTCAAATAATAACAAGCTAGGTATTATCAATATGTAGATACCAATGGAACCTCTTTTTCCTTTATGATTGCAGAAGTGAAGTAACTGTAACATAGGTCACTCATGGACCTGGTGAATAAGAAATAAAATAGTAAATGACAGTTACATGCAGGCCACTCTTGGACCATGTGTTAATGGATAAGGGGAAATCAGCAGGCCAGAGCTGCTCTAAAAGTTGGGAGGGGGGAGGGGGGACGTGTCCAGGGTAGTTGAATAATAGGTAGGAACCTACTCATGTGGATCGCCAATAGAAGCAAAGGCTGATATCTGAGGTGATACACTAGGGAAATGTAGGCATGGGCTCATATTTTATAGCTTTAAGTATAAGAGTGTGATGGCTTATGCACGAGTAGGTAAGGGTCTGTATATTTAAGTAGATGGTAAGGAAGTATCTAAAATCTCTGAATGAAATACATAAAGATGTGGTCTAGGTGAAGACCAATGGCAAAGATTTTAGCAGGAAAGTACATACTCCAGGAGTTAGATTGTGCTAAGTAGCCAAACATAGATGGAATGTAATAAGTCATATCCTAGTTTACCAAGTAATGTGTGAAATTGTCACTTAATACTAAGAATCTATACTATTCTTGCTATGCATATAGGAATGGTACCTACATGGTAGAGCTGTTCATGAATGTATATTATCCTAGCAAGTAGTGATTAAGAGCTTACTTAAAGGGTTGTAAGCTAACGAAGCTGGCATTTCAAATATAAATGTAATAAGTTGTGAAAGTGGTTACTAGCTAGGAACTATAGGACTAAATTGTGCTGGGAGTCATAATTGGCCTTATGGTACACACATGATGCTGAGGGAGGGATTGCTGGCTGCTGAGTATGTATCTTACCAAACCCCCCAAATGAGAGTTGGTGAGAGTATAGAGAATTCTATCTAGTGTTCTAAAAAGGGGTTATTATAAATAGGAGCATTAACCACACTCCGGGCATATCACTGGCTTTCTCTTTTGGTAGGCCAAGTACAGATACGCGGGGGTATAAAAGTAGGCAGTGTTAATTGTTCTAAGGCTGGTAAAAGAGTACGCTCTGGAATATCATGTATACTGCTCAAGTAGTGCAAAGCAATGGAACACAAATAAAAAATAACATAAGATTAAAGTTAAAATCTATACTCTAGGCTGCCCAATTGTATTTTATCGCGCTATCAGAGAATGGTGTAGAGGAAAAGTTATAGAGCAGGAAAGGTAGATGTGAAGATCTTCAACTAAGTAAAACACATAGTATGCTGTATCTAAGTAGGGCTAGAGCTGTTAGAACCTGGGAGGCTGTAACAAATTGTTATATGGGTGGTTGTGAACAATATATTTAACAATGTGCTTAAGCTTATAGACTCCATCGTGTCAGAATCCCCACCTCCTAATAAAACAGTGAGGTCACTTAGACACTACTTGTGATATAGAAACAGACATAGTTAGTTTCATAGGTATAACTGGTTCACTAAATGCTATATACTATGAGCTAGTAATAACTTGGGGATAAAGTGATAATAATCTAAGTGTCTCATGGGTATGCATTGCGTGATGTAATGATAACAGATGTAGTAGGAGCAGTGGAAGATACCATGTCACTCTGTAGTATAACATGTAAGAAAAACTGTTAATTAAATAAGCTATACACAACTTACTCATGAGATCCTGTGAGGTTATTACATGCATAAAGTATGTGTCCATTCATATGAGCCTGCAGTAATAGTAAATGGCGCACAGTACATAACAAACAGGTCTGTATCGATCAGAATACAATAATATAAGAGACCTCCTAAGGATAAAACATTTAACTCAGAACCCGTGAAACCTAACCAAATAATAATAGAGATGAGGAACTATTTGGTAAAGAGCTCCCCCACAGCACAAAACATTATATAGAGTTTACTCTTGTAGCAAGGAATTAAAACGTGTCCTAGGGTTAGTATATTGGGAACAGTAACACACAGGGGAGTGATAGTTTGTGCAGTTTCTCTAATAATGAACAAAGCATATCAGTTATACACACATAGGTAACCTAAGGTTGAAGCAATTCTCAGACTGGATGTCATCATATAGCTGCAGCCCACGCGTGTAGAGACCGACATGAGAATACTCAAGTGAGCAGTCATTTAAACATATCTGATCATGAAAGTGTCCGAGTCTGTCTCTGGTCTGATCAAACAAGTTTTCACCAGAGACTTAGTTACTGGCATTAACCGATCCCAGTTTTAAAAAGCGATGTCCTCACTAGCGTGGTTTTGTGTAGAGGTCTGAAACTGTTTGTCGCAATGAAGGAGCAGGTAATTCTAAGGCCCCTGATCGTGTGTAAAAGCAAAGTATTGACAGTACCGGGCCAAACATCTCTGATAGACAGTGTCTGAGATACCGGGGTTAGAAGTGCTTTACAGTCAATGTAGTTTCTGTGCTCAGGGCTCCCCCCGCGAAGCTATCACTCGGTCGACCAGCCGCATCAGATTGGGTAATGGCTGCACTCCGCACATGTTGTGTGATCTTTGCTCTTCCTTCATTTCCATGCTGAGGAGGGTCAGGTAACATATGATGTGTTCGCAGTGTCGAATTAGAGAGGCATAGAATATCTCTGTGTTGTCACACCAAGCGCTGTGTATCCCCTCCATCAACTGGTGTTTCATCCTGGCTAAGTGATAGGGCTTGGTCGCGTCTTATGGATCGGCATATATATGAGAGGTCCGCAAATCCTCTATCCATCTTGGAGTCAAGGTTCTCCAGCAAGGCCCGCAGTTGCGTGTATGGGTCCTCCATATTACAATTGTGAGGTGCGGGGTATAGTTTTGATATCACTGCTGTCGAGGAATGTAAGATGGCCACCGTCCCGGGCCTCAACAGTCCCATTCAGATCTCCAGGGTCATAAATACAGTAAAACAAAGTTTCTTTCTGAGCTGGAGTTTAGACCTCTTGTCTACTGTAGTTCTTCCTGAGATTTGCTGTCTTTATCTTAGATAAATTAGCTAAATTGCCCAGGATTGCTAGGAGCTCCTGAAAATGTGACTACTCACTATGAGTGGCTGGACACGCCCCAGGCTAGGTTTTTTTTTTATTTTGGGGGGGCTTTTTTTATTTTGATAGGGCTATTAGATTAGGTGTAATTAGTTTAAATATCTTGTAATTTGTTTTTTATTTTCTGTAATTTAGTGTTTTTTTGTGATTTAGCTAATTTAATTTATTTAATTGTATTTAATGTAGGTAATTTATTTAATTGTAGTGTAGTGTTACGTGTTAGTATAACTTAGGTTAGGTTTTATTTTACAGGTAGATTTGTATTTATTTAATTTAGGTAGTTATTAAATAGTTAATAACTATTTAATAACTATTCTACCTAGTTAAAATAAATACAAACTTGCCTGTAAAATAAAAATAAACCCTAAGCTAGCTACAATGTAAGTATTAGCTATATTGTAGCTAGTTTATGGTTTATTTTATAGGTAAGTATTTAGTTTAACCCCTTAAGGACAAGGCCATTTTTCAATTTCTTTCCTTTAAGGACCAGGGCTATTTTTGTGTTTAGCTGTAATTTTCTTCTTACTCATTTACTGTACCCACGCATATTATATACCGTTTTTCTCACCATTAAATAGACATTGTAAAGATACCATTATTTTCATCATATCTTATAATTTACTATAAAAAAATTATAAAATATGAGGAAAAAACTGAAAAAAACACACATTCTAAATTTGACCCCCAAAATCTGTCACACATTTACAACCACCAAAAAACACCCATGCTAAATAGTTTCTAAATTTTGTCCTGAGTTTAGAAATACCCAATGTTTACATGATCTTTGCTTTTTTTGCAAGTTATAGGGCAATAAGTACAAGTACCACTTTGATATTTCCAAACCACTTTTTTTCAAAATTAGTGCTAGTTATATTGGAACACTGATATCTTTCAGGAATTCTTGAATATCCCTTGACGTGTATATATTTTTTTTAGAAGACATCCCAAAGTATTGATCTAGGCCCATTTTGGTATATTTCATGCCACCATTTCACCGCCAAATGCGATCAAATAAAAAAAAATTGTTCACTTTTTCACAAATTTTTTCACAAACTTTAGGTTTGTCACTGAAATTATTTACAAACAACTTGTGCAATTATGGCATATATGGTTGTAAATGCTTCTCTGGGATCCCCTTTGTTCAGAAATAGCAGACATATATGACTTTGGCGTTGCTTTTTGGTAATTGGAAGGCCACTAAATACCACTGCGCACCACAACCACACGTGTATTATGCCCAGCAGTGAAGGGGTTAATTAGGGAGCATGTAGGGAACTTCTAGGGGTAATTTTAGCTTTAGTGTAGTGTAGTAGACAACCTCAAGTATTGATCTAGGCCCATCTTGGTATATTTCATGCCTCCATTTCAACGCCATATGCAATCAAATTAAAAAAATCATAAAATCTTTCACATTTTTAGGTTTCTCACTGAAATTATTTACAAACAGCTTGTGCAATTATGCACACATAGTTGTAAATGCTTCTCTGGGATCCCCTTTGTTCAGAAATAGCAGACATATATGGCTTTGGAGTTGCTTTTTGGTAAAAAGGCATCAATATCGAGGCATCATGGCAATACCTTGAAAGCGGCTGGAAGTGATCAGGATCGCTTCCAGACGCTTTGAAAACCTATTTCGTACATTGCTGGTCTTTAAAGACCAGTTTGTGTAAGACGTACCCTGTACGACCCTTGACGTTAAGGGGTTAAATAGGAATTATTTAGGTAATAATAGTAATTTTGATTTAGATTTATTTTAATTATATTTAAGTTAGGGGATGTTAGGGTTAGGGTTAGACTTAGGTTTAGGGGTTAATAAATTTAGAATAGTGGCTGCGACGTTGGGGGCGGCAAATTAGGGGTTAATAAGTGTAGGTAAGTTGCGGTGACATTGGGGGCGGCAGATTAGGGGTTAATAAATAAAAAGTAGGTGTCGGCAATGTTGGGGGCATCAGATTAGGGGTTAATAAATATAATGTAGTTGTCAGCGATGTTGGGGGCATCAGATTAGGGGTTAATAAATATAATATAGGTTGCGGAGATGTTAGGGGCAGCAGATTAGGGGTTAATAATATTTAACTAGTGTTTGCAAGGCGGGAGTGTGGCGCTTTAGGGGTTAATATGTTTATTCTAGTGGTGGCGATGTCTGGAGCGGCAGATTAGGGGTTCAAAATTTTATTTTAGTGTTTGCGATGCAGGAGGGCCTCGGTTTAGGGGTTAATAGGTAGTTTATGGGTGTTAGTGTACTTTTTAACACTTTAGTTATGAGTTTTATGCTATGGAGCTGTAGTGTAAAACTCATAACTACTGACTTTAGAATGCATTAGGAATCTTGGAGGTAGAGGGTGTACCGCTCACTTTTTGGCCTCCCAGGACAAACTCGTAATACTGGCACTATGGAAGTTTCATAGAAAAAAGACTTTACGAACTTTACGTTAGTCGGTTTACGGTAAGGTCAAAAAAGTGTGCGGTGCCCCAAAACCTGCAAGACTCGTAATAGCAGCGGTAGTGAAAAAGCAGCGTTAGGACCTGTTAACGCTGCTTTTTCAGCTTACCGCAAAACTCGTAATCTAGCCGAAAGTTTGAATGAGAACAGAGCTCTGTGGACAAGACAGCATCAGCTATGCATAAAAGGTTCATAAAAACAGAAAACATGGCCGAATAGTTATTTTGTTTGTGCTAAACAAATTGAAAACATATATTCTCACAAACCTGAAACTGATAGCAGTTATTCATAACCAGAAATGTGCCTCATTCTATAATTAGAATTGCTACAGTTGACAAATGCAATCAGTACACTTTAAATTCTGTTTATTTGTATTTAATGAAAGCTGTGAAATATATCTCATTTACCAGTTTTACTTTATACAGAATAATTACATTTAGACTGTATGAGACTCTATTATTCTTCATTAAAGTCTATTAGCAAAAACAATATAAGTAATAACCTATGAGAATAACTTGACATATGAATGTTTTTATCTTTTTATTACTTGGCAGGTTCTGTTCAACCTCAAGGTATGCAAGGGGGTTGTCTTAGGGTGCAGATATTGATGTATAAAATCACATAAGTTCATAGAAAGTCATTGCCTGGAAAAATGGCAAGAGAATGAGCATTTACTTAAATCAGCAGCTCATAAGGGACAGATTAACCCCTTTCTGAAGAACAGCTATTAACCTCTTCCTGGCAGCTATATACTGTACAATCATGAATGATGAATTATGTTTTCCTGAAATCACATAGAGAACAGTAAGGTCTGTCTAAGTTCCAACTGTGAAAGGGAAAAACAGCTTTAATGATGTCTATTCCCTTAGAACAGAGCCTGGCGGTAATTTGCAGACTAGAAATAGCATATTCAAAAATATAGACAAGATACTACAAGTTACTAAATTCAAGGGTTCACTTACTTTTTTCAGCCTGCTTTTGTTTTTATGTTTTTAGTTTAGCCAGATTTGGTTTGTCTATATGCCAGACCACATTTTGGGCTAGATTACAAGAGGTGCGCTATTTATCATTCACATGTTAAATTCTTTAGTAGTAAGCTTTTTACGTGCGTTAAGTAGTGGGAGTTTTACAAGTTGAAAGTAAAACACGTTTACTCAAGCGTGCTAACATTTCACATTCCAATATTCTTCACATAGAAGAATATGTTCTATTAATTCATAAATATACATATATATATATATATATATATATATATATATATATATATATATATATATATATATATATATATATATATACAGTGTATACAGTATATATATATAAATATATATATATGTTATTTTTTTGTAAAAAGAACATTGGAATGTGAAATATTTACAGTAAATACATAGTTAAACACTTTATTAAATATGAATCTTGTAAAAATATTATTTCCTTCCTTAGATATGGAGAGTCCACGGCTTCATTCCTTACTGTTGGGCTTAACTATACCTTCCACTTCCTCATTACCCCAGTCATTCTTTGCCTTTTGTCACGTTAGGAGGTGGCAGAGAAGTGTCAGATTATTCGGAGAGTCTGAAAATGGTATCTACCCTTCGAGATAGGACTGGAGTTTTAAGTAGTCATGTCAACCCTTTTAGTGAGAGTATTGGTGAAAGTTAGAGTCTGGAGATGCATGGAAAGATGTTCTGCAAAACTATCCAGACTACTGCTAACAGCTCCTAAGCAATCAGTGTTGACGAGTTTCACTGCCTGCTTTCTCTCACTCATGTCAGGAGCACTGCTATAAGACACACTTGAGAGGCTGTGTTCTGTTCCACAGCATGGATCCTGGAGGTAAGATCATTTCAGTTTTTACACATAAAACGCTATAACAGGGTCACAGTGTGGCTCCTTTATACCTTGATAGGATCCAGGGTTAATATCCTCTGAAGGGGGTTTATTGAACATTTTGGGGTTAATTAATCAGTGTATTAATTATTTACATGCTTTGTGTGATTTTTTTTTCCTGGGCTGATAGACTGTGTGTTTTTGACTGGAACAAGCAGTTTTAACTTTTAAGTTTCACTTTAATTTTTTGAAAGTGCTGCACAGCTCCTATTACTTGCTGTACTTGTAATAACAGGGGATGTACTGTCTTGCACTCCATGTAACCGGGTGTGGTCTATGTTCATTTCCTCCATTCCGGCTGAGACTTGAACCTGAGGAGAGCTTTTCCTCTGTTAAATGTCTGGTTCTAGGAGGTGGTGAGAGCCCCTTAATAATGCAAGTACCATCCTTTCGTCTTGCAGAAGAATTATCGGAGTCCCTTCTCAGTCTTCTTTAAACACATGGATGGAAGATAAACTTGGAAAAGAGTTCTCTTATCCCAAGTACCAGGGTGAAATTCCTGGGTACTATAATAGACTCCATATACATGAGGATATTTCTACCAGACCAGAGACGTTGCAAGCTAACTTCGGCACGTCTTGCTGTCCGGACCTCCTTGAATCCCTCTGTGGCTTAGTGCATGGATGTGATTGGTCTCATGGTGTCCTGCATGGACAGTATTCCTTTTGCCAGGTTCTGTTTCAGACCTTTACAACTGTGCATGCTGAGGCAGTGGAACGGCGATCATTCAGATCTGTCTCAACAGATTGTATTAGAAAGCCGGTCAAGAGAATTGCTCTCTTGGTGGCACTGTCCAGATCATCTGTCCCAAGGGACATGCTTTTTAAGACCATCCTGGGAGATTGCCACTTCTGGGTTTGTCCCTGTTTATCATATTCCAATCAGACAATATAACCTTGGTGGCTTACATCAACCATCAGGGGGGAACGAGAAGTTAAAGAGGGTTTTTATTATCTGTCCTTATCAAACATTTTTGGAATCCTGCTCACCTTTAATATTTTTTCCCACTGGTTTATAGAACTAGAGGTATTGCATAGAGGAAGGATACTAGAAGGGGTTGACATTTTCATATATACTCCTATCTGCACCAATAATACAACAACCAAGAGGTATTGCATAAAGGAAGGAAAATAGGAGAGGTTAAATCCTCAAATATATACATATGTACATAAATATCAATATTTGTGTGAATAATAGTTATATTTTAGAAATAATATAAAATACCCATAAGGGTTATATATACACACATATTGTGCGCATCAGGAATCAGCAAGCTTTTTTGCACCACCTTACATGTATATCAGGTACGAGAAGTTCCTTGGCAATGAAGGAAGTATCTCAGATTCTGGAGTGGGTGGAGGCCCACAGCTGTTCACTCTTAGCAATCTACATTTTGGGTGTGGACAACTGGGAGGCAATCTTTCTATCAAGGGGAATGGTCTTTCCATCCTGAGGTGTTTGCAGAGATATGCAGCAAGTGGGGGATGCCGGAGATAGATATCATGGCATCCCGTCTCAATAGCAAGCTACCCAGGTACGGGTCGAGGGATCCCCAAGCGGATCTACAGTATTAGATGCACTAGCAGTGCCCTGGAGTTTCAAACTCATATATCTTTTTCCTCCATTACCACTTCTTCCTCGAGTGGTGGCCCGCACCAAGCAGGAGCGGGTATCAGTAATCCTGATTGCTCCATCGTGGCCACGAAGGACGTAGTTTGCGGATCTAGTGGGGATGTCCTTATCTCCATTTATACCCTAATGTTTCTCCTACTTTTCCTTGTTCCCTCGGCAGAATGACTGGGGTAATGAAGAAGTGGGAGGGATATTTAAGCTATTGGCTGGGGTGTGGCCTGGTGTTGTTTTTCCCAACAGTAAGAAATGAAGCCGTGGCCTCTCCCTATCTGGAAAGGAAAGGAATTTATCTGGTAAGCATAATTTTTGTTTTTTCCTGTTTTCAGCTACTTGACTTCAAAGGGCTCCATAGAACATATTTATTTCTATATATGTATACATATCTATATATACACATATATATATATATATATATATATATATATATATATATATATATATAATGTTTCAGCCTACACTTTCTCAAGCCTTTCTCAAGGTCTTGATACAAGGTCCATTTGTTCATCAAAATCTAGATTCTCTGAGGCTGACTGCATGGAGATTGAACGCTTAGTCTTAGCCAAAAGAGGTTTCTCTGAGAGGGTCATTGATACTGTTATTAAAGCTCGTAAACCAGTTACTTGGTGTATCTACCACAAGGTGTGGAGGACCTACTTATTCTGGTGTGAAGAGCATGGTTTTTCCTGGCACAGAGGTATGGTTGCTAGGATCTTATCTTTTCTCCAGTATGGGATAGAGAAAGGCCTTTCTGCTAGTTCCTTCAGGGGACAGATTTTGGCCCTGTCAGTTTTATTGCACAAGAGACTGGCTGAGCTTCCAGACATGCAGTCCTTTGTTAAGGCTCTTATTAGGATCAGACCTGTGTTTAGAACTAGGGCTCCTCCTTAGAGTCAAAATCTTGTTCTTCGGGTTTTGCAACAGGTTTCGTTTGAGCCTCTGCATTCCGTTGACATTAAATTGTTATCTTGTAAGGTTCACTTTTTATTGACTATTTTCTCTGTGCGCAGAGTTTCAGAGACCTCTGCTTTGCAATGTGAGCCCCCTTATTTGATTTTTCATGCAGATAAGGCAATTTCACGTACTAAATTATTTTTTTTCCTAAGGTTGTGTCAGATTTCAACATCAATCAGGAGATTGTGGTTCCTTCCTTGTGTCCTAATCCTTCTTCATCGAAGGAACGCTTACTACACAATTTGAATGTGGTTAGCACCTTGAAGTTCTATCTTCAGGCTACTAAGGAGTTTAGACAATCTTCTTCTTTGTTTGCTGAGAAAGGCCCAAGTGTGGGCTGAAACGTTGGATGTAACCCACCACAAAATAAAGTAACAGTGTATTTGAAGAAACAGAGTCTTCTTTCTTGAAATATGAATACATAGTAAGACTTAGTACAACTTACTTGTTGGAGTGCCTAATCAAGACAGCCAAAAGGATGAGAGCTACTGAAATTCTATTGGCTGATTTGAACAGCCAATAGGATTTCAGAAGCTCTCATCCTATTGATTTGAGTTTGAAGAATCAAATCAGCTAATAGGAATGCAAGGTAGGCTATTTTGAAATGGCTACCTTGCATTCAACTTCAGTGTACGGCGGTGACCGTATGAAGGGGAAGCTATGCACAGGATGTCTTCCGCTTCAAGGATGCGCCCCTGGGATGGATGAAGATATCGCTGCCTGGGTGAAGACTTCTTGCCGCCTGGATGGAGATGGATGTCCAGACTTCAGGAACCGTGAGTAGATATTCTAGGGTTAGTGCTAGTTTTTTTTTTTAGATTAGGGCTTTGGGCTTTTTTAAAAGAGCTGAATGCCCTTTTAAGGGCAATGGCCATACAAATGCCCCTTTCGGGGGAATGGGTAGCTTAGTTTTTTTTAGAGTTAGGTTTTTTTATTTTGGGGGGGTTGGTTGGGTGGTGGGTTTTACTGATGGGGAGACTTTGTATTTTTTTACAGGTAAAATAGCTTTTTAACTTAGGGCAATGCCCTACAAAAGGCCCTTTTAAAGGCTATTGGTAGTTTATTGTAGGCTAGGGGGTGTTTTTATTTGGGGTGGGGGCTTTTTATTTTTATAGGGTTATTAGATTAGGTCTAATTGTTTTTATTTTTGATAATTTTGTTTATTATTTTTTGTAACCTAAGTGTTTTTTATTTTTCGTAATTTAGTGTTTATTATTTTTTGCAATTTTGGATTTTTTATTTTTTTTCTTAGTGATAGTTTTTTTTTAAATTTGTAATTTAGATTTTTTTAATTTGTAGTTTTTTAATTTTATTAGAAAAGTTATGTTAGGTTAATTTATAGTTTAAACTTAGTTTTTTTTTAGATATTTATATTGTAATTCTAATTTAAAGTTAGGGGGTATTAGGTTTAGGGGTAAATAGTTTAATTTAGTGTTTTGCGATGTGGGGGGCGGTGGTTTAGGGGTTAATAGGTTTATTTAGTGGCGGCGATGTGGGAGGGCGGGGGTTTAGGGGTTAATAACTTTATTATAGTGGCGGCAATGTCAGGGAGTGGCGGATTAGTGGTTAATAGCTTTGTTAAAGTGGCAGCGATGTCGGGGAGTGGCAGAATAGGGGTTAATACCTTTATTATAGTGGCAGCGATGTCGGGGAGCGGCGGAATAGGGGTTAATAACTTTTATTAGTGTCGTCAATGTCGGGGGCAGCAGGTTAGGGGTTAATAACTTTATTGAGGTGTCGGCGATGTCAGGGTTGGCGGATTAGGGGTGTTTAAACTAGGGGTTTATGTTAGGGTGTTAGGTTTAAACGTAACTTTTTTTCCCCCATAGACATCAATGGGGTTGCGTTACGGAGATTATTCATTCCACACTTCAGGTGTTAGTTTTTTTTCTAACACTCTTTACCCATTGATGTCTATGGGTGAAAGCGTGCACGAGCACATCAAAGCAGCCTTTGAATTTTGTGCGGTATGGAGCTTAATGCACCATAATGCACAGCACAAGGAGGCTTTTTAGTAACTCGTAATGGCAGCGCTATGGAGAGTGAAATAACGCAACTTTTTTGGCGTTAGTTTCGCACCATGTTTAGCTCAAAACTCATAATCTACCCATATGTGAATACAGTGGTGACATCCTTATTGAAGAAACTGGGTGTAAGTTATTTATTTGGATTATATATATATATATATATATATATATATATATATATATATATATATATATATATATATATATACAGTATCTCACAAAAGTGAGTACACTTCTCACATTTTTGTAAATATTTTATTATATTTTTTCATGTGACAACACTGAAGAAATGACCCTTTGCTACAATGTAAAGTAGTGAGTGTACAGCCTGTATAACAGTGTAAATTTGCTGTCCCCTCAAAATAACTCAACACACAGCAATTAATGTCTAAACTGTTGGCAACAAAAATGAGTACAACCCTTAGTGGAAATGTCAAAATTGGACCCAATTAGCCATTTTCCCTCCCCGGTGTCATGTGACTCGTTAGTGTTACAAGGTCTCAGGTGTGAATGGGGAGCAGGTGTGTTACATCTGGTGTTATTGCTCTCACACTCTCTCATACTGGTCACTGGAAGTTCAACATGGCAACTCATGGCAAAGAACTCTCTGAGGATCTGAAAAAAGAATTGTTTCTCTTCATAAAGATGGCCTAGGCTATAAGAAGATTGCCAAGACCCTAAAACTGAGCTGCAGCACGGTGGGCAAGACCATACAGCGGTTTCACAAGACAGGTTCCACTCAGAACAGGCCTCGCCATGTTCGACCAAAGAAGTTGAGTGCACATGCTCAGTATCATATCCAGAGATATGATAGACGTACGAGTGCTGCCAGCATTGCTGCAGAGGTTGAAGGGGTAAGGGGTCAGCCTGTCAGTCCCTTTAAATGTAAAGAGTAAAATGCAATTTACTTTCTTTTTCAAATTTACTTCACTGTCGTGGTTTTCTTTCTGGAAAAAAAAAATCACAGATCATTTATGTATATGAGTGTGTGATTGGTTGCCAGCTGCCATACGTTACAGGGGACAGGGAAACAAAAAGAAACTTTAAAATTCATAAAAATAAGAAAAATCAAAAGTTATTTTTGATAATGAAATACGACTGTATTTAATTATCCTTTAAAGAAAAATACCTGTCGATAAATCTGTAAGTGGCTAATCATGTGAAACAAGTCACCCACTATAACAAATAATTAGATGGTGGATTTGCAGAACAGTTTCCATTAGTTTTATGAAAATAAACCAGATAACATTATTTTAGATAAACAAGATTATGTTACTGTTAAATAATTAAAATAAGATCTTATGTTGACGAATCATGAAAATAAATAATTTACTAGGAAAGAAATTGAATTTTAAAAATTTAGACATTAAGGTTTGTGAAAATCTTTTACATGTCAGACTGTCTCTGTTAAACAATCCCCATAAAGAAAATTTGTCATTCTAACAATACATTTTATAAACTTCTGCTTAATGCTCTGTGGACTCTTCTGAAAAATTCTAACATACAAAATAAAACCATTTTAGCAGCTTGCATCTGTTTCAGTTATTAAATGGACGACTTAACAAGTCTCTTAAGGCTACCAACCTGTAAATGTTTTTCAATCCAGCTCTCTTTAGTATCTTTACAGAGGTTGCCAGGCCATCTAATGCTTTATAATTACAGCTGATAATGCTGTTCCTTCACCCAGGTTTATAACCATGTAATATGACTACTTTTTAATCCTCCTGTCCTGAAGCATTCTCATTTTTTAAATGTTGTTATCTACAGTTCTACAGTTAATTTATATCAGGTTTCTGAAATTAGTATTAGATGGGAAGGTATGAGAGGCATTCAGCAAAGGAAATGAAATGTGTGATAATGTCTGTAAAGTGTTCCAATAAAATGCAAAAGCACCCTTTTTCACATTAACAGTTTTTATGTGAAAAATCAAGTGGATAAATGTTAAAATAGCTTGCTTTTAATAGCTGTGCCACTTTACTTTCAGATAATCATGAGAGCGTGTTATTCCCTCCCATAAAAAGCTAAAGATCCAATCCACAGAGAGCAATTAGAAAAAAATAGTCATTTATCTGTGATAAAGCTTAGAAAAACACAACACAATCAAAGAGCAATCTAATCAAGTCACACATATGCCAATCAAATTAGCCATTGATTGGTAACATAGATCCCAAATCTTAATACATTACAATTAATATTTATATTTGTATTAATATGAAATGCAATTTAATATGTATCAGGTTTTTCACTTAACCCATCCTTTATACTCAAACGGTATCCGGTTAATTTTTTGCACCAGAGCAGGAACAATAATATGCTGTATACAATAATTTTTGGATAGCATTGCAACACAAAGGCACTGTTTAAAAAGTAGAGTACATCAGAGAATACTTCTGTAATAACTTTTATAAACATTAAAACTAATTTATTTGACAAAAAAGAAAGACACTTATGGGTATAATCCAACCTGTAAGAATAGTTTTACCTATGGTTTAACTATGCTATAGACTACTGTATTTTAAAATTCACAACACTTCCACTCCATCAGAAAATACAATTATTCAGTGGAATTCAAATCACTTTTTTCTGCTTAAACAAATCATATACTTTTCATTGAGACACACAATCTATGCCTACATAACTAATTTTGCTTGATTTGTTTGAAAATTATTTTAAAATACTAAAAGCCAGCAATTTTTAAACATTTTTTTTATGCAAACTATTTTTTTACTTGTTTAGCCCTTTCAGGCTATACACAGATCCCAACATGTTTTATGGCATTTTAATGGACACTCCTACATGTTTTTTTTTTAGAGGAAAATATTTTATTGCCACTATCAAAAATAAAATAAAATCGTCCTGTGGGTTGGGATAATAATAATCCAAAGGTTTTAAGGAAATTTCAATCTGTGCACCATTAGCTGTTACATTTAATCAATCACTTCTGACAGGAGCTGTTTCAGATGACTAAAGAATTGTTTATGTAGTATATCTTCATTAAAAGGGCAAAAATAATCTTGTAACTATAGGCTTGTTTAACTTTAGTAGTAGGAAGATTAATGGTAATTCGTTTTAAAGAAATAATTGTGTCTTATATAAAGTCAAGCAACTTAGAAGATCAATGACAGCATTTTTTTCTCTCTCGTAAGTTCATGTGAGACATCTGGTTGTTTTTTTGACTACATAACTAAAGTGACATAATGGAGTTGTGCATGTAACTTATTTAGCTTTTAGTAAAGCATTTCATACTGTCCCATTTATGCATGTCACTCAAACTGAAATGCATACAGAAAGAGAAGCGCTCTACTAGGAACGAACAACAGCTCAGTAACTTGTACTATGGTGAGTTACCACCTAGAAACAGCCTCTTTTAGCCCAATTGTGCGTTTCACAGAGAAATTTCCTGAAGTTTATCAGTCTGATCCCACCTAGTGAGGTTAGTCCAGAACCAAAATACCAGGCACCCCAAGGCAATTGTCTCAGCCTTCTTTGTGTCTCGTCAGTGAGATGCAGCCATATTCCTCTAAGCACATTGGGCGAGGAGTCCACGTCTGGTTTCGCCCATCACCCTTAGGGAGACTTCTCCAGGGTCATTATATAAATGCAAGAGAGTCTTATCCCGCCTAATAAGGTCAGTCCAGCCCCGAAATACCAAGCAATACTAAGTCATCGAAGCTATCTACGTATAACACATCACTTGAGATTCCATATGAGTTTTAAAAATAAATACAATTAGAGCAATTTGCTTTGCATATAGTTATTATGGAAAACACAGAGGTTAAAGGGACAGTCAACTAAAAAAAATGTATTGTTTTAAAGATAGATAATCCCTTTATTCCCCATTCCCCAGTTTTGCACATCCAACATGGTTATATTAATATACTTTTTCCTTCTGTGATTACCTTGTATTTAAGCCTCTTTTGACAGCACCCTGACCACATGACTTTTGATTTATTATCTATTGACTTGAATTTTAACAGTGCTGTGCACATCCCACGGGCATGAGCACAATATTATCAATATGGCCCACATGAACTAGCAGTATCCTGTTATGAAAAGCAAATAAAAAAGCATGTTTACTTTATATAAATATATTCAAGGCCCATATACAGAGATGGCAGAAGCTCTGTTTATTCCAAGAAAATTGTTTGTGACCAGAGGTCACAATTTAAGGTTGGAGGAAAGGAGATTTAATCTCCTGCAACGGAAACGTTTTTTCACTGTAATAGCAATACAATTATGGAACTCATTACCAAAGGAGGTAGTGAATGCCAATACCCTAGATACATTTAAAAATTATTTGGATACATTTCTGTCTATAAACAAAATTCATGGATATGATTGCTAGTATTAAATGGGTCACCTTTTAGTGGGATTATTTAATCTTAACTGGATCTTTTTGCATATATTTTAAATTTGTATAGGTTGAACTCGATGGACTTCGGTCTTTTTTCAACCTCATCTACTATGTTACTATGTGATTCAGAGGCTATCTATAGCAGCTTAGAGACAGGCAGAAATTTAGAGGTTTGAATATTATAAAGTATATTAATATAACAATGTTGGTTGTGCAAAGCTGGGGAATAGGTAGTAAAGGCGTAATCTAACTTTTTAAACAATAATAATTTTAGTGTTGGCTGTCCCTTTAATACTGCATGTATTTAACTTTGTCACATATAGATTAGAGCATGTGGTATTCAAACTGGAATTACAATTTAAATAAAAACCGTGGTATAATGGGCTTAGTGCTTCCCATCCCTTGGACCCTCACCACAATTAATCCCCTAACTGCCAGATGCTCCATCACAATTAACCACCTAATTGCGAGACCAACCCACTAAATCTAACACCCTCTACAGTTGGACTCCCCATTGCACTTCCTTTTAATGTCCAACCCCCTACCATACTTTAAAGAACAGTAAAGACCTTGAGAAATGAAAGTAAAATGTTTAAATATGTGTAATGAAACAACTTTGGAATATACTTTGTTTTATTGGCCCCCTTTTCATGTAATTTAGCTCTGAAAATGTTGGGATTTTTAATTCTCTGCATTTTAAATGCACCCTTCTGACCTTTCAATACTTACCCTGTTACATATTTTTCCCATATTGGCTTTAATTAATAACATCTGCAAAACAACTGCCTTGTTGCCTGCAGCCTAAAGCCTTAATTGGCTCCTCCAAAGAAGGTAAATAATGGGTGGGGAGATTGACTATTACACGTCAATTGCAGAAAAAAAATAATTTGTTTTAAAAACTCATGGTTGATATTTTGTTATTCCACAGCAACACAACAGAAATGTTTTGTAATTACTTTACAAAGCCTGTCAGACAGTTTAACATAATTAATCCCCACTAAGTAACCACCAATGTATCATCATTCTTATCTATCTAATCTATCACTCCAACAAACAACTGCAGGGCCAAAGCTAAGTAAGAAGTGAGAAAATATATTAGAAATAACTAGGCTAATTATCAGTATAATCTCATAAACCCCCAGCACAAATGTATTTATTCAGTTGCTCTTTTAGTTATCTGCCATTATCAGTGGTAGACTTACTGCTTCTGCAGCAGGTGCAACTACATTGGGGCCCGAAGCTTGGGGGGCCCAGACAGACGAAATTATTTGCATGGATGGGTTAGCCAAATATATAAAGTGTGCTTTTCTTTGTTTGTTTGTTTATTGTTTCTCCGAGTTAGCTTAATTAACATAAGCTGATCTCCCTAACGGCACTAAAATTGCAGAGCTTGTGGGGTGCCTCCTGTGCTGCTCGGCAGGAGAGAAGACTCTGTGAACTTGTAAAGTGAGAATCATAGAGTCAGAGGTGTGCAGCAAGCAAACAGGAAGTGACTAGACTGATTCAGCCACAAACGGCATGCAGCTTTTCCTTGCAGCACGAGGATGCCTGAAATTTGGAGAGATGACTTGATGCTTCTGTTTATCTCACTGGGCACAAAGGCGTTAAAGAGCACTTAGCCAGCAGGTATGTTCAGAAGCAGCAATAACTGTGAATCCTGCAGTTTCAGTAAGTGCTTCCCTATTGCGTGTATTTGTTTGTATGTGTATTTTTGTGTATCTGTGTGCAATTGTATTTGTGTGTGTGTGTATCTGTGGTTGTGTATTTCTTTTTGCATCTGTGTATGTGTATTTCTGTGTTCAGCTGTGTGTGTCTTATTGGGGCATATTTAACAATGTGCGAGCGGACATGATAAAAAGTAGCGTATCATGTCCGCTGCACATCGCTGCCCATCGATAAAACCAGACAGAATATGCTGTCAACATTTATCATTGTACCAGCAGTTCTTGTGAACTGTCCTTCCTGAGGTAACATCACCCATTAAACTGAGATCCAGGAAATATATCAAATCCTGTTGACATTTCCCAACAAACTTTAGATTTAGACCATTAGCATTAAGATAGTCAATAAATGTATTAAAAATGAGAGATTCATCTACAATAAAAATCCAATCGTCAATAAATCTAATGTACATGATGATGTGTTCTACAAACAAATTGGTTCCGCTGTAAATCTGATGTTTCTCCCACCAACCTACGTATAGATTGGCGGAGGGCGCAAATTTAGCACCCATTGTGGTACCGCATATTTGAAGGTAGAATTCATCATCAAACATGCAGAAATTATGTTTCAGTAAAAACTTGATTATTTCACATAGTAATAACTTCAAATCCTCTGAGAAGCTTGTTTCTAAGTCGAGAAAAGTGTAGGAATGGACCAGTCACCATTGTACTGACTGACCCGGGCTGCAATATTGAAGCTTTTAACGTGGACACATAAATAAAAATTCATATGTTGGTGGGCTTATTAAAGAAACAGCTTCATATAAAGACTAAATAAAAGAACCTTTGCTGCACTAGTCTCTCATTCTCCAAGTACAATTGAATTGGAAAAAAAACTGTGTATTTTCAATTCTCTTTGTCTTCTTTTTCTTTATATGCATCTTCATGTTAACTCTCCATATGGTCATACGATTTCCGTGTATCTCTTGTGTATCTGTCACCTCTGTTTATCGTTAACACCATTGCCCTACTTGTGTGATTCTGTGCATGTAGTCAGGGCCCTATGTGTGGTCATGTGCAAAGAAATGTGAGAAAGATGAGTGAGAGTTAAGCTAGTGAGTGGTGGTGAAATAAATAACCACATGAATGCAAATGTCAGAAAAACAGAAACAATGGAATAGATTAGAGAGTCTGTGGAAGTCTGGAGAGTACACAAAAGTATAGAGAGCAAAGATCAAAGAAACAAAAAGAAGCATACGACAGATAAAGAAAGTAAGCACCCATGACAGCGAAACAAGCACAAAAACAGCAAGAATGGAAATAGACATTTAAGGTAAATATAAAATGTACTGTGGTGTATTTCACATTTGGGCCAACAAAAAGTGAGTATTGCACATGGCACATATCCAAAAAAGTTAATATACACAGGTAGAGGAGGAGGACAGGGAAGATGCGCAAAAACACCACAAGCACATTGATAGATTAAGAAGCCATATTTTTTCATGAAGAAAACATTATTTTAATCAACGCTATATCACATTTTCATGAACGTTTATTTGCAACATCTTAAAACAAACCTCCAACTTCGGCATTTTGCGCTCAATGGGTTGTGCTTGTTTTCGATCGAGCTCTAACCCAATGCACGCAAAAAGCCAAAGTTAGATTATTGGGACCAAGTTAATGTATTCCTCCTCAGACTTCAATGGAGTGCGAAAAGTGGGAAGAAAAAATAACACTCAACAAGTCGCACAAACCCAATCACATTTAACCAAGTTTGCTAACCCAACATGAAATATGAATATTTCACATTACAAGTGTTGTATTTATTCGAATATATATATATATATATATATATATATATATATATATATATATATATATATATATATATATGCAACACTGACAATTTCCATGATTTTCATTTATAAATAATTGGGTGTTTGGATCAGCAATTTCATTTTGATCTATCAAATAACTGAAGGACACAGTAATATTTCAGTAGTGAAAATACGTTTATTGGATTAACAGAAAATGTGCAATATGCATCAAAACGAAATTAGACAGTGCATAAATGTGGGCACCCTTGTCATTTTGTTGATTTGAATACCTGTAACTACCTAGTACTGATTAATTGGAACACACAATTGGTTTGGTGAGCCCATTAACCCTTGAACTTCATAGACAGATGCATCCAATCGTGAGAAAAGGTATTTAAGGTGGCCAATTGCAAGTTGTTGTTCTCTTTGACTCTCCTCTAAAGAGTGGCAACATGGGGGCCTCAAAACAACTCTCAAATTACCTGAAAACAAAGATTGTTCAACATTATGGTTTAGGGGAAGGCTACAAAAAGCAGAGATTGAAGCTGTCAGTGTCAACTGTGAGGATCATAGTGAGGAAATGGAAGACCACAGGCACAGTTCTTGTTAAGGCCAGAAGTGGCTGGCAAAGTAAAATATCAGAGAGGCAAAAGATGGTGAGAACGGTGAAAAACAGCCCACAGACCACCTCCAAAGACCTACAACATCATCTTGCTGCAGATGGTGTCACTGAGAATCGTTCAACAATTCAGTGCATTTTGCACAAGGAGAAGCTGTATAGGAGAGTGATGCTGATGAAGCCTTTTCTGCACACATGCCACAAACAGAGTCGCTTGAGGTATGCAAACGCACATTTGGACAAGCCAGCTTCATTTTGGAAGTAGGTGCTGTGGACTGATGAATCAAAGATTGAGTTATTTGGTCATAACAAGGGGTGTTATGCATGGTGGCAAAAGCACACAGCGTTCCAAGACAAACACTTGCCACCCACAGTAAAATTTGGTAGATGCTCCATCATGCTGTGGGGCTGTGTGGCCAGTGCCAGTACTGGGAATCTTGTTAAAGTTGAGGGTCGCATGGATTCCACTCAATATCAGCAGATACTTGAGAATAATGTTGAGGGATCAGTCACAAAGTTGAAGTTACACCGGGGCTGGATATTTCAACAAGACAACGACCCAAAACACTGCTCAAAATCTACTCTGGCATTTATGCAGAGGAACAAGTACAATGTTCTGGAGATGTTTTGCAAGGAGGAATGGCCAAAAATATCTTCATCCAGAATCCAGACACACACATTGCAGACAATAGAAAGCATCTAGAGACTGTTATTTTTGCTAAAGGAGGCTCTACTATATATTGATTTATATATATATATATATATATATATATATATATATATATATATATATATATATATATATATATATATATATATAAAACAAGGAAGGGGACTGCACTCTCAGACAGGACTGGGTACACAACCCATGTCCCTGCAACATGCTCAGCCCTGGGTGCTCACTGGCACTCACAGGAATCTGTGCTGTCCCCAGAGTCAAAGGCAGTTATCCCCAGACAGGCCTGGGTGCAAGGCCCATAGGGAAAATTACAAAACAAATTAATATAACACACAGAAAAATTCCAGCACTCACTTACAAACTCTCAGCTAAGATTAAAAGCAAAAATGGAAGGGTTAGTTACCGCATTTTGCCAAATGGGACAAGCCCAGGTACCTCGTCAAGGTCCCTTCCAAAACATGGGTCCCTAAAACAGCCACACAATGCAAGCTCTTAATCCAACAAACTGGGAACAAGTGAAATATGCACAGGCTTATGTAATCACCCTAGACATATAGAAAACATGGAAGGGAACTGCACTCTCAGACAGGACTGAGTACACATCCCATAACCCTGCAACATGCTTAGCCCTGGGTGCTCACTGGCACTCACAGGAAGCTGTGCTGTCCCCAGAGTCAAAGGCAGTTAACCCCAGACAGGCCTGGGTGCAAGGCCCATAGGGAAAATTACAAAACAACTTAATACAACACACAGAGAAAGTCCAGCAATCACATATAAGCTCTCAGCTAAGATTAAAAGCAAAAATGGAAAAGTTAGTTACCGCATTTGGCCAAATGGGACAAGCCCAGGTAACTCGTCAAGGTCCCTTTCAAAACCTGGGTCCCTAAAACAGCCACACAATGCAAACTCTCAATCCAACAAATTGGGAACAAGTGTAGGGTGCACAGGCTTATGTAATCACCCTAGACATATACAAAACACGGAAGGGGACTGCACTCTCCGACAGGACTGGGTACACATCCCATGACCCTGCAACATGCTCAGCCCTGGGCGCTCACTGGCACTCACAGGAAGCTGTGCTGTCTCCAGAGTCAAAGGCAATATAACCCCAGACAGGCCTGGGTGCAAGGCCCATAGGGAAAATGACAAAACAAATTAATACAGCACACAGAGAAAGTCCAGCACTCACTTACAAGTTCTCAGCTAAGATTAAAAGCAAAAATGGAAGGGTTAGTTAGCGCATTTGGCCAAATGGGACAAGCCCAGGTACCTTGTCAAGGTCTCTTCCAAAACCTGGGTCCTGAGTGCTGGACTTTCTCTGTGTGTTTATATATATATATATATATATATATATATATATATATATATATATATATATATAGTTAGAGGACCACTTGTAATCTAGCCCACAATCGGCAAAAGATAATGCACATTCTCTTTTTTGTTCTGGAATCTGCATGCAGAATGGAAGAAATGACAAGAAAAGGCCAATATGTACAACACTTTACATACATTAGGTTATAGATAGAATGACATTAAAGTCAAAATTAAACTTTTATTGTTCAAACAGAGCATGCAGTTTAAAAAAAATACAATTTATTTATATTATAAAATTGAGTACAGTGCAGGGAAAAGGAGGGATATTGTGTACTTTGTCAGAAAAAAATCCATTGCTATTTTTAAAAATCTGTGTTTTTGCATTGTATTTTTATTATGCATGTGTTGATTATGCAATTCTACTATATTTTACAGTTGTTTAACTAGTCCAGGTATACGTGTAATTTGTGCCACTCAATATGAGTAAAATATGCCTTTAAACTATCAATGTGGAAACAAACAGTTGTACATGTCTACATTTAAAACTTATGTTTTCTTTCTGTTTCCATATTTAGTAAAAAAAAATCTCTAAGGGAATTATCTCCAAGCCTTCAGTCCAAAAAGGCTAATAAATAACTAGTAAATAAGAATGCATGCAAAGGCCAAAGTCAGTGTCACTTATCTAACACCATTGTAGCTGTTGTATCCTTAAATCTGTCATTTTTCTCAAGTTCACAGAGTGATCACTCATACCTAATAATGCTTTTGGAAGTGACCAATTATGATTATGTCTTCCAGATCTTGCAAGAGTCCCTATTCCACCAAGGACATCCTCTCACATGATGCAGAATGTCCCTGTGTCTGATGAGCATGTGCACACACTGTATGGAGAAAGGAAAGCCCTTTTTTGCTGACTGTTCCACAACATTTACAACACATTCCTGACATTGGCGATCGCTTCAAGACAACAGATTGTCATCAGGTGCATATCTATACTGTACCTCTGTCAAAAGTAACCCTGCTTGTAATCTCAACAGTCCTGGATACAGTTTGCAAACAAATTACCCTATAAACTGCTTATCTGCAAACACCTGCCCTTGCACAATGATTTGTGCATTTTGCATTCAACATATGGATGTAACACATTGCTGGGCAACGTCTTGGAGTCCTTGGTAGCACACGTGCTCACATATTCTAAAACACATTGGTAAAGACAATTACAATGGAACACATAGGTCATTAGGCAATCACTTTCCTTTGCCTCTTTCCAAAATTGGCTCACCCAATGTGTTTGGCTAGCTCCCAGAAGTGCAGTGCTGCTTCTTTAACAAAATATATCAAGAGAACAAAGCAAATCTGATTAAAAAAAAAAGTACATTGGAAAGTAGTATGCTCTATCTGAATCAGAAAAGAAAAAGGTTTTTAATGTCCCTTTAAATCCATAAAGATCTTGCTAAAGAAGATCCTGAGGGCTTTTAACAGACATGCCAATTCAGTAATTGATTGCCTAGATAGAGGTTAATACTCTATAACATTATATGGCCCCTATTTAAGAAAGTTCTTGCGGACCTGATCCGACGCTGTGGATCAGGTCCGCAAGACCTCGCTGAATGCGGAGAGCAATACGCTCACAAGAGCTGCTGGTGCAACGCCGCCCCCTGCAGACTCGCGGCCGCCAGCAAGGGGGTGTCAATCAACCCGATCGTACTCGATCGGGTTGATTTCTGGCGATTCCTGTCCGCCTGCTCAGAGCAGGCAGACAGGGTTATGGTTATGGTTAGGGTTTAGACCGCTGCTTCATAACTGCTGTTTCTGGCAAGTCAGAAGACTCACCAGAAACACGGGCCATCAAGCTCCCTACGGTGCTTGTTAAATGGGCCCCTATAGCTCTAATAAGACAGGATTAGAATGAAAGCATGCACCAATTTCCATCATCATTTAATTCTTTAACAAGCACCACATATCCTGCAGCTTGTGGAGGGGGAAATAAACCTATTTACACCATTTACATTTTTACACTAGATGGGCCCCATTTATGAATCTGTAGATGCATACGTGCCTGAAACACTAGTTAATTAGCTATAAACTTAAAGGGGCATAAAACCCAAAAGTTTTCTTCCATGAGTCAGAAAGAACAATACATTTTAAACAACTTTCTATTTTATTCTATCATCAAATTGTGTTTGTTTTCTTGGTATCCTTTGTTGAAAAGCAGGAAGGTAAGTTCAGGAGTGTGCACGTCTGCAGCACTATAGGGCAGCAGCTTTGAAACAATGTTGTACATTAGTAAGAGCACTAGATGGCAGCACTATTTCCTGTCATGTAGTGTTTCAGAAATGTGCATGCTACCTACTGTATCTAGATATCTCTTCAATAATAGAAGGAAATTGGAAATATTTTTAAAAGTGTGTTCTCTATCTGAATCATGAAAGAAAAAAATGCTGCTTACCTCAAGGATGGTGGAGTTAAATCATCCTGATCAGATCAAATTGGAATGATTGACAAGCCCTGCTCTTGCGCAATTGGTTGTGTGGGAGCATGGAGCGTGGCTGCAGAAGCAACTACTTGTGCAATGTTACCTCCTCTCTGTAATGCTATGAGGACAAGGTTCCCATCCAGGAACCTTGACCGGCCAGTGTGATATTTTTTTTGTTTTAATTAGCTCTCCAAATTTTCAGATACAGGACTGTGCCTTTCTGTTCTTTTACTTGATGAAGTAGATGCTCCATATAATACAGAATGGAATTCCTTTTGTGTTACTGTAGTACATTATTATAGAAATGTGTTGTATCAAATTACAGTCCTATTTACTTCTGTTAGAGCGTTGGAGAATACAAACTGATGTAGCAGATTTTTTTTTTCAAATAACTAGATTACGAGTTTTGCATTACGGTTTTAACGTTCAAAAAATGGCAATTTCAGTGTAAAAACAGTAACACGGCCATTAGGAGTCGTGTCGGTATAGCTATACCACAAGCATTTTAGCCTGTAACGCAACGTCAATTTTGCACTAAAAAAATAACGTTTTTGCATGGGATTTCCGTATCGTTGGTATTGGCATCAGCCAATAGGATTTTTTCTACCTTAATTCCGATTGGCTGATAGAATTCTATCAGCCAATCGGAATCTAAGGGACGCCATCTTGGATGTCGTCACTTAAAGGTACCGTCATTCAGTAAGAAGACTTCGGATGAAGAGAATGCTCCGCGTCGGATGTCTTGAAGATGGACCTGCTCCACGTCGGATGGATGAAGATTGAAGATGCCGTCTGGATGAAGACTTCTGCCCGTCTGGAGGACCACTTCGCCCGGCTTGGATGAAGTCTTCTCCCAGCTTCGTTGAGGACTTCGGCCCGGTTGGATGAAGACTTCTGCAGCATCACTGAGGATGGATGTCTGGTCTTCAGAACTGTAAGTCGATCTTCAGGGGGTTAGTGTTAGGTTTTTTTAAAGGTGTATTGAGTGGGTTTTATTTTTAGGTTAGGGACTTTGGGCCTCAAAAGAGCTAACTGCTCTGCCTTTTCAGGGCAATGGGGAGCTTAGATTTTTTTAGATAGTATTTTATTTGGGGGGTTGTTTGTGTGGGTGGTGGGTTTTACTGTTGGGGGGGTTGTTTGTATTTTTTTTACAGGTAAAAGAGCTAATTACTTTGGGGCAATGCCCCGCAAAAGGCCCTTTTAAGGGCTATTGGTAGTTTAGTTTAGGCTAGGGTTTTTTTTATTTTGGGGGGGCTTTTTTATTTTGATAGGGCTGTTAGATTAGGTGTAATTAGTTTAAATATATGTAATTTGTTTATTATTTTCTGTAATTTAGTGGGTTTTTTTGTACTAATTTAATTTAGGTAATTTTATTTAATTTAGTTAATTTATTTAATTATAGTGTAGTGTTAGGTGTTATTGTAACTTAGGTTAGGTTTTATTTTACAGGTATTTTTGTATTTATTTTAGCTAGGTAGTTATTAAATAGTTAATAACTATTTAATAACTATTCTACCTAGTTAAAATAAATACAAACTTGCCTGTATTATAAAAATAAACCCTAAGCTAGCTACAATGCAACTATTAGTTATATTGTAACTAGCTTAGGGTTTATTTTATGGGTAAGTATTTAGTTTTAAATAGGAATAATGTAGTTAATTATAGAAATTTTATTTAGATTTATTTAAATTATATTTCAATTAGTGGGTGTTTAGGTTAGACTTAGGTTTAGGGGTTAATACATTTAGTATAGTGGCGGCGACGTTGGGGTGGCAGATTAGGGGTTAATAAATGTAGGTAGGTGGCGGCGATGTTAGGGACGGCAGATTAGGGGTTATAATAATATTTAACTAGTGTTTGCAAGGCGGGAGTGTGGTGGTTTAGGGGTTAATATGTTTATTATAGTGGCGGCAACGTTGGAAGCGGCAGATTAGGGATTAATAAGTGTAGGTAGGTGGTGGCGACATTGGGGGCAGCATATTAGGGGTTAATAAGTATAATGTATGTGGCGGCGGTGTCCGGAGCAGCAGATTAGGTGTTATTAAATACAATGCAGGTATCAGCGATGTCGGAGGCGGCAGATTAGGGGTTAATAAGTGTAAGGTTAGTGGTGTTTAGACTCGGGGTTCATGTTAGGGTGTTAGGTGTAGACATAAAATGTGTTTCCCCATAGGAATCAATGGGGCTGCGTTATTGAGTTTTACGCTGCTTTTTTGCAGGTGTTAGACTTTTTCTCAGCCGGCTCTCCCCATTGATTCTCATAGGGAAATAGTGCACAAGCATGTACGACCAGCTCACCGCTGACTTAAGCAGCGCTGGTATTGGAGTGCTGTAAGGAGCAACATTTTGCTCAACGCTCACTTATTGCCTTTTAACGCCGGGTTTGTAAAAACCTGTAATACCAGCGCTGTAGGTAAGTGAGCGGTGAGAGCAAACTGCTCGTTAGCACCGCATAGCCTCTAACGCAAAACTTGTAATCTAGCCATATGCCTTTTCACAGAGAAAAAATAACCTGTAGCGTATCAGTCTGATCCTGCCCAATGACAGTCCAGTAACGAAATACCAGGCAATTCTTCTCTGAACAAGACAAACAACAAACCACACACGTATGTTTCGGCCTCTCTTGGGCCTTGTCAGTGAGGTGCAGTTGCATATCTCTAGGGCATGTGTGCAAGGAGTCCATATCTGGTTTCCCCCTTTTACTCTTAGGGAGACCTAAGAGCAATTTACATAAAAACAAGAAAATAGAGAGACGCACTCACTGAGACAGAACAATAGCTAGAAAAACTTCTGTGCTTGTCCACAAGGCCAGTGCCACTCAGGGTGCAGTCTTTTGCACACTATAGGGCCAATTTATCAAAGGTCTTGCGGACCTGATCCGACAGTGCGGATTAGGTCCGCAAGGCCTCGTTGAATGCGGAGAGCAATATACTCTCCGTATTCAGCATTGCACCAGCAGCTCACAAGAGCTACTGGTGCAATGCCGCCCCCTGCTGACTCGCAGCCAATCGGCCGCCAGCAGCGAGGTGTCAATCAACCCGATCATGTTCGATCGGGTTGAATTCCAGCGATTCCTGTCTGCCTGCTCAGAGCAGGCGGACAGGGTTATGGAGCAGCAGTCTTTAGACCGCTGCTTCATAATTGCTGTTTCTCGCCAGAAACAAGGGTCCGTTTGGAGCTTGATAAATGGGCCCCTATGCCTTTTCACAGAGAAAAAATATCCTGTAGCATATCAGTCTGATCCTGCCCAATGACAGTCCTGCACCGAAATACCAGGCAATTCTTCTCTGAACAAGACAAACAACAAACCCCAGACGTACGTTTCGGCCTCTCTTGGGCCTCATCAGTGAGGTGCAGTTGCATATCTCTAGGGCATGTGTGCAAGGAGTCCATATCTGGTTTCCCCCTTTTACTCTTAGGGAGACCTAAGAGCAATATACATAAAATCAAGAAAATAGAGAGATGCACTCCCTGAGACAGAACAATAGCTAGAAAAACTTCCGTGCTTGTCCACAAGGCCAGTGCTACTCAGGGTGAAGTCTGTTTTTGCACACATTCTGCTAGATAATGAGTTCTGCATTAGCTTTAAAAAGCAGCGTTGAGAGGTCCCAACGCTGCTTTTAATCTAACGCTGGTATTACGAGTCTGACAGGTACAGGCTCACCGCTCACTTTTCTTCCGCGACTCGAGGCTACCGCAAATCCCCTTACGTCAATTGCGTATCCTATCTTTTTAATGGGATTTACCTAACACTGGTATTATGAGTCTTGGAAGAAGTGAGCGGTAGGCCCTCTCCTGCCAAGACTTCTACCGCATTTAAAAGTCAGTAGTTAAGAGTTTTATGGGCTAACGCCGGAACATAAAACTCTAAACTAAAGTGCTACAAAGTACACTAACACCCATAAACTACCTATTAACCCCTAAACCGAGGCCCCCCCCCCGCATTGAAAACACTAAAATAAATATTTTTAACCCCTCACCTGCCGACTGGACATTGCCGCCACCTACATTATACCTATGAACCCCTTATCTGCCGCCCCAACGTCACCGCCACCTACCTACACTTATTATTATTAACCCCTAATCTGCCGACCGGACATCGCCGCCACTATAATAAATGTATTAACCCCTAAACCGTCGCACTCCCGCCTCGCAAGCACTATAGTAAATTTTATTAACCCCTAATCTGCCGCCCCCAACGTCGCCGCCACCTACCTACAATTATTAACCCCTAATCTCCTGCCCCCGTCGCCGCTACTATAATAAAGTTATTAACCCTTAACCCTAACACCCCCTAACAAATCTATTTTTATTAAGTGTAGATAAAATTGTTATAAATAAATAAATTAATCCTATTTAAAACTAAATACTTACCTATAAAATAAACCCTAATATAGCTACAATATAACTAATAGTTACATTGTAGCTGTTTTAGGATTTATATTTATTTTACAGGCAACTTTGTATTTATTTTAACTAGGTACAATAGCTATTAAATAGTTAATAATTATTTAATAGCTACCTAGTTAAAATAACTACAAAATTACCTGTAAAATAAATCCTAACCTAAGTTACAAATACACCTAACACTATACTATCAATAAATTAATTAAATAAATTAACTACAATTATCTAAAATAAAATACAATTAAATAAACTAAACTATATTACAAAAAAACAAACACTAAATTACAAAAAATAAAAAAAATTACAAGAAGTTTAATCTAATTACACCTAATCTAAGCCCCCTAATAAAATAAAAAGCCCCCCAAAATAATAAAATTCCCTATTCTAAACTAAATTACAAAGTAATCAGCTCTTTTACCAGCCCTTAAAAGGACTTTTGCGGGGCATTACCCCAAAGTAATCAGCTATTTTACCTGTAAAAAAAAGAAATACAATATCCCCCCAACATTACAACCCACCACCCACACACCCCTACTCTAAAAACCCACCCGATCCCCCCTTAAAAAAACGTAACACTACCCCATTGAAGATCACCCTACCTTGAGCCGTGTCCACCCAGCCGGGCACCGATGGGCCAGAAGAGGACATCCAGACCAGCAGAAGTCTTCATCCTATCTGGGCAGAAGAGGACATCCAGACCGGCAGACATCTTCATCCAGACGGCATCTTCTATCTTCATCCTTCCGGAGCGGAGCGGAGCCTTCTTCTATCCAGCCGACGCAGAGCCATCCTCTTCAATCGAAGTCCTAACGAAGAATGAAGGTTCCTTTAAATGACGTCATCCAAGATGGCGTCCCTCGAATTCCGATTGGCTGATAGGATTCTATCAGCCAATAGTGATTAAGGTAGGAAAAATCCGATTGGTTGATGCTATCAGCCAATCTGATTGAAGTTCAATCCGATTGGCTGATTGGATCAGCCAATAGAATGCAAGGTCAATTCTATTGGCTGATCCAATCAGCCAATCGGATTGAACTTCAATCCGATTGGCTGATAGCATCAACCAATCAAATTTTTCAGCCAATCGGAATTCGAGGGACGCCATCTTGGATGACGTCATTTAAAGGAACCTTCATTCTTCGTTAGGACTTTGATTGAAGAGGATGGCTCCGCATCGGCTGGATAGAAGATGGCTCCGCTCTGGAAGGATGAAGATAGAAGATGCCGCCTGGATGAAGATGTCTGCCGGTCTGGATGTCCTCTTTTGCCCGGATAGGATGAAGACTTCTGCCAGTCCGGATGTCCTCTTCTGGCCCATCGGTGCCCAGCTGGGTGAACACGGCTCAAGGTAGGGTGATCTTCAATGGGGTAGTGTTAGTTTTTTTTAATGGGGGATCGGTGGGTTTTTGAGTAGGGGTGTGTGGGTGGTGGGTTGTAATGTTGGGGGGGTATTGTATTTCTTTTTTTTACAGGTAAAAGAGCTGATTACTTTGGGGCAATGCCCCGCAAAAAGCCTTTTTAAGGGCTGGTAAAATAGCTGATTACTTTGTAATTTAGTTTAGGATTGGGAATTTTATTATTTTGAGGGGCTTTTTTATTTTATTAGGGGGCTTAGATTAGGTGTAATTAGATTAAACTTCTTGTAATATTTTTTTATTTTTTGTATTTTAGTGTTTTGTTTTTTGTAATATAGTTTAGTTTATTTAATTGTATTTTATTTTAGATAATTGTAGTTAATTTATTTAATTAATTTATTGATAGTGTAGTGTTAGGTGTATTTGTATCTTAGGTTAGGATTTATTTTACAGGTAATTTTGTAGTTTTTTTAGCTAGGTAGCTATTAAATAGTTATTAATTATTTAATAGCTATTGTACCTAGTTAAAATAAATACAAAGTTGCCTGTAAAATAAATATAAATCCTAAAATAGCTACAATGTAACTATTAGTTATATTGTAGCTATATTAGGGTTTATTTTATAGGTAAGTATTTAGTTTTAAATAGGATTAATTTATTTAATTATAGTAATTTTATCTAGATTTATTAAAAATAGATTTAAGTTAGGGGGTGTTATGGTTAGACAGGTTTAGGGGTTAATAACTTTATTATAGTAGCGGCGACGTTGGAGGCGGGAGATTAGGGGTTAATAATTGTAGGTAGGTGGCGGCGACATTGGGGGGGGGTAGATTAGGGGTTAATAAAATTTACTATAGTGTTTGCGAGGTGGGAGTGCGGCGGTTTAGGGGTTAATACATTTATTAAAGTGGCGGCGATGTCCGGTCGGCAGATTAGGGGTTAATAATTGTAGGTAGGTGGCGGCGACGTTGGGGCGGCAAATTAGGGGTTACTAAATATAATATAGGTGTCGGCGATGTTAGGGGCAGCAGTTTAGGGGTTCATTGGGATAATGTAGATGGCCGCGGTGTCTGGAGCGGCAGATTAGGGGTTAATAGTATAATACAGGTGGCGACGATGTTGGGGGCGGCAGACTAGGGGTTAATAAGTGTAAGATTAGGGATGTTTAGACTCGGGGTTCATGTTAGGGTGTAGACTTAGAAAGTGTTTTCCCATAGGAAACAATGGGGCTGCGTTAGAAGCTGGACGCTGCTTTTTTAAAGGTGTTAGGGTTTTTTTCAGCCATCTCAGCCCCATTGTTTCCTATGGGGAAATTGTGCACGAGCATGTTTTGCCAGCTTACCGCTACTGTAAGCAACGCTGGTATTACAGGTAGAAATGGAGCTAAAATTGCTCCACGCTCACTTTTCTGAGGCTAACGGAGCCATTCAGAAAACTTGTAATACCAGTGTTGTCTTAAGTGAGCGCTGGAAAAAAAAGGCTCATTAGCCCCACAGGTCTTTACCGACAAAACTCGTAATCTAGGCGTATGCCTTTTCACAGAGGCCCAAGAGAGGCCAAAACGTACGTCTGGGGTTTGTTGTTTGTCTTGTTCAGAGAAAAATTAATTTAAAAAAAATCTAAGTTTAAACTAACAATTAACCTAACATAACTATTTTACTAAACTATTATACTAGAATTAAAATAACTACCAATTAAAAAAACTAAATTACACATTAAAAGTCTAAAATTACAAAAAATATAAAATACTAAATTACGAAAAATAGCAAACTAAATTATCAAAAAACTAAATTATCAAAAACACTAACCCCCGAAGATCCACTCACAGTTTATAAAGTCCGGACATCCATCCTCATCCAGGCGGCGAGAAGTCTTCATCCTAACTTTTTTGGGGTGTTTTTTTTTTTTTTTAGATTAGGGTTTGGGCTTTTTTTAAAAGAGCTGAATGCCATTTTAAGGGCAATGCCCATACAAATGCCCTTTTCAGGGCAATAGGTAGCTTAGATTTTTGTTATTTTGTGGGGTTGGTTGGGTAGTGGGTTTTACTGTTTGGGTCGTATTTTTTTCAAGGTAAAAGAGCTGATTTCGTTAGGGAAATGCCCTACAAAAGGCCCTTTTAAGGGCTATTGGTAGTTTATTGTAGGCTAGGGGGTGTTTTTATTTGGGGGGCTTTTTATTTTTATAGGGCTATTAGATTATGCGTAATTGTTTTTATTTTTGATTATTTGGTTTGTTATTTTTCGTTATTTAGTATTTTTAATTTTTTGTAATTTTAGACAAATTTTTTTTAGTAGTGTTAGTTTTTTTTTATGTGTAATTTAGTTTTTTTAATTGGTAGCTATTTTAATTTTAGTATAATAGTTTAGTATGATAGTTATGTTAGGTTCATTTATAGTTTAAACTTAGGTTTTTTTAATTTCACAGTTAAGTTTTTATTTATTTTAAGATAGGGATGTTGTAATTTTAATATAAAGTTAGGGGGTTTGTAGGTTTAGGGGTTAATAGGTTTATTTAGTGGCGGCGATGTTGGAGTGGCATATTAGGGGTTAATAACTTTTATTAGTGACGGCGATGTCGGGAGTGGCAGATTAGGGGTTAATAACTTTATTTTGTTGTCGGCGATGTCGGACGCGGCAGATTAGGGGTTAATAACTTTATTTAGGTGTCAACGATGTTGGGGCGGCATATTAGGGTTGTTTAGACTTGGGGTTTGTGTTAGGTGTTACTTTTAAACATAACTTTATTGTCCCCCATAGACATCAATGGGGTTGCGTTACGGAGCTTTTCATTCTGAGCTTCAGGTGTTAGTTATTTTTCTTACACCTTCTCCCCATTGATGTCTATGGGGGAAAGCGTGTACGCGAGCACGTCAAATCAGCCCTTGGATTTTGTGCGGTATGGAGCTTATCGCCACCATATCGCACGCACAAGGATGCTTTTCAGAAACTCGTAATGGCAGTGATATGGAGGGTGAAATAGTGCAACGTTTGTTGCATTCATTTCGCACCCTCTGCAGCATTCATTTCGCAATCTCTACAGCGCAAAACTCGTAATCTATGCAATAGTTTGTTATCTGCATCTTTAGATAAGATTCTGGATGTTCCATTTATTGAATAAATCTTACAGAGATCCCAAATGGACAGTCTTTTCTTCATTGTTATTACCCCCTAAAATTACTTATTCCAGGACATTCTAAAACTCTGATATTCCTTAAACTATACTCTTTTGTGACCCACAACATTCACTCTCTTAGCCAGAATAAATAGATGAACCATCATCCAAGCTGCACCCCTTATCGATAGTCTCTACATCTCTAAGGCCTAGATTTGGAGTTTGGCGGTAGAAGGGCTGTTAACGCTCCGCAGGTTTTTTTCTGGCCGCACCATAAAATTAACTCTGGTATCGAGAGTTCAAACAAATGCTGCGTTAGGCTCCAAAAAAGGAGCGTAGAGCATTTTTACCGCAAATGCAACTCTCGATACCAGAGTTGCTTACGGACGCGGCCAGCCTCAAAAACGTGCTCGTGCACGATTCTCCCATAGGAAACAATGGGGCTGTTTGAGCTGAAAAAAAACCTAACACCTGCAAAAAAGCAGCGTTCAGCTCCTAACACAGCCCCATTGTTTCCTATGGGGAAACACTTCCTACGTCTGCACCTAACACTCTAACATGTACCCCGAGTCTAAACACCCCTAACCTTACACTTATTAACCCCTATTCTGCCGCCCCCCGCTATCGCTGACCCCTGCATATTTTTTTTAACCCCTAATCTGCTGCTCCATAAACCGCCGCAACCTACGTTATCCCTATGTACCCCTAATCTGCTGCCCTAACATCGCCGACCCCTATATTATATTTATTAACCCCTAATCTGCCCCCCTCAACGTTGCCGACACCTGCCTACACTTATTAACCCCTAATCTGCCGAGCGGACCTGAGCGCTACTATAATAAAGTTATTAACCCCTAATCCGCCTCACTAACCCTATCATAAATAGTATTAACCCCTAATCTGCCCTCCCTAACATCGCCGACACCTACCTTCAATTATTAACCCCTAATCTGCCGAGCGGACCTCACCGCTATTCTAATAAATGTATTAACCCCTAAAGCTAAGTCTAACCCTAACACTAACACCCCCCTAACTTAAATATAATTTACATCTAACGAAATAAATTAACTCTTATTAAATAACTTATTCCTATTTAAAGCTAAATACTTACCTGTAAAATAAATCCTAATATAGCTACACTATAAATTATAATTATATTATAGCTATTTTAGGATTAATATTTATTTTACAGGCAACTTTGTAATTATTTTAACCAGGTACAATAGCTATTAAATAGTTAAGAACTATTTAATAGTTACCTAGTTAAAATAATAACAAATTTACCTGTAAAATAAATCCTAACCTAAGATATAATTAAACCTAACACTACCCTATCAATAAATTAATTAAATAAACTACCTACAATTACCTACAATTAACCTAACACTACACTATCAATAAATTAATTAAACACAATTCCTACAAATAAATACAATTAAATAAACTAGCTAAAGTACAAAAAATAAAAAAGAACTAAGTTACAAAAAATAAAAAAATATTTACAAACATAAGAAAAATATTACAACAATTTTAAACTAATTACACCTACTCTAAGCCCCCTAATAAAATAACAAAGCCCCCCAAAATAAAAAATTCCCTACCCTATTCTAAATTAAAAAAGTTACAAGCTCTTTTACCTTACCAGCCCTGAACAGGGCCCTTTGCGGGGCATGCCCCAAGAATTTCAGCTCTTTTGCCTGTAAAAAAAAACATACAATACCCCCCCCCCAACATTACAACCCACCACCCACATACCCCTAATCTAACCCAAACCCCCCTTAAAGAAACCTAACACTAAGCCCCTGAAGATCTTCCTACCTTGTCTTCACCATCCAGGTATCACCGATCCGTCCTGGCTCCAACATCTTCATCCAACCCAAGCGGGGGTTGGCGATCCATCATCCGGTGGCTGAAGAGGTCCAGAAGAGGCTCCAAAGTCTTCCTCCTATCCGGCAAGAAGAGGACATCCGGACCGGCAAACATCTTCTCCAAGCGGCATCTTCGATCTTCTTCCATCCGGTGCGGAGCGGGTCCATCTTGAAGCAGGCGACGCGGATCCATCCTCTTCTTCCGTTGTCTCCCGACTAATGACGGTTCCTTTAAGGGACGTCATCCAAGATGGCGTCCCTCGAATTCCGATTGGCTGATAGGATTCTATCAGCCAATCGGAATTAAGGTAGGAATTTTCTGATTGGCTGATGGAATCAGCCAATCAGAATCAAGTTCAATCCGATTGGCTGATCCAATCAGCCGATCAGATTGAGCTCGCATTCTATTGGCTGTTCCGATCAGCCAATAGAATGCAAGCTCAATCTGATTGGCTGATTGGATCAGCCAATCGGATTGAACTTGATTCTGATTGGCTGATTCCATCAGCCAATCAGAAAATTCCTACCTTAATTCCGATTGGCTGATAGAATCCTATCAGCCAATCGGAATTCGAGGGATGACGTCCCTTAAAGGAACCGTCATTAGTCGGGAGACAACGGAAGAAGAGGATGGATCCGCGTCGCCTGCTTCAAGATGGACCCGCTCCGCACCGGATGGAAGAAGATCGAAGATGCCACTTGGAGAAGATGTTTGCCGGTCCGGATGTCCTCTTCTTGCCGGATAGGAGGAAGACTTTGGAGCCTCTTCTGGACCTCTTCAGCCACCGGATGATGGATCGCCAACCCCCGCTTGGGTTGGATGAAGATGTTGGAGCCAGGACGGATCGGTGATACCTGGATGGTGAAGACAAGGTAGGAAGATCTTCAGGGGCTTAGTGTTAGGTTTCTTTAAGGGGGGTTTGGGTTAGATTAGGGGTATGTGGGTGGTGGGTTGTAATGTTGGGGGGGGGGTATTGTATGTTTTTTTTTACAGGCAAAAGAGCTGAAATTCTTGGGGCATGCCCCGCAAAGGGCCCTGTTCAGGGCTGGTAAGGTAAAAGAGCTTGTAACTTTTTTAATTTAGAATAGGGTAGGGAATTTTTTATTTTGGGGGGCTTTGTTATTTTATTAGGGGGCTTAGAGTAGGTGTAATTAGTTTAAAATTGTTGTAATATTTTTCTTATGTTTGTAAATATTTTTTTATTTTTTGTAACTTAGTTCTTTTTTATTTTTTGTACTTTAGCTAGTTTATTTAATTGTATTTATTTGTAGGAATTGTGTTTAATTAATTTATTGATAGTGTAGTGTTAGGTTAATTGTAGGTAATTGTAGGAAGTTTATTTAATTAATTTATTTATAGGGTAGTGTAAGGTTTAATTATATCTTAGGTTAGGATTTATTTTACAGGTAATTTTGTTATTATTTTAACTAGGTAACTATTAAATAGTTCTTAACTATTTAATAGCTATTGTACCTGGTTAAAATAATTACAAAGTTGCCTGTAAAATAAATATTAATCCTAAAATAGCTATAATATAATTATAATTTATATTGTAGCTATATTAGGATTTATTTTACAGGTAAGTATTTAGCTTTAAATAGGAATCATTTATTTAATAAGAGTTAATTTATTTCGTTAGATGTAAATTATATTTAAGTTAGGGGGGTGTTAGTGTTAGGGTTAGACTTAGCTTTAGGGGTTAATCCATTTATTATAGTAGCGATGAGCTCCGGTCATCAGATTAGGGGTTAATAATTGAAGGTAGGTGTCGGCGATGTTAGGGAGGGCAGATTAGGGGTTAATACTATTTATGATAGGGTTAGTGAGGCGGGTTAGGGGTTAATAACTTTATTATAGTAGCGGTGCGGTCCACTCGGCAGATTAGGGGTTAATAAGTGTAGGCAGGTGGAGGCGACGTTGAGGGGGGCAGATTAGGGGTTAATAAATATAATATAGGGGTCGGCGGTGTTAGGGGCAGCAGATTAGGGGTACATAGGGATAACGTAGGTGGCAGCGCTTTGCGGTCGGCAGATTAGGGGTTAATTATTTTAAGTAGCTGGCGGCGACGTTGTGGGGGGCAGGTTAGGGGTTAATAAATGTAATACAGGGGTCGGCGGGGTTAGGGGCAGCAGATTAGGGGTACATAAGTATAACGTAGGTGGCGGTCGGCAGATTAGGGGTTAAAATATTTTAATCGAGTGTCGGCGATGTGGGGGGAGCTCGGTTTAGGGGTACATAGGTAGTTTATGGGTGTTAGTGTACTTTAGGGTACAGTAGTTAAGAGCTTTATGAACCGGCGTTAGCCAGAAAGCTCTTAACTCCTGCTATTTTCAGGCGGCTGGAGTTTTGTCGTTAGAGCTCTAACGCTCACTTCAGAAACGACTCTAAATACCGGCGTTAGGAAGATCCCATTGAAAAGATAGGATACGCAATTGGCGTAGGGGGATCTGCGGTATGGAAAAGTCGCGGCTGAAAAGTGAGCGTTAGACCCTTTAATCACTGACTCCAAATACCAGCGGGCGGCCAAAACCAGCGTTAGGAGCCTCTAACGCTGGTTTTGACGGCTACCGCCGAACTCCAAATCTAGGCCTTAGTTTTTAGCTCTCAGGAGCCATTTTCATCTCTTCTTGTATCAGTATAATGATGTACATCTTTATAACCCATACTTTTTTATTGCATCTGCTTGTTCAGGACCAAGGGATTTGCTGTCACATTAGAAATAAATCCTAATTAATATGGGAGAACACAGGTGAAAGCAAACTAAATAACATATATATATGGCCTAACTCTAAATGTAATGTAACAATACCAGATCCTAATTCCCTAGCTGAGTCTTTATTAATGCATTGTATTAAATTACACTTCACTTTGTGCTTTACAATCTCATCTGTCAGCATTTCTTTTTAGCTAGTGTAATATTTAAACTGTGTAACCCTGAGGCTTTGTGTTGCTCCCCCTTATATGTAATCTCCCTGCTTCTGCTTTCACATTTGTTGACGATCATACAAATGCAGCAAATTTATATAATCTAGATACAGCCTGCAGGAAAAGAAACACAAATGTGATGATTATTTTTGTTGTTGTTCTATTTTAATGTATAACATATCCATTGGTCCTATTTCAACATACCAAAATGGTGTTATGTTTAACTTTATCTTTCAACATTTGGCTATTTTAATTAAAGACATAAGCAAAGTTGTTTGTGGGGAGGTTTTATGCTTTCCTGATTGGGCTTCACCAGTGCATAAATATGAGGAACATGGAAGAAGGAAGATAACAGGAAAGTAAATTGGGAAAATCCCATACCTTCCAAGCACCTCAAGTCCTGTGGGATTGTCATGGATTGGGAGGTCAGGTCTGCTTCCCATACATAGCCTTTCATGGTTCCAGTTTTCAGGGACTTTGGAGCAAAGCCATGCCTCACCCATAACTGCTCACAGTTTATCTGTGATCCTCTCTTCCAGTGTGGATCTGACTATGTTCTGTCAACATCCTGCGCCTCCTGACATGACTTTGTCCACAAAATGACAATTGGCCACTTCCCACAAGATTTTCAACCTTAGCATCTTTAGACTCAGGTAAATGTTGCAATCCCACATATTTTGGAACAGGGGAGCTCTCTAATACAGTAATAGTACATTATTACAGACGTGCTGCCCTATTTTAAAATGATAATAATTTCAAGACGTAAGCACTCGATTTGGATGATTAAAAAAAACAAAACATGCACTCATAAGGGCCGATTTATCAAGCCCCGTATTCAGCTGTTTCTGCGCGAGCCTTCAGGCTCACCGGAAACTGGAGTTAAGAAGCAGCGGTCTTAAGACCGCTGCTCCTTAACTCGTCCGCCACCTCTGAGGCGGCAGACAGCAATCCGCCTGATCATATACGATCGGGGTTGATTGGCACCCCCTTCCATCTGCAGGGGGCAGTATTGCAGAAGCATTTTACCAGAAATGCTTGTGCAATGATAAATGCCAACAGGGTATGATGTCGCCATTTATCGATGTGCTGCGGACATGATCCGCTATAGCGGATCATGTCTGCCCGCAAAATGGTAAATCGGCCCCATAGGGGTCAATTTATCAAAGCTTCAACTGTAAATATGCTGCAATTCTGCATCAAATTAAAGGGACATTCCAGTCAAATTTTAAATGCACATAGATTAATTACATCTTTAAATAGAAACATATTTGCAATATACATGTGCTGGCAAAAATGCTTCTAGTAAAAGTTATCACTGTTTTAGTGTTAACATTTTTCTCTGCACGTGCATGTGAAGCATAGCTAAATATTGTCACTGCACCCACATTTTAAATAATGTAGCTGTTTAGATCATCAGTGGGGCTTGTATCATGTCAGCAATTAACAAATTGAGTCATTACCAGATGGTACAAGCACCTTAGGCTCTCGGAGCAAGCTCTGTGTTTAAAATGCTGGTGCACAGTGCATACTTAAATACACTTTTGAAACAGCTATAGCTTTTATTAGAAGCATTTTTGCTAACGTATGCATATTACAAAAATGCTTCTGTTCAATACCGAAATGCACCCATGTGGTTTCCAATTTTGACTGGAATATCCATTTAAGCTATAAATTGATACGCCGAAGTTAACAATGTGTCAACATAGTAAAATGTAGGCCAGTTCGCTGTAACATATGCTCCAGCGAGATTAGTTTGATGCAAACATTATTTGAGCGTACTACTTGTAGGGATGTTACTAGACTATGAAAGGGAGTGTCTACCAACATATAAAGGTTTAGTTATTTGCTGTTTGTCCTCTCATACAGTCATTAACAATGAACATGGTAGTGGAGCCTATTTACCAATGTGTGAGTGGACATGATACGAAGTAGCGAATCATGTCCACTGCACATCGTGACACATTGATACATGCAGACAGCATACGTTCTTGTGAACTGCTGGTGCAATGCTGCCCCCTGCAGATTTGCAGCCGCTAGCAGGGGATGTCAATTAACCCGATCGTATTCGATCGGGTTGATTTCTGTCCGCCGCCTCAGAGCAGGTGGACAGGTTATAGAGCAGCAGTCTTTAGACCGCTGCTTCAGAACTTCTTCAGAACTTCTGTTTCTGGCGAGCCTGTTACGGAGCTTGATAAATATGCCCCTATGTCTCTACATTTGCAATACTCCTTCAATCAAAAAAATATATATACAAAAGTAGATATATATACAAAAGTAAATATATATACAAAAGTAAATATATATATACAAAAGTAAATATATATACAAAAGTAAATATATATATACAAAAGTAAATATATATACAAAAGTAAATATATATACAAAAGTAAATATATATATATAAAAGTAAATATATATATACAAAAGTAAATATATATACAAAAGTAAATATATATACAAAAGTAAATATATATACAAAAGTAAATATATATATACAAAAGTAAATATATATACAAAAGTAAATATATATATACAAAAGTAAATATATATACAAAAGTAAATATATATACAAAAGTAAATATATATACAAAAGTAAATATATATAAGACTTATTGTTTGTACTTGTATAAAAAAATAATTCTTTCAAGGACACAACAAATTACCACCTAAGGGCCAGATTACAAGTGCAGTGCAAAATATTGCTTTTGCAAGCGAGATATTTGCGCTCCACTTAGTAATACCAGCGCACACAAAAATGTGCGCTGGTATTACAAGTTGGGTGCAATGTACGTGGTTTTGCATTGTACGGAAGCTTCGCGCTCACAAGAGCTCACTACCATAGGTGCCAGGGGGAGCCTCGTTCTCATGCTGTGAGACGGCATAAAAACCTAGTGCAGTGACATTCCACACCTGTCAGCTTTAACCCCTCATAGCTGCTTCTTGCAGTTATTTTTAAAAAACATAAAAATGCTCCTTTTTGTTTTAATAAAAACCACACTATACTGTATTTTGGGTGCAATTGGGGCACAATTTGAAAATTAACCAAAGATCTGATCTCTTGTTAATGTTCGGAGTGCTAATGGCTGGTTATTTATCACGTGCCTGTTAACGGGCAAACTTTCCTGTTTACGGGTGCGATAAATTAGAGTTCCACTTCTAATCTAGCCCTAAATATTACCTTATAGAATTGTTCTTATTCATGGACAAGAAAGGAATGTTGTAAGTTAAATGGTTTTCCAGAGTGAAAGCTGTATGAAAACACAAGTCACATGATGGACATGTGATTAGTATCATACACAATTCTGGGTAGATTATTTGATAAATAGTGAAATCCGCGCCATCAATGCTTCATATTTATCAATGGCACAATGCTCTTTGCCTCATACTTGATGCGCTTAAGTTTGACAGTTTGTTTGATAAATAAGGATGTCAAATGAAGATTCGTGTCAGTGATGTACAGCAAGCGTATTTAATGCAGCAAATGCGGTCATTATGACGCATTGTTAAATTGACCACAATGTATAAGTGTGCCTGAAGACTGAGTGTAAAGTAAAAGGGTAAAAAAAAGCTACACAAAACATATCAGAAATACATTAAAATAAACTATGACACACATATATATATACACCCCCCCCATAAAAATATCAATAAAAATGTTTTTAAGGGTTAAAAGGGATATTGCATATGATAAGGTATTTGACCAGGAAATATATATATATATATTTGTGTGTGTGTGTGTGTATGTATATATGTTAGTTTTTTTAATTGAAGTCTAAAGCAAAAGAAGTTAACCCGGTCATGATATCCGTAGTCCTGACGTTAGCACACATCTGACTTTCACTTGGTCCTGCAAAAAAAATAGTTTATTTGTTCATACCATCAAAACTGTTACTATTATAGTGAGAAAGGTGTTTCTATTGGTGGGGAATGGTTAAAAAGTTCAGATTTACACTATTTAGAAAAAAATGTTTCAGAAGTTCAAATTATTTACAGTTCAATAACTATATCCAGCAATTTAATTGTCAGCTGAATGATTATTGTGTCTGCCAACAAGTATGTAAGCTTCACTTTTATATTTAAATATATATTGAAACAAAAAACTGTGCTACTCCTGGCTTGTAGCAGTAGTAGTTAACTTTAAGCTGATATTCAGCTGCTTCTCTGTTGCCCTGAATCACCATAGGAAAGAAGGAATTAAACAATAGCTTTTAACAAACTAATAATGTTTGGCCAAACCGACCCTGAGTACTAATCTTTTCATGATGAATGATTTACTGAAACAATTTTTTTTTGTCTATGCACTTATACTAATTCCTGACATCACATCCCCTTTAAATTTGTTTGTGGACAATAATGAAACATGTCTAATTGTTTTGCAAAATGTAGCTTTAGCTAAACGTTACTGCTTAGCTGAAAGAATTGGTCTAAATTTAATTGTTTTGCAAAAATGTAGCTTTAGATAAATGTTACTGCTCAGCTGAAAGCATTGGTTTAAATGTAATTAGTAATTATAAATTATTGCTTTAAAATTGTTGTAATATCCTGTGATATTAAGATGTGTGGTAATATTAATATCACAGATTGGACTTCCTATATATTCCATTCAAATAAAAGGAGCATTTTAATAAAAGTAAGATTAAAAACAAAGCAATACCCCTTGTAGTTCCCAGAGGAGATGGTTAGAAAGATCTAACAAGCAAAAGGAACTGGAAAGGAGGTCACTTTAAATTATTCAGACAACCTATGTTTAACCAAACACTTGTTGTAAAGTAAACTGTAAGCTAAAGACGTTAATCATTTGGTCCTTTGCTGTGTTTTTTCACATTCAAGCCCTATGCTTTGTGCTGACTCAGTACTGTTAAAATGCTTTATGGCAGTTTATGGCAACCATATTTCACTGTCTATATTACTGATACTGACTCACATGACATAAAAAACATAGCGGGCCAAGAACATCTCTTAACAGGATTAATGGAACTGAGAACCCACAGTAATTTATTTAATGGTGAATTTCTGCAGCACACCCACTCACAGGATATTATAATATTAAAGGAAATGTAGCAACCCTGATAGCAATTTATGATTCTTGTCAATATTTTTTTTTTTTTTTTTACATAAGGCAAAGACGGTGACCCTTGTTCAACAAATCCCTGCAGCTTGTCTGGTGGTGAGACTTTATATATTCTGCATGTGAAAACGCATGCATGGGGACAAATGGCTGTCAATGTCAGATTCACACAGTTGGTCAATAGAAAGCTGTGATAGCATCAGAAGATAATATTGCAGCTTCTAGCAAACATCTGAATGTCATTCTTTCACCCACACTGAGTGAACAGTCAGATAGGACATCTCAGGGGAGCATACTGATTTACTTAAAGCAAGAATGTGTTGGAATGTAATGGTAAAAATGTAACAGTTTTAAAATAAAAGTGTACAATTGAAGCCAGTGTCCCAGGAGAAAGAATGACTAATTTTATCATTTAAGTTGGATGACAAGATCCCCCCAATGTACAGGATTTTCAAGATAATTGTATCTTTGTTCCTTATAAATGGCTAGATTACAAGTGGAACGCTAAATTATCACGCCTCCGCAAATGGGCAATTTAACCAGGTCAGACATCTGGTTAATTTCCTAAATGTGCCCCAATTGCCCCCACACATACACATATTAACACATAAATATAGATGTATATAAATAGGCAAAAAGAGACATCAGCAACTTGGAGGAGGTTAAAGGGCATATCCTGATGCAGGATAAGACAGAGAATTGGATGGACAAAATTAATACCCAATTACGCAAATACAATAATGCCTTGATTGCCTTCAAAAATAAAAAACTTGGCTATGTTATGGAGGATTACAAGGATAAGAAGGTGTACAGGTGGACACTTGGGCCTGTTGAAAGAGCCCAATATCAACCAAGGAGACAAAGGAGGTTCAGAACATACGCACACCAGCAATTGAATACAGTGGATTTAAGCTCTGGCTCTGACACAGATTATACTGGTGACCAACTACAAGAGACTGAGAATCAACACAGCACACAGCCTTTTTTAGGCATTACCACCCGCTCCAGGGGAAGGGGCGAAGACCACACACACGCAGGGGAGGGTTTTGGAATAAGACCCCCACTACCCCGCAGAAGGAGGAGGATGTGACGGTCAACCTCAGTCATCATGTTCTAAATGACAATGAAAGGCGAGTGCTTATGAAAGGCCTCTCTTTTGTGCCTACTACTAAACCTAATGACTTTGCTACATATATTGATACAATGTGCTTCCAGAGGCAATTAAAATTGGGTGACTTTTTTCAAGGAAAAGCCATGGAAGAGAACAGACACCCATTCAAGAAGCCCAGTACGTTTGAACCTCCCATGAATAATCCTAGTATTAAAACTTATACTCGCATTACCCAACAGAGATTAGGGCAGAGGGAACACACCCTTACTAGAAATAATATGACATCCACTGATTGGGAAGCTGTACAATCCCTCAGAAATTACTCTACTATTGTCATACGTCCAGCGGACAAGGGCAGCGCTGTAGTCTTACAAGACTATCAGGACTACAAAACTGAAATAGACAGGCAACTGGCGGACACTTCTACTTACAAGTCTCTGCCGTGTGATCCTACAATTACCTACAAAGCGCAAATTGACTCTGTTATTGAACATGCAGCACAAATGAATTGGATAGACTCAACAACTAAAGAATGGCTGACTACAGAACATCCGGTCAGACCAATAGTGTATACATTACCTAAGATTCACAAGCAACTGGTACATCCGCCTGGACGTCCCATAGTCTCAGCCCGGGGGCCACTTCTACAACCCCTGGCCACATTTGTCGATTCTATGCTACAACCATTGGTTGTGAATATGCGGTCTTATCTGCGTGATTCTTCCGCATTAATCACATATCTTACTAAAATGACTGATATACAACCAGGTGATGTGCTTGCAAGCCTGGATGTCACAAGCCTGTACACCATTATACCCCATGAAATGGGGATGGATATAATCACAAACTGCCTTGAGAGATGCCCCTATGTGGGTCCCCCCGCCAGCTTCATTATTGAACTCCTGTCCTTATGTCTTAAACTTAACTATTTTAAGTTCGAGAAAAGATTTTACCTTCAGCTCATGGGAACAGCTATGGGTTCGAACATGGCACCTGCATTTGTCAATCTCTTTATGGAACACGTGGAAGAGCATGTGGAACATCTTCAAGGTGTACGATAACCAACAAGTAAAGTTCTACAAGCGCTACATTGATGATATCGTGGTAGTGTGGCGAGGGACCATAGAGTCCTTTGGTGAATGGGTTGAATCCCTGAATAAAGTAGGGGGACAGGTCCAACTCAAGGAAGTCTCCAGCTACAGTGAAGTGGATTTTCTAGATCTAAGAATCTATAAGGTGGGCAAAAGACTTGACACTACACTGTTTAAAATGGATACTGATTGGAATATACTGTTGCACGCTTCTAGCTACCACCCTAGATCACTCATAAAAGCAGATGCTGAGAGTTTCCCACAACAATACATCAGATGAGAACTGTGATTTACAGTTAAAGGAAATGGAAACAAGATTCTACAATAGAGGGAAAAACAGCAAAATTATAAAGGAAGCAAGGGCTCAGTTGAGCACTGAGACCACTAAAAGGGACCACCAGAAGAGAATGAATTTCATTACAGCCTACACGCCTAATACAAGGACACTGGGGGTAACCCTAAAAGAGAAATGGGATATTATCCAAACAGACCCATAATTGCCCTACCAGAGCTATGGACCACCCAGAATTGGGTACAAAAGAGGAAGAAACTTAAAAGACATTCTAATGAGGACAGATCCAACCGACAGTTACAACAAGGTCACATTAACTAGCAAAAGAGGCTCCTACAAGTGTCCCAGCTGTGTTACTTGTAACTCTATGCTCCAATGCAAACAGTTTAGACATCCACACAACAATACCAGCTACAAGATTAAGCACTACCTCACATGCACAACAAACTTTGTGATATATATGCTAAATTGCAGCTGTGGCCTATTTTATGAAGGAAAAACCTCTGACGACATCAAGAAGAGGATGGCAAATCACAGGAGCGCCATTCGGACGGCGATTGATAAAGGGAAGAGTGATCAGCCTGTGGCCAGACACTTCATGGAAAAGGGTCATTCTGTGACGGACCTGAGATTCAAGCTCATTGACCACGTACCCCCACTACCTCGGGGAGGCAATAGGGACACTCATCTTCTACAGAAAGAGGCTGAATGGATCTTCAAACTGGACACTATACACCCCAAAGGTTTGAACATGGGGACAGACTGGCATTGTTTTTTATGAATTGACTTACTTTTGAGACTGCTCGTGGATATACATTGTATTCTGACACTTGAATAGCTGTGTTTTTTTTATATATGTATAAACTATTTCTGACTGTTCACCCCTGTCTGCCTTGACCTCTTTGGGTTGACCATGCTGTCTGGGAGGGGTCCCCCCTTATATAGTTCATTTATTGGTATGTGGTTGGAACCCAGGGGTTACTATCCCTCCATTCACATGCATTTACACTAACTTCTTTCTTTTACCCTCTGTGTTTATATTGACTAGGGGTGATTTGTCTCTGGTTTATTAGTTCTGTATGGCTGTATATATATTGTCCCTAGCTACCAGGCCAAGGATGTTAGGTTGGGTAGTACACTTTTAGGTCACTATCAATTTTTCCCTGTTGCTTACCACTTAGCATATTGGTTTGTCTGACATCACATACATTAGCAATCGGATATATTATGCAATTAGCCTGGCCTGGGCTGGCTCTATCACCACTAGGCTTAGGAAGCTTTAGCCCCGTTTATCTGGTCTGTTTGTAGTACTCTTAGAGTAATCATTAGCTCTTTCTTGCATGAATAGTAGGGGACTTGAATGGTTTATTCACCCTCTGTAGCCTATCATTAGGACCTGAGATACGTGCGATATTTAGTGCACTCCGGGGACTGTCATGAGCAACACACGTTTACATTAGGGCCTGCCCCTCTGGGCCTATCACATTCATCTCCTGGGGCGCAGCATTCCCTCTTCATACACGGCCTCCCTTTTAGGTCAATTTCGCTGACATATACGTGATATGGCGCCTGGGGGTTATGTATACAGACTTGCATTTTATCTTTATGGCTTAGACTATAGTCTGTGTTTCCACATACTTAGCATTTGTGCATTCTTAGGGGGGCATGTAGTATTTTTGCCCAACACTTATTTCATCTACGGTACTCAATAAGTTCACCCTGAGTTGCCTGCCACCTATCATCAGCCCTTTTATCCGTACTGCGCAATGCCCTTGAGTTACCTCTTTTAGTGGCAATATAGCCCCTGACTTGTCCAGCTGCCTGTCTTTAACTATGCACAGTGTATAGCCCAGTTTGTATGACCAGGGACACGACCTTTGTTAATTGGGGACACATACATAGGGGCTTGCCACCTTCAGCCTATTAGGATACTAGCTGTTAAGCACTAGGGGCAGTCCGCTCCAGGCTGATACACATGCGCACACCCGTGATAACACACTCAGTCTCCTGACATCTGTAAGTGCTATTGCGATCCGGGGCCCGATCTTAGCACACGATAGGCGACTTCTCTGTTAAGTTTGACAATAGGATTGTTCAGCATATTCAAGTTAGTATCAGTTACTGCTCGTTGGATTGTTCCTACATAGCCTATTATGTTGCTGGTCGCACTTTTAGGAGGCTAGGGTCTCAGAGGGTCATTAGGATATTGCACTCCTACCTGTACACAAGGCTTGCATTGTTCACTGAATACGATTTTTATTTTTGTATGTATATGTTTTGACAAAAGGTTGCAACAAAGGGGCCTAGTTATCAAGCCGTCAACCTCAAATACGCTGGAATTCCGCAGCGTATTTGTGGCGAGGCTGATTTGCCTTAGTTATCAAAGGCTCGAGACCGGCAAAAGTAGAATTTTGTGACGTAAACTTCGATCCGCCGGACTCAGTCCGACACAGATCGATTCTTACGTCACTCCAGATGTTCCGCACACAAGTGCGGCACAATCTCATTACTTTTGCTAGTTATCAAAAAACTAGCAGGTACGCTCGGCACTTTTACGGCCCAGCGTACCTGGTTTTCAAAGCGCCAGCCTGGAGGCGGCGGATCCCATAGGAATCAATGGGAGTCTGACCATAGCGAAAGTACAAGTTCGCTGCTGACAGACATCCCATTGATTCCTATGGGAGCTGTCTACACCTAACACCCTAACATGTACCCCGAGTCTAAACACCGCTAATCTGACCCCCCCTACACCGCCGCAACTACATAAAGTTATTACCCCCTAAACCGCCGCTCCCGGAGCCCACCGCAAGCTACTCTATACATATTAACCCCTAAACCGTCGCTCCCGGAGCCCACCGCAACTATAATAAATGTATTAACCCCTAAACCGCCGCTCCCTGAACCCGCTGCAACCTAAATTAAATGTATTAACCCCTATCCTGCCCCCCTACACCGTCGTCACCTATAATAAATTTATTAACCCCTAATCTGCCCCCCCTACACCGTCGCCACCTATAATAAATTTATTAACCCCTATCTTGGATGACGTCCCTTAAAGGAGCCGTCATTCGTCGTAGTCCGTCGGTGAAGAAGGTGGTTCCGCGTCGGCGGAAGGAAGATTCAAGACCCGGCTTGGAAGATGACTTCGCCCGGATAGAAGACCTCTTCAGCGCCTCTTTGAAGATGACATCGGCCGGATCGAAGACTTCTTCAGCGCCGCATGGATGATGACTTCATCGGATGGAAGATTTCTTCAGCGCCGCTTGGAGGATTAACTTCTTCCGCTCCGGATGTCCTCTTCAGTTCCATCGGTGGCTCGGCTGAGTGAAGACGACTCAAGGTAGGATGATCTTCAGGGGATTAGTGTTAGGTTTTTGTAAGGGGGGTTTGGGTTAGATTAGGGGTAAGTGGGTGGTGGGTTTTAATGTTGGGGGGGGTTGTATTTTTCTTTTACAGGCAAAAGAGCTGAACTTTTTGGGGCATGCCCCCACAAATGGCCCTTTTAAGGGCTGGTAAGGTAAAAGAGCTTTGAAATTTATTTAATTTAGAATAGGGTAGGGCATTTTTTGGGGGGGTTTGTTATTTTATTAGGGGGCTTAGATTAGGTGTAAGTAGCTTAAAATTGTTGTCATATTTTTAACATGTTTGTAACTTAATTTTTTATTTTTTGTAACTTAGCTTTTTTTATTTTTTGTACTTTAGTTAGTTTATGTAATTGTATTTAATTGTAGTTATTTGTAGGTAGTTTATTTAGTTAATTTAATGATAGTGTAGTATTAGGTTTAATTGTAACTTAAGTTAGGATTTATTTTACAGGTAATTTTGTATTTCTTTTAGCTAGGTAGTTATTAAATAGTTAATAACTATTTAATAACTATTCTAACTAGCTAAAATAAATACAAAGTTACCTGTAAAATAAATATAAATCCTAAAATAGCTATAATATAATTATTAATTACATTGTAGCTATCTTAGGGTTTATTTTACAGGTAAGTATTTATTTTTAAATAGGAATAATTTATTAAAGTATATTGTAGTGTTAGGTGTAATTGTAACTTAGGTTAGGATTTATTTCACAGGTACATTTCTCTTTATTTTAGCTAGGTAAGCTATTAAATAGTTATTGTACATGGTTAAAATAAATTGAAAGTTACCTGTAAAATAAATATAAATCCTAAGATAGCTAGAATATAATTATTATTTATATTGTAGCTATATTAGGGTTTATTTTAAAGGTAAGTACTTAGTTTTAAATAGGATTCATTTAGTTAATAAGAGTTAATTTATTTAGATTTATTTAATTAATATTTAAGTTAGGGGGGCGTTAGGGTTAGGGTTAGACTTAGGTTTGGGGTTAATAATTTCTTAGGTTTGGGGTTAATAATTTTATTACAGTGGCGGCGGCGTAGTGGGGGGCAGGATAGGGGTTAATACATTTATTATAGGTGGCGACGGTGTAGGGGGGGCAGATTAGGGGTTAATAAATTTATTATAGGTGGCGACGGTGTAGGGGGGGCAGGATAGGGGTTAATAGGTTTAATATAGGTTGCGGCGGGTTCATGGAGCGGCGGTTTAGGGGTTAAACTATTTATTTAGTTGCGGAGAGGTGCGGGATCAGCAGGATAAGGGTTAATAATTTTATAATAGAGGGCGACGGTATAGGGGGGGCAGGATAGGGGTTACTAGGTATAATGTAGGTGGCAGCGGTGTCCGGGAGCGGCGGTTTAGGGGTTAATACATTTATTAGAGTTGCGGCAGGGTCTAGGAGCAGCGGTTTAGGGGTTAATACATTTATAAGAGTTGCGGCAGGGTCTAGGAGCGGCGGTTTAGGGGTTAGTAACTTTATTTAGTTGCGGGGGGCTCCGGGGGCGCCGGTATAGGGGCTAGAACAGTGCAGTTTAGTGTGAGTGCTTAGTGACAGGCTAGCAATAAAGCTGGGAAAAAGCCGAAGGGCAGCGAGATCGGATGAGTGATAACTCTCACAGTCCGCTGCTCATCGCCCCGCGGCTTTTTGACAGCTTTATTTGATAACTTAGGCGTATTTTTTCAGGTCCGCGGTGGCGAAGGTAGGCGAGCTTAGGCGGACGTATTGGGCCGGCGAAGCCAGAAAAGTAGACGGCTTGATAACTACCCCCCTAAGTGTGTATACTATATGCTATGGAATGCACTGTATGATTTTCAGTTGTGGCTACTCATTTACATGTTAATTGAATATGCTTATATATTTAATTGGGCTCTTTTGATGTGGATTGCTGCTTTATTCACATTGTTTACCTTGTACTGTGTGATTGCTTGCCTAGGCAACTTACTTTTGGCGTTTTTTGCACAAAGGGGAGGGGTTTATGTATGTTTAAATGTTTGACTCGACTTGTATGTTGTTGGTCTGATGAAGGGGAGCATTCCCCGAAATGTTACCGAATAAACTATCTGTTTAAACTTAAGTCTAGAGAGTGCTGTTTCCTGCTTGCTACTATGTATATAAGTATATACATATATATTTATGTTTGCTGCCCATTGTTGCACGACTTACCCCCTTCGCTGCACTAGTTCTCATGCTGTGTCTCATTCGGTCACGTTTGCATTGCATCTCACCTGTAATACTAGCGCATATTTGCGTGTGTTGGTATTACAATTTTTTGGAGCGTAAATATTGTTTTAGCGAAAGCAATATTTTGAGCTCCACTTATAATCTGGCCCAAAATAAATAAATATCCTTGAACATACATGTAGACCACAAAACCCACGATTAAATTAACTATATTGTTTTTTTATATATATGAGGTGAAAATATGCAGTGAATGTTGTTAAAGGAACATGTCAACATTACATTTTCATGATTCTGATGCAATTAAAAAATGCTTACTTCTTTTATCATATTTACTTCAATCTATTATAATTTGTTACTTTCCATAAAAGTCTGTGTTTACACCTATTTATCCCATTTATTTTGATTCCTTTATTTTTTTATTAGTTTAGAAAAACATGAGTCTGTGAGCAAACATCAAAAACACAAATAAATATGGCTACTGATTGCTGCCAGGTGATCACTAATGCTATGAAAATCACTTGACAGATTTATAGACATGAACCCCCTTATTAGAATGGTGGGTGAGAAGTTTTATGATATATTTCTATGATGAGGGTCTAATAAAGAAGGCTTAACATTTGTGGAATCCCCCAAAATAGAAAAAAGGGTTGTAAGGTATTTGTCATTGTTATGCCAATCATCTGGCAGCTGGATTGACACAAGGTCACACAATAGTTGGAAGATGAGAATTGCTTCTTTCAAACAAAGGGTATCAAGTTTTTCAAGGCATTGTTAGGGGAAACAGAGGGGATATCCCACCCCTGTGCCTATTTTCTATCAGATGATCATGCCCAGCTGGTTATGTAAACTTTTTTTTGATGGAGGGGCCTTACATCTCTTAAAAAGGGTTACATACACTGTCATAGTACTTATATTTTTTAAAAAGATAAATAATCCCTTTATTACCTATTCCCCAGTTTTGCACAGTGAACATGGTAATATTAATATACTGATTACCTTGTATCTAAGCCTCTTTTGACAGCCCCCTGATCACATGGCTATTAATTTATTATATATTGACTTTAATTTTAGCCAATCAGTACAGTGTTATCCACAACCCACGGGTGTGGGCACAATGTAATCTATATGGCCCACATGGTCTAGCAGTATACTGTTGTGAAAAGCTAATAAAAAAGTGTGGTAAAAGGGCTGTCTGTAGTGGCTTAGAAACAGTCAGAAATTTAGAGGTTTACATTTTATAAAGTATATTAATATAACAATGTTAGTTGTGCAAATCTGGGGAATGTGTAGTAAAGGTGTTATCTAACTTTTTAAACTATGACAATTTTGGTGTTGACTGTCACTTTAATTTGGGTGCTAGGGTCCCTTCTGAAGCCAAGAGCACAGTAAAAATCACCCAGTAGACAGGTGATTACTATGACAATAATCTGCTACCTAAAGGGACATGATACTCCTTATTTGAAGCCATGCAACCCTCTTTTAACGCTGTCTGTAAAGGATAGCTGCTCAGTTGGAGTGACTGCTAACATTAATTTCTATGGCAATCACCGACTTATGATCCTTTCCCACTCATCACTACAGTGTCTTTAAATGGGGCAGATGATCACAGTAGTAAGAAGAAAATAAAAGAGAGTTTGACACCTCATTTAAAAGAGGGGAATAATACTCTGCAATCCTCTTATGATAGATATCCAAACTATTATAGCATAGGAAAGTTTAACAAATCACCTTTTTGGAGATGTCCTTACTCATTAGGTTAATTTTAACATTGGGCTCTATGTACTAAGCTATCAGCAAGGTATTCATAAACTTTTGTCTAAATTTTTGCGTGCGGATAGAAGATCATATGTACCATGCCCCAAATTCATTGAAAAAATTACATTTACAAGTATTGAGCGAACTTGTCTGCAACTCTTATATTCTAGATTTTTTTTGTAGCATAAAATTCCTCACTCTACATCAATCTCCTAATAAACAGTAATTACTAAACAATCTATTTCTCTGCACACTACTTTTTCCGCACCTAGCTCGTGAAAAATCCCTCGCCAGCTTAAAGGTGGCGAACACAATAATAAACAATAGGGTCTATAAGATATACGCCTACAAGTAATAAAAAGAAGATCAATATACTGTAATCTTTACTCACTGTCGATCGTGCTAGCCATGGAGACACTTCTTCACCTATATATTCTTCATCTGATACAAATCAGGGGAGAAGGCAAATTCGAGAACCTGATTCCATAGAAAATGTTGTTAGAAGAGGGAGAATGCAGGTACAGCGTGTATTCCTTCCTCGGGTTCCTTTAGATGGCCTTTCCGATAGAGAGGTTATTCAAAGATTCTGTCTGGATCGTCAGTCAATTTTGACCTTATATGCGGAAATTGCACATTTCCTAGAGCCAGTGGCGGCACATTCAATGGCCAAGTTCCTTGCAGTCTTGCACTTTTTTGCCACCGAATCATTTCAGGCCGTGTCCATCATCATTATTGGGTTCAGTCAATCGGCCTTTTCTTGTCATCTAACAAATGTTATCGATGCACTCATGCATATATTCCCAGAATATGTTTGTCTACCATCTACCACAGAAGAGTGGCAATCTATAAAGTCTCAATTCCATAGTATGGCATGTATGCCAAATGTACTTGGGGCCATAGACTGTACCCATATTGCAGTAAGACTGCCACGTTTACGGGAGGAGATTTATCGGGACAGAAAGTCTTGCCATTCTCTGAATGTACAGATGGTGTGTGACCCAAAAATGAGAATTTTAAGTGTAAGATCCAATTACCCTGGCTCCTGTCATGATTCTTACATCCTAAGGCAGACTGGACTGTATCAAAAGTTTGAGAATGGAGAGATGCCAGATGGATGGTTATTAGCTAAGCTCAAATGGCGCCAAAATTGACTTATTTTTAGTTATTCTTGTGTAATATATAATTGTGTCCATTTAACTGATTAAAAATGCATATAAACAATATCCATCTTTCCAATTAAAAACGTATGTATTTAATTTGTTTAATTCATATATTTTTATAAAAAAACAAAAGTAAAATTAGTAATTGATACAAATTTGATGCTAACATCTACACTTTAAAAAAAGTAATATAATTGGATATATTAGTGAAGAATTATACTGATGGATATTGTTTAATATATGTGAAAAACAGTTGCATTACAATCTGACAGTGTTTAATATGTATTTTTTTGTATTACAGGGGATGCTGGTTACCTTTGTTATGAATGGCTGCTGACACCGTATAAAATAACCCATCTCAGGAAATATATTTGGTTCAATGAGTCACACAAATCCATGAGGGGTGTCATTGAAAGGACATTTAAATTACTGAAAATGAGGTTTAGATGTCTGGACAGATCTGCCGGTGCTATGTAGTATTCAACTGAGAAAGTTGCTAGAATAATATTAGTTTGTTGTGTTTTGCACAATATTGCCACCAAAAGAGGATGCCCCATAGAGGATGATATTGCTGTGTCCTTAGAAGATTTACCAGGGGAAATTTGCAGGGAGAACCCAAAAAGGCGTCACATGGCCACAAGGAACATGGTTTCCAATCAATATTTTGACAATTGATTTTTATTAAAAAAATATTTATGGTGTTCTTATAATATGTTACCTATATTGAAAATATTTAATAAATGTTACATTTCTCTATTTTATCTTTTTGTCCAATAAAAAAAAATAAAAAATAGTTTTTCTATTTTGTGCAGTTTAGTAAACATCATAGGTAAGATTATTTACATTAATCACATACAAATACATAATGAGTGATTCAGAATCAGAACTTTATTTTGTTACAATAAATTGTATACAATTGTTTTGAAGACCAAAAAATAAGAAAAACATACATATAGCAAAGCATCTAATTATAGCAATTTGCATACGGTAAAATTATTAAAACAAGTACAATGTTGAAAATTATAGTTGACAATCGTTCAGATACAGATTCTTTAATCATTTCGTTATTTATTGACTCATGTTATAGCATACTATGGGAATTAAATTCCAATCAATAACATTCCAACATGAGCATGTTATCACAATATATTAGTGGGGTCAGCAACATTAGATCTCCAGATATTTTAGAACTCCATTTCCCATGATGCGTAAACAGCTTAAAGACACTTAAGCATGATGGAAAATGTATTTCAAAAACAACTGTAGAGCCAAGATTGCTGACCCCTGTAGGATAATTTGTTGGTTAAAAATTATGAATAAATATAAGTATGTAGGTAAGATATAATTATTGTTAGTATGGGTTAGTTGTTTTCAAATTATGGATATTTATAAGTTATTAGAAGAAGATAAGACTATTATCGCAATATTCAATATGTAGTCACAAGTCAATTTGATTGACAAGTTTAGTTGTGACGTCAGATACAAAGATGTCCCTACAGGAGCCTTTCACTTCTGGTGAAATTGTCATCCTAGTTTATGCTATGGAATGCTATTTTCCTTATTGTATGGGAGGAGTTAGATTTGTAAAGCAGGACAATCGTGAACATATTATATATGAAATGATAAGAAGGATGTACAGAGTTTCAAAGATTAAAAAGACCAGGTGTCAATGTCTACGCAAGTTCAGGGATTTAAGGCGTAGGTAGCCAAGATATTATAATTCTATTTAACTTCTAATAAGAACCTGTAATGTTTTACTTGTTTTCTGTATTGAAACTTTGTACACTGTATTGCTAATATAACTGTTAGTATTAACAATTGTGAACAAATGAACTTATTAGTAAAAATTTAAATATTTAGAAATAATGTCAGTAAGCATGCAAAAAAGAATAAAATGGTAAAGGGATAGTAAAGACTTAACTTCTATTTACTGATTGAGACTATAAGGCCTATTTATGAAAGGTCTTGTGGACCTGATCCGACAGTGCGGATCAGGTTCGCAAGACCTCGCTGAATGCGGAGAGCAATAAGCTCTCCTTATTCAGCATTGCACCAGCAGCTCACAAGAGCTGCTGGTGCAACGCCGCCCTCTGCTGACTCGCGGCCCATCGGCCGACAGCAGGGAGGTGTCAATCAACACAATCGTATTCGATCGAGTTAAATTGCTGCGATTCCTGTCCGCCTCATCAGAGCAGGTGGAAAGGGTTATGGAAAAAAAGATAAAAGAAGGCGCCAACATAGTGCGGTTACCAATGAGATGGGACACGCTTAGTAAATGTACCAAATACTCACAGGATAAAAGACACTTGAGAAGTGTCACAGGTGCCTCCTGGACTCTCAGAGTTGTCCAGCTAACTCCCACTCCACTATGGTGGTGAGGTTCCGCTTATCTCTGCCGATTTAGATGGCTCCGCTGGTGGTTCTGACTCCCAGTCAATATTCCAAAAGGACTCTCTTGCAGTTTCCCCAAATCCAGTTATCCAGTTAAGAACCGTGTTCTCCGGTAGGAGGTATTACAGCAAGGAAAAAAGTAGTTTGTATAGTGGTAACAAACTACAATATTGGCAATAAAGATATCAAGAAAAGAAAGTTCGTGGCTGCAGTTATAAAATCATAAAAGACTTTATTTACACAACGTTTCTCGGTCTGTACGTGACCGTTTCCTCAGGTGCATAAGTGTATAATAAAACACATAAAACCACGAACTTATAACAATAGTACAGCGTCTCCAAGTGCATACTGCGCATGTACGTGGGTGTGTCCCCATACTGAGAATTCCATTGGCGTTAACTAACCAATGAGGTGCTTGTAATCACACACCTCCATAATTTCGAGTGTAATGGGGAATTACTCAGTGTGGTTTTAACAGATAGCCCACACATTTTTAAAGCCGCAACGGGCTATGATAATCGATAAATCTAATGATTAGGTACAGTACAATATATAATATTATATAAAAAATATATATATAAAAACATATCTATAAAATATATATGTATAAAAACTACCAGATCGGGCACACCCACTAGCTAGGTATACAAAAATTCTATTATTAACGTTTATGAAGTCATGAACTCTTCACATAATTAGTTCACATACAGATGGTTAATTCCACATATAAGAGATCTTGCAAGTGAAATGCAAACTATGAACAATATAACCTGTATGTAAAAAATATATATTGGAAATATAAAATATAAAATATAAAATTAAAAATTATCTCCCCAATGATACGATAGATTCCACAATTGTACTAGTAAAAATAAATCACAGTATTAGATAAATCCATATTAGTCAACGTGATCAAAGAGGAAATATCTTAACAACAGACAGAGTTATTAATAAATATACTTCTCTAGGAAGGATGTAAAGAATTTAAAACCACGTCTAACCTGACTGTCAAATTTTCAAGACTTGTAATAACTGTTTTAGCTTATTTGTAGACATTATTCATAATGTGTCTATATTCAGATAGGGTACCTAAACTGAAGCTAATCGTACTTACATTGAGGTCCATAACTTGACATTTATATATCAACAGTAAAAATAATAATAAAAACAAAAAAAAGATAACGATATATTAATATCAAAATACATTAAATTATAAAACCCAATATACATATGGATGCTAGCAGGAGTCAGGAACAGAGCCCTACATGTCTAGAAAACAAATAACCTCGGATAAGGATTGTATATATTAAAATTTGCTATATGTGGACTATAGTGTAATCACTTGGTGATGTTCAGTGATACTCATAATAGAGTGCTTATAATTTTAGTAGAATTATTTAGCTAGCATGTCCCTTCTGTATTGGATGAAAAAGGTCAAATTCAGGCTAGATAGTAATCTCACATCGATGAAAGTGGATATAGACAATAAAGTTCTAATGTATCTAGCAGTGTAATAATATCAATGGGGGGCCTATATACGAGGGTGGATGTTGGAATCCTATATTGAACTAAATACAGAGTGACTCATAGTGGATCAGTTAGTTGAAGGCCGCCATATCAATATTAGCGTTTAGGCCGCCAGGGGACAGGGTGCACATCTTCCAGATCCAAAAAGTCTCCCTTTGTCTTAAATGCAAATATCTGTTTCTACCCCATTTGGGGTTCACTTGTTCTAGAGGGAATATGCTAAACACATTCAATGTATTAGTATGGCATGTATTAGCATGCCTAGGGACACTATGATTGGCAATGTTTTTACTAATATTCCTTAGATGCTCACCCCATCTTTTTTTGAGGGGTCTCGAGGTCCTACCAACGTACTGGACCCCACAGCTGCATTCTAACAAATAAACTACAAAGGCCGAATCACATGTAATGTGTGTTTTAATATGAAATTTTTCCTTACTAATATAAGAAACAAATTCAGTTCTCTTGCTATTTGTGTATTGACATAATCCACAATTAGCTCTATTGCACTTAAAAAAACCTGGTTTGTCTAGGATCTTATTACCTCTAGTACTACTTAATTTACTCGTCAGTGATCTTTTCTTCATTACTATTTTACTCGGGGCTAGTAAATTCTTTAACGTGGGAGCTCGTCTAAAAGTGCAGACAGGTGTATTTCCTATACTATCCCTCAGCAAAGGGTCCCCTGTCAAAATGTGCCAATGCTTACCTAAAATAGTTTTAATTTTGTTATGGTTGTTATTGAATTGTGTTATAAATCTGACTTTCTCACTCCCTTTAGTAGAGCCTCCATTAGGTATAGTCTCCTTATTCTTGACAAAGAAATCTTCTCTGCATTTATTTCTTGCTCTCTTGTAGCTAGTCTCAATAAGATCTGTGGGGTAGTGTTTCTCAACAAACCTTTTCTTTAAAATATTAGCTTGTATATCATAACTGTCTAAATCTGTGCAATTCCTGCGAATCCTACAGAATTGGTTGTAAGGGATATTGTTCTTCCAAGGTAAGTGGTGGTTGCTTTTATAGTTCAAATAACTGTTAGCATCCACCGACTTAAAAAAGGTTTTGGTAGAGATGTTACCTACACTGTCCCATGTTAAAATGAGATCCAGAAATTCTATACTAGTCACATCTATTTTAGAGGTGAATTCCAGGCCTAATGAATTATTATTTAAACTATCCACAAATTTCAGAGCCAATGAAATATCCCCCTCCCAGATGAACAACAAGTCATCTATGAAACGGCCATAGAAGACCAGGTTATGGAGCAGCGGTCTTTCATAACTGTTTTTTCTGGCTTGTCTGAAGGCTCGCCAGAAACACGGCCCTTCAAGCTCTATACGGAGCTTGATAAATGGGCCTCAGAACATGTAATTGTCTATAAAATTGACCTCTATAGTGATACAAAACACAAAATTGTTATTTGCTGATTCATATAGAGCAATGAAATTGTAAGTAACTTTCAAACTAAATCCTATTATAGATTTTGCTTCGTTCTCTTGATATCTTTATTTTTAAAAATAAAGAGATATAAGAAAATCAGCCTGCCAATTTGTGATTCTGAAATTTGGACAGCACTTGTTTAAAGGTGGCTGACATTTAACAACCCATCAGCAAGAACAAACAAGGTTGTGAACCAAAAATGGGCCTGCTTCTAAAATTACATTATTTATTTTCAAATAAATATGGCAAGAGAACTTTATAATAGGAGTAAATAAAAAAGTTGATTAAAATTGCATGCCCTATCTGAACCATGTACATAAAAAAAATTGTTTGTCTGCCCCTATAATAGATTTCCATTTATAAAAATATATATACAGTATATATATATATTTTTTAAAATAGATATGAAGAGAACTAAACCGAAGTCTAAAAAGATTTCATGTTATTTAAGAGAAATCAGGATTGAAATACCAAATAGTAGGGCATCTTCGCCACCCCTTCCTTTGAAACTGATGGACAGACAGATTTCTCCAAAAAGTAGAGTGAGAACTTTGGCTATAACCACACAAAAAGGTAAATTACTAGTACAAATGAAAATGATAGGAAAGGGGAGCGCTAAAAAGCTAGGTAAAAAATGGATAACTTTAAAATAAATTTATTAAGATCACAACTGATCTGGTGGGTATCATATGTGATTACACATGCTAAACAATTACTATTTCAAGAATATATGAAACTTCATATGATATAAAGTGCAGACAATAAATAAGCAAAGTACATAATAAAAACTAATAAAACAGCACTGTTTCTAAAAGAAAAAGAATGCAAGATAAAGATTGTGGCCACAATCTAAAAAGTCTAAAAACAATCAATATGTTTTTAACATGTGCAAAGAAGATTGAGTGAAATATATCAAGCACTCCTGTGTTCACTTTAGCATGTAGCGTTCACTTCATAGAGGAGAAAAAATAACAACAATTCTTGAATTCAAATGAGTAGTTTTAAGAAGATAGTCTGTAAAAATTCACCCCCACTCCTTCTCTTACCGGACCTCCGTATGATTTTCAGTCCTGCTCATGTGTTTAACCAGACCTATGCTCAAAAATTAGGTTGCTTCTTCATTCAGAGCTTTGGCGTCTGTACACAATGCTTTCTGATCACGTGACTGATTCCAAGCTCCGTTATTGGCTGTCATACGGGTAACCTCAAAGGGAGTAACCGGGGGGGTTTTCAGGGGATTCCTGTAGCAATTCCTTTGTTTTAAAAGTGGTATGGTGCACTAATATTAGTCCAATCCACAAATGTATGTCTCTTATTACGCATTTAGATAGCGCTGAAACGCGTAATAAGAGACATACATTTGTGGATTGCAATGGTATTAGTGCATTATACCACTTTTAAAACAAAGGAATTGATACTGGAAGTGACGTCAAATTGGAGTTTTTGACAGATTGGAGTTCTCGACAGAACACACAGGTTCTGATGCTTCCGCCCTTAGTCCCTATTAGGTAGCAGCTCATTCCCATCCAGTTAAGGGATCAGTAAAGTCACCGGTCACATGAAATTAATTGGCCAATAGAGGGCAAAAGGACACTCAGAATCAAATAGGAGGATATAGAGCACCACCAGGATCCTATTGGAGAATTACTTCCATCAATTTGCCCCTATCACTGTCACTTCACCATAGTTTTACTCTTTTTTGGCTTGTTACACACACATTTTTCAGATTTTTTAGATTTTTTAGATTTTTTGCTTTTTTGCTTTTTTTTTTATTTATTTTTTCAATTTTTGCTTCACACAAAATTGGTTGTTGTTTGATTGATATTTTGGACTCTTATTTCTATCACTTTTTACCTGGACATTATTAACTCAAATCCACTCCTTCCCTTCACTTGGGCACTATTGTTGGACTTAATTAACGTCATCATCCTTTTTTACATATGCGTTAAGGATATCCTACTACATTACTTATCACTCATGTTTGTCTAACCTCTGTTTATAGAGATTATGGATCCATAATTATAACCAATTGGGATTTACCTAATTTATTATCTGTTTTATCATGTTTTTATTGTATTTATTGTGTACTTTTATTGTATTAAATACTTTTTTATCTATACCTCAATACTTCTCAGCGATCAACCTCATCTAGTTTTGGGACCTAACCTCAGCCTTTGCTTTAGGTGCTTTGCACACCACATCACTACTCTTATTCTTCATTTGGCCAGCTAGGAGGCCTCTGTACAAAGCTAGAGGTTACATTCGGGGCGTTTGGTCCAACTCTTATTGTAAATTACTAGTACAAGAAATGTCCACAAAGGATTAGAAATTTTAAATCAATGATGTCAAAAAACAATAATTCAATATTAAGAATTGAAAACATATGACAATTTAATTATAAATTTTCAATTTATTTATATAATACACATGTAGATATTCCTGTATGTTCACATAAAGAGGATCCTTCAGATTAAATAGTAGAACATTATTACTTTGATCTTGATGAAGATGAAACAAGTCCAAGTGATGAGAGTTCTATTGTAGGAAGAGAGGACAATATAAATATACAAAATGTATCCCAAGGTAGTATATAATGATTCTTTTGATAGTGGTTTGTAAGAGAAACACAAGTACTCCAATTATTTGCAATTGATTTTCAGAAATTTGAAATGATTTCAAATATGCTTTATTTGATAAAAATGTACAAGTTGAAATAAAATTGAATGGCATAGAAACTAAAAAAATTATTGTGATGGAACAAAAAATGGTTCATCCAATAAAAGATATGATAGACAAAAGTATCTTATTTCTTTCCCATTGTTTACTAGAAATTAAGGCCTAGATTTGGAGTTTTGTCGGTAAGGACCCGCGTAGCTAACGCCGGCTTTTTTTTGGCCGCACCATAAAAATAACTCTGGTATTGAGAGTCCACATAAAGGCTGCGTTAGGCTCCAAAAAAGGAGCGTAGAGCATTTTTAACGCAGCTTCAACTCTCAATACCAGAGTTGCTTACGCAAGCGGCTAGCCTCAAAAACGTGCTCGTGCATGATTCCCCCATAGAAAACAATGGGGCTGTTTGAGCTGAAAAAAAACCTAACACCTGCAAAAAAGCCGCGTTCAGCTCTTAACGCAGCCCCATTGTTTGCTATGCGGAAACACCTCCTAAGTCTGCACCTAACACCCTAACATGTACCCCGAGTCTAAACACCCCTAACCTTACACTTATTAACCCCTAATCTGCCGTCCCCGCTATCGCTGACACCTGCATTTTATTTTTAACCCCTAATCTGCCGCTCCGTAAACCGCCGCTACTTACATTATCCTTATGTACCCCTAATCTGCTGCCCCTAACACCGCCGACCCCTATATTATATTTATTAACCCCTAAGCTGCCCCCCACAACGTCGCCTCCACCTGCCTACACTTATTAACCCCTAATCTGCCGACCGGACCGCACCGCTATTATTATAAAGTTATTAACCCCTAATCCGCCTCACTAACCCTATAATAAATAGTATTAACCCCTAATCTGCCCTCCCTAACGTCGCCGACACCTAACTTCAAACATTAACCCCTAATCTGCCGACCGGAGCTCACCGCTATTCTAATAAATGTATTAACCCCTAAAGCTAAGTCTAACCCTAACACTAACACCCCCCTAAGTTAAATATAATTTTATTCTAACGAAATAAATTAACTCTTATTAAATAAATTATTCCTATTTAAAGCTAAATACTTACCTGTAAAATAAATCCTAATATAGCTACAATATAAATTAAAATTACATTGTAGCTATTTTAGGATTAATATTTATTTTACAGGCAACTTTGTAATTATTTTAACCAGGTACAATAGCTATTAAATAGTAAAGAACTATTTAATAGTTACCTAGTTAAAATAATTACAAAATTACCTGTAAAATAAATCCTAACCTAAGTTACAATTAAACCTAACACTATACTATCATTAAATTAATTAAATGAAATACCTACAATTACCTACAATTAAACCTAACACTACACTATCAATACATTAATTAAATACAATACCTACAAATAAATACATTTAAATAAACTAACTAAAGTACAACAAATAAAAAAGAACTAAGTTACAAAAAATAAAAAAATATTTACAAACATAAGAAAAATATTACAACAATTTTAAACTAATTACACCTACTCTGAGCCCCCTAATAAAATAACAAAGCCCCCCAAAATAAAAAAATGCCCTACCCTATTCTAAATTACTAAAGTTCAAAGCTCTTTTACCTTACCAGCCCTGAACAGGGCCCTTTGCGGGGCATGCCCCAAGAAGTTCAGCTCTTTTGCCTGTAAAAAAAAACATACAATACCCCCCCCAACATTACAACCCACCACCCACATACTCCTAATCTAACCCAAACCCCCTTAAATAAACCTAACACTAAGCCCCTGAAGATCTTCCTACCTTGTCTTCACCCTGCCAGGTTCACCGATCGGTCCAGAAGAGCTCCTCCGATGTCGTGATCCAAGCCCAAGCGGGGGGCTGAAGAGGTCCATGATCCGGCTGAAGTCATCATCCAAGTGGGAGCCAATCGGATTGAACTTGATTCTGATTGGCTGATTCCATGAGCCAATCAGAATATTCCTACCTTAATTCCGATTGGCTGATAGAATCCTATCAGCCAATCGGAATTCGAGGGACGACATCTTGGATGACGTAATTTAAAGGAACCGTCATTCGTCGTTCAGTCGTCGGCCAGGATGGATGTTCCGCGTCGGAGGTCTTCAGGATCCTGCCGCTCCGCTCAGGATGGATGACCATAGAAGATCCCGCTTGGATGAAGACTTCAATCGGATGGAAGACCTCTTCTGCCCCGCTTGGATGAAGACTTCAGCCGGATCATGGACCTCTTCAGCTCCCGCTTGGATGATGACTTCAGCCGGATCATGGACCTCTTCAGCCCCCCACTTGGGCTTGGATCAGGACATCGGAGGAGCTCTTCTGGACCAATCGGTGAACCTGGCATGGTGAAGACAAGGTAGGAAGATCTTCAGGGGCTTAGTGTTAGGTTTATTTAAGGGAGGTTTGGGTTAGATTAGGGGTATGTGGGTGGTGGGTTGTAATGTTGGGGGGGGTATTGTATTTTTTTTTACAGGCAAAAGAGCTGAACTTCTTGGGGCATGCCCCGCAAAGGGCCCTGTTCAGGGCTGGTAAGGTAAAAGAGCTTTGAACTTTAGTAATTTAGAATAGGGTAGGGCATTTTTTTTATTTTGGGGGGCTTTGTTATTTTATTAGGGGGCTTAGAGTAGGTGTAATTAGTTTAAAATTGTTGTAATATTTTTCTTATGTTTGTAAATATTTTTTTATTTTTTGTAACTTAGTTCTTTTTTATTTTTTGTACTTTAGATAGTTTATTTCATTGTAGTTATTTGTAGGTATTGTATTTAATTTATTTATTGATAGTGTAGTGTTAGGTTTAATTGTAGATAATTATAGGTATTTTATTTAATTAATTTATTGATAGTGTAGTGGTAGGTTTAATTGTAACTTAGGTTAGGATTTATTTTACAGGTAAATTTGTAATTATTTTAACTATTTTAGCTATTAAATAGTTCTTAACTATTAAATAGCTATTGTACCTGGTTAAAATAAATACAAAGTTACCTGTAAAATAAATATTAATCCTAAAATAGCTACAATGTAATTATAATTTATATTGTAGCTATATTATGATTTATTTTACAGGTAAGTATTTAGCTTTAAATAGGAATAATTTATTTAATAAGAGTTAATTAATTTCGTTAGATTAAAATTATATTTAATTTAGGGGGGTGTTAGTGTTAGGGTTAGATTTAGCTTTAGGGGTTAATACATTTATTAGAATAGCGGTGAGCTCCGGTCGGCAGATTAGGGGTTAATAATTGAAGTTAGGTGTCGGCGATGTTAGGGAGGGCAGATTAGGGGTTAATACTATTTATTATAGGGTTAGTGATGCGGATTAGGACTTAATAACTTTATTATAGTAGCGGTGCGGTCCGCTCGGCAGATTAGGGGTTAATAAGTGTAGGCAGGTGGAGGCGACGTTGAGGGGGGCAGATTAGGGGTTAATATATATAATATAGGGGTCGGCGGTGTTAGGGGCAGCAGATTAGGGGTACATAAGTGTAACGTAGGTGGCGGCGCTTTGCGGTCGGCAGATTAGGGGTTAATTATTGTAGGTAGCTGGCTGCGACGTTGTGGGGGGCAGGTTAGGGGTTAATAAATATAATATAGGGGTCGGCGGTGTTAGGGGCAGCAGATTAGGGGTACATAAGTATAACGTAGGTGGCGGTTGGCAGATTAGGGGTTAAAAAAATTTAATCGAGTGGCGGTGATGTGGGGGGACCTCGGTTTAGGGGTACATAGGTAGTTTATGGGTGTTAGTGTACTTTAGAGTACAGTAGTTAAGAGCTTTATGAACCGGCGTTAGCCCAGAAAGCTCTTAACTACTGACTTTTTTCCTGCGGCTGGAGTTTTGTTGTTAGATGTCTAACGCTCACTTCAGACACGACTCTAAATACCGGAGTTAGAAAAATCCCATTGAAAAGATAGGATACGCAATTGACGTAAGGGGATCTGCGGTATGGAAAAGTCACGGCTGAAAAGTGAGCGTTAGACCCTATTTTGAGTGACTCCAAATACCGGAGGTAGCCTAAAACCAGCGTTAGGAGCCTCTAACGCTGGTTTTCACGGCTAGCGCCAAACTCCAAATCTAGGCCTAAATTATTTAAGATCACTTATAGATACCCATTTAATAAATAAAATTATTTTTCTATAGTCTCTAGTTCAAATTATCATTACATATTAGAGGATAAAAATTTGCAGTCTGAAAAAATATGGATATCATCCATGAAACCGAAGACAGGATATATATACTGTCTATATATATATATATATATATATATATATATATATATATATATATATATATATATATATATATATATATATATACCGTAAATATAATATAACATTTTATTTGTGTCTATTGATTATGAAATAAAAAAAATTGTATTTTTTTTTTATTTTTTTTAGATCTTGAATGTTTTGAAGGAAAACAAAATTAAAGCACACAAACTTTTCTGTAGGATAATTTCAAAATTAAATGGGCAAGAATGTGGGCTACAATGGTAATGTTGATGGAACAAGTTGATTTTTTTTATAAAAAAATATACTATTTATATACTTTAAATACCTACGGCAAGATTAAGAGTTTTGCGTTATGAGGGGTGCAGTACTAACTTGCACGTTATTGTCGCCGCTCACTTTCCTACAGCACTGGTTTTTACAAACCCAGCGTTATTAGGCAAGAAGTGAGCGTAGAGCAAAATTGTGCTCCATACCGCACTCCAATACCAGCGCTGCTTAAGTCAGCGGTGAGCTGGTTGTATGTGCTTGTGCACGATTTCCCCATAGACATCAATGGGGAGAGCCGGATGGGAAAAAGTCTAACACCTGCAAAAAAGCAGCGTAAATCTCAGTAATGCAGCCCAATTGATTCCTATGGGGAAACAAAAGTTATGTTTACACCTAACACCCTAACATGAACCCCGAGTATAAACACCCCTAACCCCTTATACTTATGAACCCCTAATCTGCTGCCCCCAACATCGCTGACACCTTCATTATATTTATTAACCCCTAATCTGCTGCCCACAACATCGCCAACACCTACACAATGTTATTAACCCCTAATCTGCCGCCCCAACGTTGCTGCCACTATAATAAACATATTAACCCCTAAACCGCCACACTCCCGCATCGCAAATACTAGTTAAATATTATTAACAACTAATCTGCCGCTCCTAATATCGCCGCCACCTACCTACATTTATTAACCTCTAATCTGCCGCCCCCTAAGTCGCCGCCACTATATTATAATTATTAACCCCTAAACCTAAGTCTAACCCTAACACCCCCTAACTTAAATATAATTAAAATAAATCTAAATAAAACCTACTATTAATAACTAAATAATTCCTATTTAAAACTAAATACTTACCTGTAAAATAAACCCTAAGCTAGCTACAATATAACTAATAGTTACATTGTAGTTAGCTTAGGTGTTATTTTTATTTTACAGGCAAGTTTGTATTTATTTTAACTAGGTTGAATAATTACTAAATAGTTATTAACTATTTAATAACTACCTAGCTAAAATAAATACAAAAGTACCTGTAAAATAAAACCTAACCTAAGTTACAATAACACCTAACACTACACTATAATTAAATAAATTAACTAAATTAAATGCAATTACCTAAATTAAATTAAATTAGCTAAAGTACAAAAAAAACCACTAAAACAGTAAAACCTGTAAAAAAAACTTAACCTAAGTTACACTAACATCCAATCTAACCCTACAATTAAATACATTCCCTAAATTAAATACAATTAAGTAAATTCAATAAAATTAGCTAAATTACATAAAAAACACTAAATTACATAAAATAAAAACAAATTACAAGATCTTTAAACTAATTACACCTAATTTAATAGCCCTATCAAAATAAAAAAGCCCCCCCCAAATAAAAACAAAATCCATAGCCTAAACTAAACTAAACTACCAATAGCCCTTAAAATGGCCTTTTGCGGGGCATTGTCCCAAAGAAATCAGCTCTTTTACCTGTAAAGAAAATTACAAACAACCCCCCCAACAGTAAAACCCACCACCCACACAACCAACCCCCCAAATAAAACCCTAACTAAAAAAAAACCTAAGCTCCCCATTGCCCTGAAAAGGGCATTTGGATGGGCATTGCCCTTAAAAGGGCATTTAGCTCTATTGCTGCCCAAAGCCCTAACCACCCAATACACCCTTAAAAAAAACCGAACACTAACCCCCTGAAGTTCCACTTACAGTTTTGAAGATCCGACATCCATCCTCAACGAAGCCGGGAGAAGTCCTCATCGAAGCAGCAAGAAGTCCTCAGCGAAGCCGAGAGAAGTCTTCATCCAAGCCGGGAGAAGTGGTCCTCCAGACGGGCAGAATTCTTCATCCAGCCGGCATCTTCTATCTTCATCCATCCAGCGTGGAGCGGGTCCATCTTCAAGACATCAGGCGCGAAACAACCTCTGACGACTACCCGACGAATGAAGGTACCTTTAAGTGACGTCATCCAAGATGGCGTCCTTTAGATTCCGATTGGCTGATAGAATTCTATATATTTTAAAATTCCTCTTTCAATATTTCTAAATATTGTATATAAAAATATGTATATAGATATAGATGTCTCCATATACATATGAACATATATATTTATACTTTTATATAAGATTATAAGATCTGGTAATAATGTTCATTGTTGGTGATATCACTCATTCAGAAGACTAAAGGTGTGAGTCAACAAAAATATCATATTCATTTGATGTTTCCTAATACAAAACTAAAAAAATATGTAAATTGACTATGCCATTTAATAATTTTGTTTAATTCACAAGCAACTTGGTTGTATATAGTTTATAAAATTTTTTTAATTTAAATACTTGGGTTCAGATAGTGTAATCTATTTTTTTCATATCCTGGGAAGGTGGAAGGTGTTGAGTCTCTGCAAATTTTTAAAATGTAATGTTTATTAATGTCCAACCAATTAACAATGCTAAATTTTGATATTCAAATTTTGTATTCAATTGGTTTTATGAATAATATTGATATAATTTTATGTGCCTATTCTTCCTATCTATTTAAAGCCTATATATTAAAACTGTGCGTTTACTGTTCTTTAAGACATACTCACCATCAAAGAACTATGGAGAACTTGCATTCATGCTCCTAAACAGCTGTCCAAGATCACCTGTAAATAACAGAAATACATATATAATGTATGAAATATGATAAACATTAACTAAAGGTTTTTTTTTTTCCAAAAACTAGGCATACATTATCTCTATCTGATAGAAAGTATTTTAAAACAAAATCATAAAAATAATGATTGATAATTTAAACACCCGTAGCTTATTTTTTCTTCAGAAATACACACATATTTTTGTCATACAGATATGCTTGGAAAGATAATGGCATGTGTTATTTATGCAGGAAAAGGTATATATATATATATATATATATATATATATATATATATATATATATATATATATATATATATACAGTCATATAATAAATCATGTGTTTTGAGTTACAGCAGTACAAGTATGATTCTTAAAAACTATATTTTATTTAAGATGACATTTACTGAAGTATAAATTTGTTGGTGAAGAAATAAAAGTAAATAATATATTTGATCACTATCACAAATGGTTTTTGTGTGAATTGGAGTAAACATTGCATTTTAGATTACACAATTCATGTAATCGAAAATACAAAAATAAAAATGAAATAAATATATATTTTTTTAATTTTATTTCAAAAAGTTTCTTTCCTGTACCTCTGCCAACATTGTTTTCAGGAGTGCTGGTCCTTATATCAGGAATGGTATCAGCTGAAGACATGGTTTGGCTAGGTGTGGAGGTGCTGCAAATCAATTGTCCATGTATGACTGCACTACTTGGCATCAACATAGATGATGATGTTGATGGTGTGGATGCAGCTGCATAATCGCTACCCCTACACGTCAAAGATTGTGGACAAGCTTTTAAATATATATATATATATATATATATATATATAGCAAATAGGAAACAGCACTCTCTGGACTTAAGTTTTAAACAAATAGTTTAATCGGTAACGTTTCGGGGAATGCTCCCCTTCATCAGACCAACAACATACAAGTGAGTCAAACATTTAAACATACATAAACCCCTCCCCTTTGTGCAAAAACCGCCAAAAATCGGTTGCCATAGCAACCAAACATACAATACAAAGTAGATAATGTGAACATAGCAACAATCACATCAAAGAACCCAATTAAGAATATATTCATGATCAATTAGCAGATAAACACCTAACCACAACAGTAGTTCATATATTGTATTTCAGAGCATCCAGTCAAATACCTAGTAGTAACGTTTAATATACAGAACATAAAATGAAAAACATGAAAAAAATTTGAAAAAAATTAAAAACGAAAATCCGCAACTAACATATAGTGGATGCACTTATTAACATAATCTGTGCAAGGGCCATTTATAGCATGTTCTCTAAGTATCTTATTGTGATCTATTGTCTGCACCATCTATAGATATATCAACTGTCAAAATCACATACATTAAGGACAACATTGTGCGCCTACTGTTATAGTCCTAATGAACAACTGAGGACCTAATTTCCTAATGCAGCGATCCTCAATATATATGTGTACACCACAGGCTAAGTTTGAAATCTCCCATAGGAAGTGAATGTAACTCAGAGTATTAATGGTCAATCTAAAAACCTCCTAGAAACGTGTCCTACCGTGTGTTTATGTCGGGCCCCGGACCACATTGGCGCTTACAGTGTCCTCAGCGTAATATCATGGACTGTGCGCATGCGTATCAGCCCGGAGCGATCCGCCCCCACTGTAAACAGCAAGGATTCTAATAGGCTGTAAGAGACAAGCCCCCACATAAGTGTCAATGATATTACTAAAAACATGTCAAAAATATTAGAGACACTGGGCTATACGCTGCGTCTAAGGAAAGACAGGTTGATGGACAAGGCAGGAACCCTGTGTCCATAACCTAAGCACATATCGGAGCATCTAGAGGAGTGAGCAACAGGCTAATATTACGAGACCATAGCGGGGACAGGGAGCCTAATGTGTGCGGCCAGAAATTTGCACACCCACCTGATTAACCGCAAAAGCATTAGATATAACCCACTATCGTAATCTAGGACCCACAAATAAGGTGCAAGTCTGTAACTCAGACCGCCAGGTGACCCAACATATAACAGTCAGATATAAAAGACCAAAAAATAGGTTGCTATATAAGTGGTGAGTGCGCTCTGCCCCAGTAGCTGAATTTGATTGGCCCAATAGTGCAGGCCCCACTACAAATATGTGTTGTTCATAATAGTATCAAGATTGTGCCCAATGATTCACAGAACCAAGGTTTCTAAAACTAAGTAACAGAAGGGTGGATCAACCATTCACATTGTTTACATCTCACACAAGAGACAACTAATTGAATAAAATACAGACCAGATCTACAGAGCTACAAAATCCAAAAAAATCCAAAAAAATGGTGGTCACGCCGATACAGGCCAGGCTAATATAATTAGACCACAGATATCTACTGAGTGTAATGTCTGTAGAAATAGACACTAGGTGGCAAGTACCAGGGAGAGACAGATGGAAAACATATATTATAAGTACCTAGGCCAGGTAACCAAACACTATATATACACAGCAATGTACCACTGGTGACCCAAGGATAGATCACCCCTAGATACTCCACATAGAGGGTAAATGCAGAATAGATGCATGTATAAGGAGAGTAAATGGTGTTAACATATACGTAAACATCAAACTTCAAAAGTTGGAGTACATAGCACATTCAGGAAAATGCATAAATTACAATCCAATCAAATCATAAAAAACAATGCCAGTCTATTCCCATATTCAAACCTCTGGGGTGTATAGTGTCCAGTTTAAAGATCCACTCAGCCTCTTTCTGTAGGAGACAGGTGTCCCTATCGCCTCCCCTAAGAAGTGGGGGTACGTGGTCAATGAGCTTGAATCTTAGGTCCGCCACAGAGTGACCCTTCTCCATGAAATGTCTGGCCACCGGCTGATCACTCTTTCCTTTATCAATTGCCGTCCGAATGGCACTCCTGTGGTTAGCCATCCTTTTTTTGATGTCATCTGAGGTTTTACCTATGTAAAATAGGCCACAGCTGCAATTCAGTATGTATACCACAAAATTTGTGTTACACGTAAGGTAGTACTTAATCTTGTAGCTTGTATTTTTGTGTGGATGTCTGAACTGTTTGCATAGGAGCATAGAGTTGCACGTTACACAGCTTGGACATTTGTAGGAACCTCTTTTAGTAGTTGGTGTGACCTTGTTATAGCTGTCAGTTGGATCTGTTTTCATTAGAATGTCTTTTAGGTTTCTTCCTCTCTTGTACCCAATTCTGGGTGGTCCATAGCTCTGGTAAGGCAATGATGGGTCTGTCTGAACAATATCCCATTTTTCTTTTAGAGTTACCCCCAGTGTCCTTGTGCTAGGAGTGTATACTGTAACGAAATTCATCCTCTTCTGGTGGTCTCTTTTGGTGGTCTCCATGCCCACTTGAGACCTTTCATCCCTTATAATGCTGCCATTGTATCCTCTATTGTAGAATCTTGATTCCATTTCTTTTAATTGTAACTCCCGGTTCTCGCCTGATGTATTGTTACGGAAGACTCTCAGCATCTGTGCCTTAGGAATTGCTTTTATGAGTGATCTGGGATGGTAACTAGAAGCGTGCAACAGTGTATTCCTATTGGTAGTTTTCTTGAATAGAGTAGTGCCAAGTCTGTTGCCCACCTTATAGATTCTTAGATCAAGGAAATCCACTTCGTTGTAGCTGGAGACTTCTTTGAGTTGAACCTGTCCCCCTATTTCATTCAGGGATTTGACCCACTCACCAAAGGACTCAATCGTTCCTCGCCAGACTACAACGATATCATCAATGTAGCGCTTGTAAAACTGTACTTGTTGGTTGTCATACACCTTGAATACGTTTTCTTCAACATGTTCCATGAAAAGATTTACAAATGCAGGTGCCATATTCGAGCCCATGGCTGTTCCCATGAGCTGAAGGTAAAATCTTCTCTCGAATTTAAAATAGTTAAGTTTAAGACATAAGGATAGAAGTTCAACAGTAAAGCTGGTAGGGGGACCCACATAGGGGCATCTCTCAAGGCAGTTGGTGATTATCTCCATCCCCATTTCATGCAGTATAATAGTGTACAAGCTTGTGACATCAAGACTAGCAAGCACATCACCTGGTTGTATGTCAGTCATTGGGCCAATCAGCTACTGGGGCAGAGCACACTCACCACTTATATAGCAACCTATTTTTTGGTCTTTTATATCTGACTGTTATATGTTGGGTCACCTGGCGGTCTGAGTTACAGACTTGCACCTTATTTGTGGATCCTAGATTACGATAGTGGGTTATATCTAATGCTTTTGCGGTTAATCAGGTGGGTGTGCAAATTTCTGGCCGCACACATTAGGCTCCCTGTCCCCGCTACGGTCTCGTAATATTAGCCTGTTGCCCACTCCTCTAGATGCTCCGATATGTGCTTAGGTTATGGACACAGGGTTCCTGCCTTGTCCATCAACCTGTCTTTCCTTAGACGCAGCGTATAGCCCAGTGTCTCTATTATTTTTGACATGTTTTTAGTAATATCATTGACACTTATGTGGGGGCTTGTCTCTTACAGCCTATTAGAATCCTCGCTGTTTACAGTGGGGGCGGATCGCTCCGGGCTGATACGCATGCGCACAGTCCATGATATTACGCTGAGGACACTGTAAGCTGTAAGCGCCAATGCGGTCCGGGGCCCGACATAAACACACAGTAGGACACGTTTCTAGGAGGTTTTTAGATTGACCATTAATACTCTGAGTTACATTCACTTCCTATGGGAGATTTCAAACTTAGCCTGTGGTGTACACATATATATTGAGGATCGCTGCATTAGGAAATTAGGTCCTCAGTTGTTCATTAGGACTATAACAGTAGGCGCACAATGTTGTCCTTAATGTATGTGATTTTGACAGTTGATATATCTATAGATGGTGCAGACAATAGATCACAATAAGATACTTAGAGAACATGCTATAAATGGCCCTTGCACAGATTACGTTAATAAGTGCATCCACTATATGTTAGTTGCGGATTTTCGTTTTTAATTTTTTTCAAATTTTTTTCATGTTTTTCATTTTATGTTCTGTATATTAAACGTTACTACTAGGTATTTGACTGGATGCTCTGAAATACAATATATGAACTACTGTTGTGGTTAGGTGTTTATCTGCTAATTGATCATGAATATATTCTTAATTGGGTTCTTTGATGTGATTGTTGCTATGTTCACATTATCTACTTTGTATTGTATGTTTAGTTGCCATGGCAACCGATTTTTGGCGGTTTTTGCACAAAGGGGAGGGGTTTATGTATGTTTAAATGTTTGACTCACTTGTATGTTGTTGGTCTGATGAAGGGGAGCATTCCCCGAAACGTTACCGATTAAACTATTTGTTTAAAACTTAAGTCCAGAGAGTGCTGTTTCCTATTTGCTACATTTCACCTACTCTAGCACCCTGGCCCTTGGAGAACTGTTTGTGAGAGTGCAGCTGACTCTTTTTGCCTATATATATACATACATATATATATATATATATATATATATATATATATATATATATATATATATATATATATCGATGTAAAAGGACAATACACTGGAATTAAAATATTAAATATTTAAAGGGACAGTCAAGTACAAAAAAAACCTCATGATTCAAATAGGGCATGTATTATTAAACAACTTTCCAATTTACATTTATCAACAATTTTGATTTGTTCTCTTGGTATTCTTTTATGAAAGCTAAAACCAGGAGGTTCATATGCTAATTTCTTAGACCTTGAAGGCCGCCTCTAATCTAAATGCATGTTGACAGTTTTTCACCACTAGAGGTTGTCAGTTCATGTGTTTAATATAGATAACATTGAGCACATGCAACTGAATATAACGAGGAGTGAGCACTGATTGGCTAAATTGCAAGACTCTCAAAATAATTTAAATAAGGGGGCAGTTTGCAGAGGCATAGATACGAGGTAATTACAGAGGTAAAATGTGTATTATTATAACTGTATTGGTTATGCAAAACTGTGGAATAAGTAATTAAGGGGTTATCTATCTTTTAAAACAACCAACATTCTGGTGTTGACTGTTCCTTTAATATAATTAAATTAAAACTCTGATTTTAATGTAGAAGCCATTAATAAAAAGACTTTCATATACATTTATCCATTTTAGAGAAGCCTAACACTCGTATCTTAAGTTTGACAGATAACCATAGTCTTACTACTTTAGTTTTTTTTATAAATGACATTAAATAAATTTAAAAGTTTCAATATTGAAATAAAGGATGCAAATTTGAAAAAAAATACAATTACTTGTTATCACATAATTTAATTTCTTCCCTAATTATTCTGATTTGAAACATAAAGATTGTTCTGCTCATACGCTAATTAGATAAAACCTTTAAAGATACAATCTACAACTGAATTGTTGTTGTATTGAAAAAAATCAAATAACGTAGGGCTAATCTTGTATCTAAGCCTCTACAGACTACACTGTTATATAACTACTTTAGACAGACTTGCATTTTAGACAACCAGTGCTTAATCATAGGTAAATCCACTTGCATAAGAAGATTGTTATCGGTCGGCTAGATTTAGAGTTCTGCGGCCAAAGGGGTGCGTTAGCTACGCATGCTTTTTTTCCCCCGCACCTTTTAAATATCGCTGGTATTTAGAGTTCACAGAATGGCTGCGTTAGGCTCCAAAAAAGGAGCGTAGAGCATATTTACCGCCACTGCAACTCTAAATACCAGCGTTGCTTACGGACGCGGCCAGCATCAAAAACGTGCTCGTGCACGATTCCCCCATAGAAAACAATGGGGCAGTTTGAGCTGAAAAAAACCTAACACCTGCTAAAAAGCAGCGTTCAGCTCCTAACGCAGCCCCATTGTTTACTATGGGGAAACACTTCCTATGTCTGCACCAAACACCCTAACATGTACCCCGAGTCTAAACACCCCTAACCTTACACTTATTAATCCCTAATCTGCCGCTCCGCTATCGCTGACACCTGCATATTTTTTTTAACCCCTAATCTGCCGCTCCGTATACCGCCGCAACCTACATTATACCTATGTACCCCTAATCTGCTGCCCCTAACACCGCCGACCCCTATATTATATTTATTAACCCCTAATCTGCCCCCCACAATGTCGCCGCCAGCTACCTACAATAATTAACCCCTAATCTGCTGATCGGATCTCACCGCAAGTCTAATAAATGGATGAATCCCTAAAGCTAAGTCTAACCCTAACACTAACACCCCCTAAGTTAAATATAATTTAAATCTAACAAAATAAATTAACTCTTAATATATAAATTATTCCTATTTAAAGCTAAATACTTACCTGTAAAATAAACCCTAATATAGCTACAATATAAATTATAATTATATTGTAGCTATTTTAGGATTAATATTTATTTTACAGGCAACTTTGTAATTATTTTAAACAGGTACAATAGCTATTAAATAGTTAATAACTATTTAATAGCTAAAATAGTTAAAATTATTACAAAATTACCTGTAAAATAAATCCTAACCTAAGTTACAATTAAACCTAACACTACACTATCAATAAATAAATTAAATTAAATACCTACAATTATCTACAATTAAACCTAACACTACACTATCAATAAATTAATTAAATACAATACCTACAAATAACTACAATTAAATAAACTAACTAAAGTACAAAAAATAAAAAAGAACTAAGTTAAAAAAAAAAAAGTTAAAATTATTACAAAATTACCTGTAAAATAAATCCTAACCTAAGTTACAATTAAACCTAACACTACACTATCAATAAATAAATTAAATTAAATACCTACAATTATCTACAATTAAACCTAACACTACACTATCAATAAATTAATTAAATACAATACCTACAAATAACTACAATTAAATAAACTAACTAAAGTACAAAAAATAAAAAAGAACTAAGTTAAAAAAAAAAATATTTACAAACATTAGAAAAATATTACAACAATTTTAAACTAATTACACCTACTCTAAGCCCCCTAATAAAATAACAAAGACCCCCAAAATAAAAAAAATGCCCTACCCTATTCTAAATTAAAAAAGTTCAAAGCTCTTTTACCTTACCAGCCCTGAAAAGGGCCATTTGCGGGGCATGCCCCAAAGAATTCAGCTCTTTTGCCTGTAAAAAAAAACATACAATACCCCCCCCAACATTACAACCCACCACCCACATACCCCTAATCTAACCCAAACCCCCCTTAAATAAACCTAACACTAAGCCCCTGAAGATCTTCCTACCTTATCTTCACCATGCCAGGTTCACCGATCCGTCCTCGGAAGTCTTGATCCAAGCCTCCGAAGTGTTGATCCAAGACCAAGCGGGGGCTGAAGAATGACGTCCATCCTCTGGCTGAAGTCTTGATCCAAGTGGGCAGAAGAGGACATCCGGACCGGCAAACATCTTCTTCCAAGCCGCATCTTCTATGTTCTTCAATCCGATGACGACCGGCTGATCTTCAAGACCTCCAGCGCGGATCCATCCATCTTCACCGACGACTTCCCGACGAATGACGGTTCCTTTAAGGGACGTCATCCAAGATGGCGTCCCTCGAATTCCGATTGACTGATAGGATTCTATCAGCCAATCGGAATTAAGGTAGGAAAATTCTGATTGGCTGATGGAATCAGCCAATCAGATTCAAGTTCAATCCGATTGGCTGATCCAATCAGCCAATCAGATTGAGCTTGCATTCTATTGGCTGATCTATCAGGCCTGTGTCACACAGCATATACTCTGGTTCATTGCTCTGTGCCAGCCACCAGTGTTAATATCCGTTTATAACATTATTTTAAATTTAAAAAAAAAAAAAAAAAAATGTTGCTAGTGTAATCTAATTACATTTACTATCACGCCTGTGACTGTCAGGCTCACTCAGCATTAATATACCTAATTTTTTTTCAGTCTTTTGGTTAATTGGTCTGTGCCAGGCAGCCACCCAGCACTCATATCTTCTTCACCTTAATTTAAATATAAAAAAAAAAAAAGTTTAAATTTGTTTGCTAGTGTAATCTAATATAATTTTCTATCAGGCATGTGTTTTTTACTGACATACAGATCCTACTGTGTTTACTTGCTGCCCTCCCTAGTCTATGAGCCATCATATGTGTTTAACCTTTTTTTAATTCCCCCCCCCAAAAAATAATTTAAATAATTTTTCTAGTGTAATCTAATAGTATTTTCTATCAGGCGTGTGTGTATCTGACTTACAGAGCCTACTGTTTTTAATAGCTGCCCTTCCAAGGCTATCAGCCACGACTCATATGTATATGCTTAACCTTTTTCTTTAAATTCCCAAAAAAAGTCTTTAAATCATTATGCTAGTGTAATCTAATTTTATTTTCTATCAGGCCTGTGTCTAACTGTCTATCTGACTTACACAGCATACTGTTGTTAATTGCTGCCCTACGTAGCAGCCAGCCAGTGCGACCACTCATATGTGCATTGCACTTCTTAACATAATTTTAATATTAAAATCTAAAATTTTAAAATATTTTGTTAGTGTAATCTAACTTAATTTTCTATCAGGCCTGTGTTTTTGTCACTTACACAGCATACTGTGTTAAATTGCTGCCCTGCCTACCATCCACGACTCATATCTGTCAGCCTGTGTGCCAGGCCCAACTAGCCAATTTGTGGCACCAATCATAATTCTTGTAACAGTATCCAAAAAATTAAAAATCATAATTTTTTGTACTTCAAATATTCAGTCTACTAGTGCTATTGAATTGCAGTTTCCTCCTGCCTGGCAGCCTGTGTGCCAGGCACAAACTAGCCAATTAGTGCCACCAATCCTAGTTTTTGTAAAAGTATTGTTAATCTTTAAAATTCAAATATATCTATCTCGTGGTTGTGCAAGTGGACTGTTTGCGGTTGATTGCGGTGCGTAACACTTGGAGTTTGCTCTGTCACTGTGATGCGCCCGTAACCCTTACACTACCTGATAGATACGACATCATAACTGATGTTTTAAAGCACGTTATTGCAAACAATTTGGGAATGTTAGTTGATTTAGGCCCATTATGGGTTAAAAGCAGACTCTGCATAAACTATGTAATTTTCCATGGGAGTTTTGCCAGGGATCCCCCTCCAGCATGCCACAGTCCAGGTGTTAGTACCCTTGAAACAACTTTTCCATCACTATTGTGGCCAGAAAGAGTCCTTGTAGGTTTTAAAGTTCGCCTGCCTATATGAATTCAATACCGGAAGTTCGAGTCCGCCGTTCGCGAACCGAAAATTTTAGGTTCGCGACATCACTAGCTGTCACAGTCATCTATAATCCTGATAATAACTTTGGGGTCTAAACACTGCACTAGTCTTTGCTCGTAATCAGTCAGATTGGCAACATAAGCTGTTCCTCCTCCGGTAGCACGGGAAGAATTTTTTTATTTCTCCAATTTCGCTTTGGCGAATCTTTTAATGTCGTTGTACCTCCTCTTTATCTGGTCAACGTCCTTTTTTCCGGGTCCTTTGGCACTGACAGCATTACTTATACAAGTCCAGATACTCTTTTTCCGGTGACTGGAAGTTTGCTTCTCACGACAACCGAATAAATAATCATAAGAATCCAGTACCATATCAACAAGAACCAGGTTCTGCTGGTGTGAGAAGTGTGGATTCTTGGATTTGGTTGTCTGCGAATCAGATCTTGAAGTTGCCATACTTAATGTTTTTAAAATAAATACATAAACTTGAAAAGCTTCTGGTACAATAAATTTTCTGTCTGAATAATTAGATAAAGTAGACTTTATATAGTGCTGAAATAACTTCCCGCGACCAATGTGATGTTTCTGACACCTTACAGTCACGTGGGACAAACATGACTGACAGGTTGTAAGAAGATTATAGTACATTCGCTACTAGCGAGGTGTCAGATGTATGGACCATTCGCCTATGCTCGAAGCGGATTAGACACAATAATTTTTAAGCTGTTTTTTAGTACATATGGCAAGCGGGCATCATCTCGCTATCTGCGAGTTCTAGCGAGTAGATCAGACACTCTGTTGGTGAGCAAATTGACGCTTAAGTATATGAAGCCCATTGTGTTTAATATTGATATTAAGAAATCAGACTGTTGCATTGACTATTAGCCTTTCTATCTTGTAGTCAATAACTAGTATTAACTGTACCACACAGAGGACTAGATTACAAGTGGAGTGCTTAATTATTGCACACCCACAAACTGGCAAATTTGCCGTTTGCGGGAGTGCAATAATTAACCAGCTATTACAAGTGGCTAGTTATTGCTACTGAAAGCTTGTGGTAGCAATTAGTGCTTATAAAATTAATCAAAGATCAGATCTCTGGTTAATTTTATAAATCTGCCCCAAATGCCCCCAAAATACAGCCTAGTGTAGTTTATTATAAAATAAAGATGGCGGCATCTTTATTTTTTAATAAAAGTACTGCAATAGGCAGTATTTTGAAGTAAAAGTTGGTGGGACTGCGGTGCTAGAATAAAAAACAGCACTGAAAAATGCCTTTACATTGTGGTCAATGGGAACTGCGTGTTCCCTTTAAATATATATGTGTATATACACATACATATATATGTATGTTAGCATATACATATATATTTATACTAGCTACTTATCCCCTTCGCTGGCGCTGAAGTTCTGATGCCGTCTCTGAAAATATTGCCCACACCATTACACCACCACCACCAGCCTGAACCGTTGATACAAGGCAGGATGGATCCATGCTTTCATATTGTTTACATCAAATTCTGACTCTACCATCTGAATGTTGCAGCTGAAATCAAGACTCATCAGACCAGGCAACGTTTTTCTAATCTTTTATTGTCCAATTTTGGTGAGCCTGTGCGAATTGTAGCCTCAGTTTCCTGTTCTTAGCTGACAGGAGCGGCACCCGGTGTGGTCTTCTGCTGGTGTAGCCCATCTGCTTCAAGGTTTGACATGTTGTGCATTCAGAGATAGTATTCTGCATACCTTGGTTGTAACGAGTGGTTATTTGAGTTACTATTGCCTTTCTATCATCTAAAACTACTCTGCCCATTCTCCTCTGATCTCTGACATCAACAAGGCATTGTAGTCCACACAATTGCCGCTCACTGGATATTTTCTCTTTTTCGAACCATTCTCTGTAAACCCTAGAAATGGTTGTGCGTGAAAATCAGCAGTTTTTTAAATACTCAGACCAACCAGTCTGGCATCAACAACCATGCCCTGTTCAAAGTCACTTGAATTCCCTTTCTTCCCCATTCTGATGCTCAGTTTGAACTTCAGAAAGTTGTCTTCACCACGTCTAGATGCCTAAATGCATTGAGCTGCTGCCATGTGATTGACTGATTAGCAATTTATGTTATCAAGCAATTGAACAGGTGTACCTAATAATGTAGCCGGTGAGCGTATATACATATATACATACATATATACATGTAAATATGTATGTATACATGTGTATTTATCTGTATATATACAGTAGGTATAGATAGATAGAAACATTTAAATCATTCTATTTTGACAATCCCCCTTTAAGATTCATTAAAATAAATGAGCTCCTACTATTCAAAGATGCATATAACCTACACCAACCTTTCTAAACTCTGTTTCTATCTCCATGAACCCCTTAGCATGTAACCATGTGAGCCCAGCTGTTTGTAGATCACCTTCATAAGAGCCGTCTACAACAGTGCAACTCTCGGCAGGGCCCTCTGCCCATTTGATCCCTAAAAATGTTATCTTGTATACCGCCTAAATTTATAGCACTGCAGAATCTGTTGGCACTCTACAAATACCTGATAATAATACTAAATGAGCGATAAGATTTTTTTCCCCAGTTTGCACGCTACAGTAAAGTCTATGGGGAGAAGTTAATGTAGTTGAGATAACTGAATTCCTGAAGTTAGTGTGCATTGGGTTTTGCTTGAGTGCAAACCATTTACTTTGAACTTGTAATATGCGCGCTAACCCAAGCGAGTTAAAAGTTTACTTCTGCTGGTGTTTGTGCCAAAAAATCAAGAGCAAATAAGCTATGTAGTGTGCCAAATGAAATCTGGCCCTTAGTGTTTAATGTCCCTTTAACCTTACACAGGGCAGTACCACTTTTCCTAAAAGCCTGAAATATCTTTTTTGAATTGTATTAATAACATAGCAGCTTGCTGCAGCAATGACATTTACAAGCACTTGAAGCTGTTTATTGATCATACACAAAAATAGCATCAACTATTCTATAGAATTATTAACATACTCCTAGATTACGAGTTTTGCGGTAAGAGGAGTACATTGCTAACTTGCAGTTTATTCTTACCGCTCACTTACCTGCAGCGCTGGTATTACAGGTTTTTACAAAACCGGCGTTAACAGGCAAGAAGAGAGCGTAGAGCAAAATTGAGTTCCACACTGCACTCCAATACCAGCACTGCTTAAGTCAACGGTGAGCTGATTGTACGTGCTCGTGCACAATTTCCCCATAGACATCAATGGGGAGAGCCGGCTGAGAAAAAGTCTAACACCTGCAAAAAAGCAGCGTAAAACTCAGTAATGCAGCCCCGTTGATTCCTATGGGGAAATACAATTTATGTTTACACCTAACATCCTAACATGAACCCCGAGTCTAAACATCCCTACTCTTACACTTATTAACCCCTAATCTGCCGTCCCCTACATCGCCAACACCTACATTATATTTACTAACCCCTAATCTGCCGCTCCAGACATCGCCTCCATTAGAATAAACATATTAACCCCTAAACCGCCGTACTCCCTCCACACAAACATTAGTTAAATATTATTAACCCCTAATCTGCAGTCCCTAACATCTCCGCCACCTATCTACATTTATTAACCCCTAATCTGCCGCCCCCAACGTCGCCGCCACTATACTAAATGTATTAACCCCTAAACCTAAGTCTAACCCTAACACCCACTAACTTAAATATAATTAAAATAAATCTAAAGAAAACCTACAATTATTACCTAAATAATTCCTACTTAAAACTAAATACTTACCTATAAAATAAAGCCTAAACTAGCTACAATATAACTAATAGTTACATTGTATTGTATCTAACTTAGGTTTAATTTTTATTTAACAGGTAAGTGTGTATTTATTTTAACTAGGTAGAATAGTTACTAAATAGTTATTAACTATTTAATAACTACCTAGCTAAAATAAATAAAAATTTACCTGTAAAATAAAACCTAACCTAAGTTACACTAACACCTAACACTACACTACAATTAAATCAATTACCTAAATGAAATACAATTAAATAAATTAAATAAAATTAGCTAAATTACAAAAAAAAACCCCACTAAATTACAGAAAATAAAAAACAAATGACAAGATCTTTAAACTAATTACACCTAATCTAATAACTCTATCAAAATAAAAAAAAGCCTCCCCAAAATAAAAAAAAACCCTAGCCTAAATTAAACTATCAATAGCCCTTAAAAGAGGCTTTTGCGGGTCATTGCCCCAAAGAAATCAGCTCTTTTACCTGTGAAAAAAAATGCAAACAACCCCCCTAACAGTAAAACCCACCACCTACACAACCAACCCCCCAAATAAAACCCTAACTAAAAAACCTAAGCTTCCCATTGCCCTAAAAAGGGCATTTGGATGGGCATTGCCCTTAAAAGGGCATTTAGCTCTATTGCTGCCCAAAGCCCTAACCTAAAAATAAAACCCACTAAATACACCCTTAAAAAATCCTAACACTAACCCCCGAAGATTCACTTATGGGGAGAAGTCTTCATCCAAGCGGCAAGATGTCCTCAAGGAAGCCGGCAGAAGTGGTCCTCCAGACGAGCAGAAGTGGTCCTTCAGACGGGCAGTAGTCTTCACCCAGACGGCATCTTCTATCTTCATCCTTCTGACGCGGAGCGGCTCCATCTTCAAGACATCCGGCGTGGAGCATCCTCTTCTTCCGACGTCTTCTTGATGAATGAAGGTACCTTTAAGTGACGTCATCCAAGATGGCGTCCCTTACATTCTGATTGGCTGATAGAATTCTATCAGCCAATCGGAATTAAGGTTGAAAAAATCCTATTGGCAGATTTAGGTTTAGGGGTTAATATATTTAGAATAGTGGCGGTGACGTTGGGGATGGCAGATTAGGGGTTAATAAGTATAATGTAGGTGGTGGCGATGTTAGGGGTGGCAGATTAGGGGTTAATAATATTTAACTAGTGTTTGCGAGGTGGGTGTGCAGCGGTTTAGGAGTTAATATGTTTTTTTTTTTGTTTTTTTTTTAAATACTTTATTTATACCAGTGTGGCTTACAGCGACAAATCAACAAATAACAAGATACAGAAAAACATTGAAATACAATATGTGAACATGACTCGTCCCCTCCACCACAATGGTTATTACTTTTTCAATCCCCTCTCCACAACCTCCATATCTTCACTCGAACCTTTCCTGTTCCAGTCTGTCTCATCTCCTACCATGTATGTTATGTTTACACTGAGTAGCATCTGGATAATATTCTACTCTTATTGTCATCAATCTCAGCCTCACTGATTTATCTATTACTCAGCTTCTAATTCATCAGCTCTCCCCCGGGTGCCGCCCAGAGGAACTTCCCTCTCAGAACTGGGCCCTATGTCAACTGTTCTCCCCCTCTCTGGGCAAAGATATTCCATTGTCCCCTCATTTGTGCATTTAGTATATAGTCAGAGTCTTTGAACGGGTAAATGATTTGTCTTTGGTGGTGAATATCTAGTGATCTAATGAATGGTTCCCATTTAGTCATGAACTTCTTCGTTCTCCGTGTTATGTCTCCCTGAGTGTCTATTTGTTCATAAGTCATCTGTCATCGTAAGGCTTCTTTGAGTTGTGCTATGTGCGGGGGGGCCTGAGCCAGCCACTGTTGTAGAATAAGTCTCCTAGCATGCAGTATAACATTGTATATGTACGCCCCGTGTTTTTTATGTCCTGTCTGTGTATATAAGAATGTCACCATTTCGGGTGTAAATCTGATTCTTTCCCCAGTATGTCTCTCCAACCACCCCTCTGCGTCATGCCCCAGAATTTTGTAAGTTGTGGACATTGCCATATCATATGTATGATGTTTGGGTTGTCATTGGAGCATTTTGGGCACAGACCTGTTGTGTCATATTTCCACTTGAGAAATAGTTTTGGCGTAATATATGCATTGTGGATCAGTTTGGTGTGTGAATCTCTTATCTCATTTGACAGGGTGGCTTCTCTTACTTTTACGAAGCTTTGTTCAATACAGCTGTCTGGGACATCCTGCCCCAGTAGTTCAGTCCATGTTTTCATAATGTGTGTTAAGTTAGCTTTGTTCGGTCGTTTTTGCAAAGTTTTATAGGTGTATGATATAGAGGTCAGTCCCCCCCTTGTCAGAGTTAGTAATTGATATATGTCACAATTAGTGTCTGGCAATTTCCCTGATCTTAATAGGGTTTGTACGTAATGCCTCACCTGTAGATATGCAAAATGGTGCTTATTAGGGATACCATACTCTCTTTGCAGTTCTGCAAATGTGCGAACTGCTGTGCCCTCTATTGTGAGAATTTGTTTAATGCTTGTCACTCCCCATGTGTCCCATTGTTTAAAGGGTTTCGTAGTGAATCCTGCTGGGAAATCTGGATTGCCCCTCAGTGGCAGGAAGACAGTGTGATTTGGTGAGACTTCTAAGGCCCTACAAACCTTTCTCCACGCCTTTATCGGGCCACTGAATAATGTTTCCCCTCCCAGAATAGATTCCTGGGAGGGTAACATCTTGAGTGACCACGGTTTGATGTGAGCTGTCTCTAGTTTGCCATTAGTGAAGTGTTCCCTATCCGTCAGCCAGTCCATTACATATTTGACCCTTGCTGCCCAGTTGTAGAACTCAATATTCGGCAGTCCCAAACCTCCCATCTCCGGTCTGCCTGTCAATTTCTGATAGCTTAGTCTGTGCTTTTTCCCCCTCCATACAAAGTGCATACTGTCATTATTTAGTATTTTTAGGTCCTGCTTGTGTTGAAGCTCCGGGAGCATCTGTAGGGTGTACAGTAATTTGGGGAACAAAATCATTTTGATTAGCCCTATTCTTCCTGACAGAGTTATTGGTAGTGTACTGTTTATTAGCATTTGTTTCAATTCTTTCAGTAGGGGCTTAAAATTGACTCCATACCATTGAGTTGGGTCTCTAGTCAATGTGATTCCTAGGTATTTAAAGGTATGTGTGATTACTTTGAAATTGTCCTCTAGGGGTAGATCCGGGTTATTATTAGATAGCCAGAGAAGCTCAGACTTGTCTTTGTTTATCTGATATCCTGAGATTTTACTGAAGTCTGCAATGATCCTAGTTATAGTGGGAATGTTTCTTCTGGGATCTCTTGTGTATAGCAGCATATCATACGCAAATAGTGACAGATGTTGAACCTCCCCATTTATCTCTAAGCCCTCCGTTTCCTTTCTTATTCTAATAGCCAGGGGTTCTAATGCAAGGTCAAAGAGGAGCGGGGAGAGAGGGCATCCCTGCCTTGTGCCTCTCTTGAGGTTAAACATTTTGGAAGGCGATCCATTTACCAGGACTGCCGCTTGGGGATTGCTATAAATTGTTTTGATGGCTTTCATAAATGCTCCCTGTATCCCAAATCTCTCCATAGTGGTAAATAAATGGTGCCATAAAATTTTATCAAATGCCTTCTCGGCGTCTACTAGAATCAGACAGGCCTCTTCCCTATCATGCTGTGTTTTTCCCCCTCCCAGTTTCCAGAAGTGTGCAAGTAGTAGCTGAAGTTTCCTCATATTTTTAACCGCTGACCTACCCTTCACGAAACCAGTTTGGTCTTCATGAACTAACAGGGGGATTAGTGCCGATAATCGATTTGCTAGAAGTGTGGTTAAAATTTTGTAGTCCGAATTAAGAAGGGATATCGGCCTATAAGACTGGGTTAGAAGTGAATCTCTATCTGGCTTGGGGAGAACTGTGATGTTGGCTTCTGTGAATCTATTGGATAAGTTAGCTCTCCCTTCTAGAATGGCATTAAATAACAAGGCCAGTGTGTCAACCGTTTCTTCTTTAATCATTTTGTAGAACTCCCCGGGCAACCCATCTGGTCCCGAGGCTTTCTCAAGTGGGAGTGTGTCTATTACCCTTGCAATCTCTGAGGGCTGAATCTTGGCGTTTAATTTCTGCCGGTGTTCCTCATCTAGCTGTGGGAGTGTCAAGTCACTCCAAAACTTTTCCATAGCATCTGAATCTATTCTTTGGGAGTTATATAGGTTCGAATAATAATCCTGGAATGCTCTCTGTATTTCCTCTTCTGATGTAAGTAACCTTTCCTTTCCTTTGATGGCTACAACGGTGTTTGGTTTTCTATCTAACTTGGTAATCCTGGCCAATAGCTTCCCTGTACGATTCCTGTATCTATAATATTTTGCCTGGGAGCGATTCTGAGCTGTGACTGATGTCTGTGTGAGGTATGTGTCTCTAAGGCTTTTTACTTCTCTATATTTGACCCTGTTTTATTCTGTGGGGCACCTCAAATACCGATTTCTAGCATTCAGGAGCTGGCGCAAGAGCAGTTCCCCTTTGATTCTTCGAGATTTCTGCAACTTTGCCGTATATGCTGTGATCACCCCCCTCAGAACTGCCTTTGCAGACTCCCAAAACAAAGATATATCAGTGATGTGCTGCACGTTTAATTCCCTATAAGCTAACCACTCCCCAACTAAATATTTTCGCAAGTTAAGATCATGAAAGAGGTGCACCGGAAATCTCCATCTATTCGAATACCTACGAGGTGGGTTAGTTTCTATGTATAAGTTAACTGGGGCATGGTCAGATATAGTTATCGGGTCTATCTTGATGTCCGTTATGCGTGGACATAGTGAGTTAGAAACTAGGAAGTAGTCTATTCGCGACAGTGTTGTTTTAGCTGGGTGCAGACAAGTGTAATCCTTGGCTTCCGGATTCCTATACCTCCATATATCTGTTAGGGAGAGTGCATTCCTAAAAACTTTTAGTAAGCGTGTTTCCCCTTTTGAGCCATGCTCTCGTACTGTTTGTCTTATTGGCTGTTGTGGATTATGGCATCTGTCTGCTGGTGTATATGGTGCAATGTTATAGTCACCTCCCACTACAATGGGGAGATCTGAAAACTGTAGAAGTTTGGTCTGGAGTCCAGTCAGGAATGCTTTCTTTTCCGTGTGCGGTCCGTATACCCCACACAGAATCATCCGTGTGCCTACAATTCAGATGTCCATTATGATATATCTCCCCTCCGTGTCTGTGACAGATTGTAGTACAGAATAGTCCAGGCCCTTTCTGAAAAGTATTGCTACCCCTCTGGCTCTCTTCCCCTCGTACGGTGTATATAAAACTTCCCCTACCCATCCCTGTTTGAGTTTCTGGTGCTCTTTTTGAGAGAGATGTGTTTCCTCTAGTATGGCAATGTCTGTTCTTTTAATGTTCAGTTGTCTAAGGATAGTTCTCTTTATTGGGGATGTGATCCCTCCCACATTCCATGTAGTCAGTTTCATCTTAATCTAAAGTGTCAGAGCGCGATATAGGTTTAACGTGTATTTCAAATAGAGATCCTGACCGGTGTGTTGTGTGTGCGGTACCTTACAGTATAGGTCCTTATGTCCAGGGCTCTCTGACGTTGTAGTTCCGGAGGACTGTAGCTCCCTTCCCCCCCTAGCGGCACCCGGAGGAGAAACGACTCTGCCCTTTTTCTAGCACAAACAGTAAGTTAATGTGTGAAACAGACAGCAAACAGGTCACAAAAATTATGCAAACAGGTAACAACAAAGATAGACTGAGTCATCAAACTCCTGAACTATAAATTTGTAACTTTTGGTTAATACCTATTCCCTCCCTCCTTCCTCCAACTCTAAGGTACACCGCTAATAGTGTCTAGACTCCCTCAAGCCCTTATAATCTCTGTCTTGCTTGCCTTGCTACCCCTATGCTTTCTATCTCTAGTGCATACAGGTAATCAATACTTGAAATAACAGAGCTTAGAAACCTATGAACAAATAACAAGAAAACAGTCTTACAATGCATATAAACGTTTCAATTTTTAACCTGAAAACTTTAAACTGTCTCCCACTTTAGGGTTTAAGTGGATAATACTATGCAACCTTTATTTAGTAATAATCCCCCCCCCCTCACTTTGCAAGGATACAAGTGTCCATGGTTATATCTGCAGACAACCATTACTTCTGGCATGCCCGGGCCTAACCGGGTCTCTGGTTCATGGTACTGCTTCCTCTTCGTTTATTCTGCGTTGCTTTTCTCTTTCTCTTTGAAGATGTATTTTGAGTTGAGTTGGCGACTCAAAGAACAATGGGCCTTTCTCTGTATGTAGTCTCAGTCTCGCTGGAAACAACAAGGCCGCAGTTCTGCCCTGTTCATTGAGTTGCTTGCAAAATGGTGTGAATTCTCTTCTTTTAGCTGCTACAGTTGCTGAATAGTCCTGAAATATCAGGATTCTTCTTCCCTCATACTCCAGTGGGGTCGCCTTTCTATATGCCTGTAGTATTGTTATTTTATCTCTGAAATTAAGATATTTCACCATCACTTGGCGCGGTGATTGATTATTATCTCCTTGTCTTCGTTGGTCTCCTACTCTGTGGGCTCTTTCTACTGTGCATGGCAGAGATTCTTTAGGGATATTTAACAGATTGGGAAGGGTGTTCTCTGCAAATTCCACCAGCTGTGGGCCTGGCAGCGACTCCGGGACCCCCACCAATCTAAGGTTATTTCTGCGCGACCTGTTTTCCAGATCATCGATTTTTGCCCACAGCCTTTCATTTTGCTGCTGTAAGAAGTTGACTTGGGATTCTGTTTCTCTATGTCTTGATTCCCCTCCCGCAACCTTTTGCTGTACCCTTGTCAATCTGCCATTAAAGGTTTTGACCTCCTCTGTGAGGGAGTCCATCCCCGACTGAAGCTGATCAATCTTTGGCAAAAACAGTGCAGAGATTTGTGTGACAATCGGGTGTGTGTCCATCAGCACGTTATGAGATGTATCTTCTGCCAGCTCTGCGGCCTGCTGAGCCTCTGCCTGGTTTTTCTTCTTGTCTGCATTTTTTTGCCTACCGGCCATAGCGTCCGTTTTTTTAATGTAGGAGTTATAATACTTTTGCATACAGGGCTAAGGTATTGACAGCTGAGGATACCAACTGTATTTGGATAGTATAAACTTGTTATTTTACCAAGATATGTAGCTTTAGATTTGCCAGGCCCGGTACAGCCAGAATTTTTAAAGGATCAGGAGTATGATGGGTGAGTGGGGGTATAGGGATCTTTGTGTTTTAGCACTGCATGTTTGTGGCAGTTGTCAGTTTCTCAAAATAGTTCCAAAAAGGTCTCGTAGAGTGTGTATATAGTTCTCCCCCCTGATGTTGATAAGGGCGTGATAATGTAGGCCTTTATGTGCACTCTGCCTCGCCTTCATTCCTCCCCACAACCCAAGGAGATGTCCTTTATAGCAGTTTGTTATTGTCAGTTCAATTTGTCTATTCGGATCTATGTAGGGACGTGATAGTGAGCTTTATGTCCGCTTGTGTATACCCTCTCTGCCAATGGGTATGTGCAGATCTTCTATGCACCTTCCGCAGGTTTATGAATTGAGGGTATAGAGTTTTGTATGTCTGTGCAGGACCTGCGCTTGGGGACTGTGCTGCCTAATTCTGTGAGGTGTCTTTTTCCTAATCGGTACTCTGTCCCCAGTTCCTTGCCTTTGCTGTCTGTGTGGATCGCCACTAGCACGGGCTTCTGCCCCCTGCTGTGTTATAATGTCTTTTGGGTCCTTCACACACACTATTCCTTTAATCTTTGGGGTTATCTAGAGTTCTCTGCACTTACGCTGGATCAGTGATAACAGAAAAACGAAAGGGTTAACTGCGCAAAAAAAAGGAGAACTATTAAACCTGTGATTATATAGAGGAAACTCCCAACCTCAATTACTAAAGTGATTTAGAAAGAATATATATGGACTCTAGAAAGAGACCACAATATTCAAAATACACAGGCGCTAAACAGCTAAAAATAGGTATTAAAAAACGTGATTTTTAAACCATATAATGCAGTGAATATATGCTTGCAAATAACACCCAGTGCGAACTGAATCAACAAAGATGTGTGAACAACAGAAGTGTATAAAATATATATTTAATTACATAAATGAAATAAAATCATTAAAATATTTATACATATACAGGTGCTGATCAGGCGCAATATTGAAGTGTAGCATACATTTGAACAATAATGTGATACAAAAATTGTGATAATAGAACAACGTGAAAGGTTTAATGTTTCCCAGTATGAGATTCGATGCGATGATTTTTCAAATGGCCCAGACTTTGAAGAAGGATTTATGTCTTCAATGGGAGCTGGAACGAGATGAGGAAGACCAATAAACGACAGAAAAGGCAACAAAATAAGGTTTTCACTTTTACTTACACCGGAGGTCGGTGGTTGAATCCTGCAAGTTCCTTTTCGTGGCGTAAAACTCCAAACCGCAGTGGGCAGCAAAAGTCGATCCAGCAGAATATGCAAACACCTTTGCACAGGTGGCTGGAAACGATGCACCTACGGAGGCCGGAGAGGGACAAAAATAGAGCACAAAAGAGCAACGCGTTTCAACCCGTAAACCGGGTCTTTTTCAAGCCTTCATGGTAAAGCTTGAAAAAGACCCGGTTTACGGGTTGAAACGCGTTGCTCTTTTGTGCTCTATTTTTGTCCCTCTCACCTGTGCAAAGGTGTTTGCATATTCTGCTGGATCGACTTTTGCTGCCCCCTGCGGTTTGGAGTTTTACGCCACGAAAAGGAACTTGCAGGATTCAACCACCGACCTCCGGTGTAAGTAAAAGTGAAAACCTTATTTTGTTGCCTTTTCTGTCGTTTATTGGTCTTCCTCATCTCGTTCCAGCTCCCATTGAAGACATAAATCCTTCTTCAAAGTCTGGGCCATTTGAAAAATCATCGCATCGAATCTCATACTGGGAAACATTAAACCTTTCACGTTGTTCTATTATCACAATTTTTGTATCACATTATTGTTCAAATGTATGCTACACTTCAATATTGCGCCTGATCAGCGCCTGTATATGTATAAATATTTTAATGATTTTATTTCATTTATGTAATTAAATATATATTTTATACACTTCTGTTGTTCACACATCTTTGTTGATTCAGTTCGCACTGGGTGTTATTTGCAAGCATATATTCACTGCATTATATGGTTTAAAAATCACGTTTTTTAATACCTATTTTTAGCTGTTTAGCGCCTGTGTATTTTGAATATTGTGGTCTCTTTCTAGAGTCCATATATATTCTTTCTAAATCACTTACGCTGGATCTCAGTGCGTCACTGTTAGCAAGTTAAAATGGCGGTTTCCCGCCTTAGACTATCTCACCCTCCAGCGCCGGTACGGCAGACAAGGAACTCACTTCTCCTCTGTTGGGTCGTCCACAATCTGGTGGGTTTTATTTTAGGCTTAATCTGTTGTAGCGCTGGCTCGAGTGGTATGGAGAGCGCCCTCGCCTTGGCGGCATCTGCCGCTGCTTTCCTCTTCAACTGTCTGCGCCTTCAACGGTGAGGGAATTTGCTGTAAAATTCCTTGCCGATTCAAGTCCGGGCAGCCTCTCTACTTCTGCCAAGGATATCGGCTGGTAATGGGCTAATTTTGGTGGTGAAAGGTCAGGTTTGGGAGCGTTGTATCAGGAGCTCCTTTCCTTGTGTCCTCTCACTTCGCCCGCCCACCGGAAGTCCCAGGGGTTAATATGTTTATTCTAGTGGCGGCGATGTCCGGAGCGGCAGATAAGGGGTTAATAATTTTATTTTAGTGTTTGCGATGCGGGAGGGCCTCGGTTTAGGGGTAAATAGGCAGTTTATGGGTGTTAGTGTACTTTTTAGCACTTTAGTTATGAGTTTTATGCTACAGCTTTGTAGTGTAAAACTCATAACTACTGAGCTTAAAATGCGTTAGGAATCTTGGAGGTAGAGGGTGTACCACTCACTTTTTGGCCTCCCATGACAAACTCATAATACCGGCGCAATGCAAGTCCCACTGAAAAAAGACTTCACGAAATTTACGTAAGTTGGTTTGCGGTAAGGCCAAAAAAGTGTGCGGTGCCCCTAAACCTGCAAGACCCATAATACCAGCGGGCATAAAAAAGCAGCGTTAGGACCTGTTAACGCTGCTTTTTTACCTTAATGCAAAACTCGTAATCTAGACGAAAGGTTTTAGAGCCCTATGAAGTCACAAGTTTTTGTATACATTTATATCTCTTCAGCTCTTCTCTTCAAAAGAAAGCTATATGCATTCAAATTTCAAAGGGATATGGCAACCATGTACTTGAGTGATGCTTTTTTTAATTCCCTAACATATGATTGATGTTTGCTGTATTATAGGCCCTCTTGGGATAAACGAGTAAAACCATATAATCTGGCATAAAATCTGTACTGTGAACACTTATCATATCAAATGTCCTGTATTTGTTTTCATATTCAGCATATTAAATGTTTTGCTGAGTGGCAGAACTTATTCTCTTGTAAATGTGTGTCTTATTTTTTTCCAAGATATTTACAGGTTAATTCTGAAGAGTACAAAAAGGTGGCTGGAACCACAGAGAGCATACTGCAAAATGAAATCAATATATTTGATGTGCATCAGAATATTTAACAGCAAGGGAATGTGATATGGTTAAAGTCCTGAATGTCATAAGTCCTATGTCAAATTTGCCAGCATAAATTCTGAAACATACTTTGTGTGTCTTTGTATCATAGATTATATACTTACTGGCATGATCTAAACAATTGGACTTTATCCCTTTATATCAAAACCCATTTATACTTATGGAGACTGGCAAGGGCTTACAAGTAAAAAAATTCTAGCTATGCAAAGCAGAGACAAAAATCATAATTTTGGTCAACCAACAGATCTAATTTAAAAAGCGACTGCTGTGAGAGAGTGTGTATTATATATACAGTATATATACAGTATATATATATATATATATATATATATATATATATATATATATATATATATATATATATATATATATATATATATAACCTGACTCATAAACAGCAGAAATACCATTACTTTTTATAAGCCATTCCTCTAAAGACATTAACAGATGTTATTAATTCCAAGAGTCAAAAGTTAACCTTGCAGTAATAAATACTACATTTTTTTAATGCTTAAATATTTCTGGAGGTGATTCAAGAAACTGTAAATGTCTGATATTTTTTATTTTCAGATGATGTCACAACTGTGTTCTAAGGTTGATTTCTTGGATATATTACTTGTAAAATCTTTTACTTAATTTTTTTATTTTTTTTTGCGAGACAGGAGGTTTCAGATTTTAGATATATATATACACACAGTAAACTCTCAGTTAACCAGAACTCAAGCAACCAGAACTCTCAAGCAACCAGAAAAAAAAATCAAAGATACTGTACATTAAAATTAACACTAACTTTGCTCTGTCTGCAGCTTCCTTTCTCTATAGTGGGCTCTCAAAGGTGAAAGTAAGCTCTTTAATGCCACCAGACCCTACATAACTGCTTTTCACGCTTCCACTGGGTGCCCGGGACTGAACGGAGGTGGCATTATTATTAATTCATTATTTGCTTTTATTTACTATATTTAAATACAGGTAGCCCTCAGTTTACGCCGGGGTTAGGTTCCAGAAGAAATTGTTGTAAATAGAAACCGTTGTAAATTGAAACCCAGGTTATAATGTAAGTCAATGAGAAGTGAAAGGGTTAGGTTCCAGGCCCCTCTCAAAATTGACATAAGTAACACCTAATACTATTTGTAAAGCTTTGAAATGAAGACTTTAAATGCTATACAGCATTATAAACCTAATAAAATAATCACACAACACGGAATATATAATCAAACTAAGTTTAATGAACAAAAACATTTGTTTTACTTGCATTTTTATGCAAACAGTTCTCTGCATTGATAATATGAGGTCTGAAGCTATTCTATGCATTCCATTCTGGACTGATTTATAGGCACCCTTACCTTCAAGCAGCTGGGCAGGAAGATAAAAGGGAAGTGGCTGCTAGATCTTGTTCCTTTGAAAGCTGCTTGATAGCTCAGGTCTGGTTACACTGATTAATTTCAGCCTGCTTGGCTTGCATTTCTTTGCTGCAGCACAAGAGTACAGCTTCACCTACTGGCCTATCCTTATATTAATAAATGCACTGCTTGTCAGTGCTATTCAATATTAGTCACATGACTGAAAAAGGGCGTTATTCTGAAATGGCGCAAATTGAACGGCGCAAAGCAAGGGCCATCTCTACTAATATCAAGTAAATATGGCGTTTATAGAATAGTATGGGTTATAGAACCTAGTCAGGCCAATTTTTATAGTAACTCTCAAACAACCAGAAACTACACTTATCAGGAACCTACCAATCCCCATGGGTGCCGGTTAATTAGGAGTTTACTGTATATATATTCAGGAATAGAAAGTGTTATATCCCTGGTGCAGTGTACCAGCTACCTTGCTAAAAGGGACAGGAAGCCCATTTTTTTTTTCTTTCAAGATTCAGATAGAGCAAACAATTTTAAACTACTTTCCTATTTACTTCTATTATCTAATTTGCTTCATTATTTAAGTTTTCTTTGTTGAAAAACATTGTTAGGTAGGCTCAGCACCTGGGTTCTATTTGCTGATTGGTGGCTGCACATTTATATATATATCGTGACAGCCATTAGCTAATCACAAAACTCGCATACATGTATACTGTGCATTTTTGCACATGCTCAGTAGGAAATGGAACCTACTTATAAAAGGTAAGTGCACATTTTGATAATGGATGTATCTTGGAAAGTTTTTTTTTAATTAAATGCTTTATCTAATTCATGAAACTTTAATTTTGATTTTAGTGACCCTTTAATAAATGTGTCCCTTTTAAAGAGAGAAATAAAAAAATAAAAAATAAATAAACCAAAAAATAAAAATGAAAAGGATGATATATGTTATTGTTAGGGCTTACAGAAATCCCCGAATACCTATGAAAGACAAAGTATAAAATGACTAGATAGAGGATTTATATATATATATATATATATATATACGTATATATATACTGTATATGTGTGTGTATAGGGATCAATCACAATCATTTAGAAAAATGTATCAAATGATGCACCAAATAACCATTTAATGGAAATCCTATTTATCATATAGAAAGCAGAATTTCCCATTGTCTTTAACCACATCAATGCACATGAAGAGCTATAGTCATCGTGCACATCGTGGCCTGTAGGCGTATGATGAGCCCTTTCTTCATGCAGGGGAAATGCTAATCAAACTCTGTTTTTGGCAATTCCCCCATACTACAAGTTAGGTATCAGTTGTGCGTTGGTGGCTTAGTGAGCGGCACTCCCAGGCTTTATGGGAGTGCTAATGATGTCACCACGTACAGACATGGTGACATCACAACGGGGCAGAACCGGGAAGCTCAGTATAGCTGCAAGTGAGCTGGATAGAGAAGGTTTTTAAAACCCCTTGATCTCAGCTCCCTTAGCAGCTACAAACCTCCAAGACTCCTCATTTGAAAGAAAATCACCCACTCTTTCATATAGCAGTGGAGCGATACAACATAGCAGAACTTTTAAAAATAAATTAAAATCACACAGCAGAAATTTGCTTGTGCAATAAAAAACTCTGGTATCATGTCTATGGTATATTCTAAATCTTCTGGACTTGCTGGAAAAAACCTACTATATAATAATTGTGGGTCACTCAATGACATTTGATTTACAATTGTCTTTAATGTAAGTACCAAAAAAATATCAAAATTTGCTTTGCAAGAGGGTGAAATAGCTGCAAAAGGTTTAATAAAGTGACAAAGTCTCTAACACTAAATTAGTTTTAAATATGTTTTTTCTCTCAGCTTATGCTGCTGACTTGACCTGTTTTATAATAAAACAGTGTGCAAACCATTAAAAGGATTATAACTCTAGGTAAGTGTACAGGACTTCATGAAAAGAGCAAATAATTATTTTTGCCACTGTAATGTCTACTGAAACGGCAATGTCCCATAAAAATGGTCTCTTGGATCATCACTTTAAAATCATATCATCTTTCAGATTATGGAAGAACATCATACATATCTCAGGAAGGTTCTCTGAATTTTTTACATCCTTTTGGAAATGGATGCACCTATGGTTTGGTGCTTTATTTTCCAGTTCCTCGTTCACTATAGAATTATTATTATTTTTATTGTTATTATTCTTATTAAAACAAATAAAACAAATGTCTGAATCTGGTCACTGTTACTATAAAGGTGTCTATGTTTCAACTTTTTGCTAGAGATAGGGATTATTTTAATCAACCTAACAATGTATAATCAAAGCCTTAATGGGTCACTAAACTCTCAATAAGTGCTGGATATAATGATGTATTCAGTGAAAGATTAACCTGAATAGTACAAAGGAATGTTTGTTTTAAATGATATTAGTTACTTAAATATTGAAGAAATACGTTTCATTTTCTATTAAATTTTGGGTGCTGCCATGTTGAAACCTAAGTTTCTCTTATCTAATCTCTTAAGCAGTGTGCAATTAGGAACATTACTAGACATGTCCAGCACTGAATACGTTTTTAGACTAATCAAATTTTTTTTTTCAGAATATTCATTTGCTGCACTATTCATTGTTCGTTTAGTTTAAAACAAAACGAATGCTGAATATTGGGCAACATTTACATTTGATTTAATTAAACAATGAAAAAGTATCACCTGCAGTTTTATAACTACCTGGGGGAACCACGCTAATCCTGACCCTTCTTTATAAAGACAAGGACTGCACTAATTGTAGGCTTAGCACGGTGTGTCCCAGACCTGACCTAAAGGACCTTCCTCAATGTGCTATAGGGAATTATTTTATCTTTTAAAGCTAATTTAAAGGAAACACATATATACTAGCAGATTTTGTTAGTATATATTTGTTTTCTTTAAATTAGCTTGTGCATTTGCTCAGTTTGTGAACACTTTTGTAGATAAATTGGTTAATACGTTTTTCTAAATGATTGTAATCGACCTTATTGCCCCCATTATTTTAGTAACAGACAGAAAAGGTTCATCTCAATCCTTTATAAAAACGTATCTAATGGCTTTCAACAGAAAAACACCATTAAAGTCTATGGGGATTTTTGTAGATACATCATTTGAGTTTTTCTATAGGATTGTGATCAAACCCAGGGTTTCAAACTAGAGAACCTGTCTACCAGTGCTCATGGTGAGCAGGCAGTTGCTGATGATGTATGTCTGCTTTCCACTTTTAACATTCTATGGAAATCCTTGTGCAATGCAACCCCCTACAAGTCTCAATGAATGAATGAGTTAAGGGTGTTTTAACTCTGCCTCTTCTGAGGGTGCAGATAGGTTAAGAAGTTATGGTGTAGTCACTCCCACTAATCTCTGATTGGGATGATTGACAAGCCCTGCTCTTAGAAAACCAATTCAGTGAGAGGAATTGTCAATCATCCTGGTTGTATCTGTCCAGGGTTATTTAACTCCTCTTCACTTCAGGTGGCAGAGAGGTCAAGTAGCAGTGCTCTTAAAACTATTGCTGCTTTGTCAGCATCACCGGCTCGTTTGCATGAGTCTGAACCTTTAGGACTCCAAAGCTGCATTCACAGTAAAATAAATGGACCTCAATAGCTTTGGAAAACTATACAACTGGACAGTTTTTAAGTGTAGCAGACAAGCGTCAACGTGGCTAAGAAAATGTAATTTATCTAAATAATTTGATCTTTAATTTAGCAAGGGCATGTGCTTCAAAAAAATCATATTACCTGATTAGCATAATGGATTCTGAACTAAAAATTCTGTATTACTTAACATCTTCTTAAACACAAACTGCAAAAAAATACCAGTAGATATATATGTAATCAAATATTTAAATAAATGATCTTTGCACTTAGCTTTTTAATTGCTCTGCTTTTTCATTATCTAACAACAGTGGCTAGAAAATGAGTCATATTTCTAATAGGAAAAAAAATATCAAAGTGTGAAAACCTCTACGGAATTATTAATGATATAATAATTTCAATATATTCCTCCGAGATGAAACTTCAGGAGTATGTAAATTTTCTTTTTCACTGCTGGATCATCACCTAAATCTATTTTTAATATATTATTTAACTAAGTCATTAACCATGGAAACACAAAACAATTATATGCTAAAGAGCCATTGATTAATGAAAATTTTGTTCATCTGTTCCAGTTAGGATGAAGATTATCTCTCAAACGTTTTGAGCTTAAACCTACTCAGTTTTCCGTCTTATTATCTCATTCATCATACCTTTTCTTTCTCTAAGGCTTTTATCTATATTTTAGTGCTCCGCTCCCCATCTTTAAACCAAAAATAAACTATTTGAGGTTTAAAGGTACAGTAAAGTCAAACTTAAACTTAAATGGTTTGGATAGAGTGTGAAATTATAACTTTCCTAATAACTTCTATTATCAATTGTGCTTAGTTCTCTTGGTAGTTTTGTTAAAGAGTAATCCTAGGTGAGCTCAGAAGCATACACATGTCTTTAGGTAGTGTTTGCAACTAGATATGTGCATTCTGAGGTTTCGGATACCTCCGAATGCAGAATACAGCGGCCGCTCGTGTCGTTAGGCTTTTTTTAGCTGAATTTATTGTTTTGAAACTGCAACACACAAAGATCTGTAGAAATCCAGTTACTAGTGGAAAAAACACCCCACTCTTGTGCTAACCCAAACTTATATTCTCAAGTACGCTAACCCAACATTCCAATGTTCTTCACATTGAAGAATATGTTCTGTTTATTCATAAATACATATTTTTACATATATCTGATGGTATTTTGGTACAATATACATGTGTGCATATGCTGTGTGTGTATATATATATATATATATATATATATATATATATACAGTTTCTTCAAGATTAGCACTCTCAATTACAGTCCGGGGTGCACAGCATCAAAGTTAAATAATACAGGAAAAAAGCAGGCACTCTCCGTTTAAATCCACAAACTTTTCTTTACTGTGTATCAAGTGACGTTTCAGGGTTTCACCCCCGTCCTCAGACTTACATAAAATGTGCACAAATCATCCCAATACTTATACCCTTATCCAAAACCATTTGCCTAGATAATCTAATTAATTACATTCATTAGCGTATTTAGCATATTTTACATATTCACCTCGTGTCCATACGGCCTCTAGCGGTGTTTACCTGGCGCTCCCATTAAGTCATCCTGAATGAGACGCCGAGCGTTGTCAGGTTCCACCACCGGAATCCGCCAATACCCTACCGTTGCCAACCCTAGCGTGCTTGCTTCATTGCAGACGTCGCCTGTAGCTAGGGCGTCTGTTAACAGTGATCGCATCTTCGCCTAGTGACCCTGTATACCATAAAACAAGACACAACATATATATTATATCATCTATCTAATTAAAAACAACTAACAGTATGTCATTCTCCTTTCCTCATATTGCTATACTTGCAACCTATTAAACTTAGATTACTGATAGTAATGCTCCTCATTATATGGGCTTATAATCCATTATTATATTCCATTATCTATCATTAGGGTCTCTTACACCCTGTCATGCCATTAGAGGAAAGATTACTACCAGTTAAGCATTAGCATATAGGTAAAGCAGATAAGTTAAACACATAGCTGAAATCTTAACCGCATAGGTAAATTTTGACAATCTGAGAAAATAGATAAATACATAGGTAGAGCTGAAGAAATGTTTTGATTTCCTGTAAAGCTTATAGGAATGCATAACAAATTATATTATATAGAGCTAGACCATTAAGTGATATAGCTTATCTATAGTGATATATATTCTCAAAAGAAGCATTGCCAGTCCAGCTTAACATTCAAGCCCTTTGGTGTGAGGGTATTTAATTCATATGTCCATCTTGATTCCCTCTGTAGCAGGATCCTATCTCTGTTTCCCCCTCTCCTGGGGATTGGGACATGATCAATCAGTGTATAACGGAGGTCAGATACATTATGTCCGCTTTCTAAGAAGTGGCGAGCCACCGGTTGATCTGATTCTCGATTCATAATAGCCGCCCGAATTGAGCTTTTATGATTGGCCATCCGTATTCGCAGGTTGTCCACTGTCTTCCCAGCATAGAACAAACTGCACGGGCAATGCAGCAAATATGCTACATGGCTCGTAGTACATGTCATTCTGTATTTATGCATGTATCTCTTCCTACTCCTAGGGTGATGGAAAAACTGACCTGTAATCAACCCATTACAGGTGGTACACCCACTGCATTTGAAGCACCCAGGCTTAGCTTCTTCTAACCATGCCCTTGTGGTGTAGCAGTGTACTGGGTCAGTGAGTTGTACACTGTTTATTAATGCCTAGAAGCACAGTGAAGTCTATTATTAAGAAGTGGAAGGTATTTGGTACAACAAAGACCCTCTCTGGATCAGGACGTCACTCCAAACTAGATAAAAGAGCCATGAGGAAATTGGTCAGAAAGGCTCCCAAGAGGCCCACAGCAACTCTGAAGCAGTTGCAGGAATTTATGACAAACAGTGGCCATTGTGTGCAAGTGACAACAATATCATGAATTCTCCACAAATGTGGCTTGTATTGGAGGGTTGCAAGAAAAAAGCCACTTCTCAAGAAAGACCACTTGCAGTCATGACTGAGTGTTGCCATAACACACCTAGGAGATTCTGAGGCCACATGGAAAAAGGTGTTATGGTCAGATGAGACTAAAATTTAATTATTTGACCTCAACAACAAACGATATGTCTGGAGGAAATCCAATACAGCTCACTATCCAAATAACACCATACCTACGATAAAGTATGGAGGTGGTAATATCCTGCTAAGGGGGTGTTTCACTGCAGCAGGCATTGGAGCACTTGTCAGGATAGAAGGAATAATGAATGGGGCAAAATACCATCAAATTCTTGAGGAAAATCTGCTGCCCTCTGCAAGGAAGTTGTCAATGGGAAGAAGGTTTACCTTCCAACATGACAATGACCCAAAGCACACAGCAAAAATGACCACACAGTGGTTGAAGGAGAAAAAGGTGAATGTCCTTGCATGGCCTAGTCAGAGCCCATATTTAAACCCCATTGAATATCTGTGGCATAACTTGAAGACTGCAGTCCACAAATGGTCACCATCAAATGTAACAGTACTAGAGCAGTTCTGCAAAGAAGAATGCGTAAATATTGCAAAGTCTAGATGTGCAAAGTTAGTAGAGACATAGCCCAACAGACTAAAGGCTGTAATAAAAGCAGAAGGCTCAGTGATTCTGTTTTTGAATTGTCTTTATTTTTGCCTAACATGTTGGTGTTATCAGGGCTCAAAAATTTCACTCGCCAACTCACCATTGGCGAGTGGAATTTAAGCAGGGGCGAGTGTACATTCACCGCATAACCTTTAGTGACACTTTGCAGCAACTGTGCAGAGAATACATCACAATACAGGTAAGAATGTACAAACTGTAGCTGTTATATAGTAGATGATTACCTTAGTTATTGCCATTATGATACATCAATTTCTGTTTAATATTTCATATTCTGCTGCTAAACAGGTTTGACCACAGGGATGTGTGATATGTATCGCCTGACACCCAGATATTAAGTTTTGAGTGCCGGGCAGGCAGTATTTTTTTTTTAAATAATCCGAAAAGCAGCAGTACTCACAAAGCTATACTAAAAGCTAAAAAATAAACTGTATTACAAATATTAAAAAGAGACTACTTGTCTACAGCATTTCTTGAACATGGCTCTGGCGCTGAGAGAAAGCAGGGATCACTGCCGCACACGATCCTGTACCGCCTTTGAGTAAAAGATGTAGATCACTTCGCTGTGTGCAAAAAATCTCCCTTTCTGAAGATAGCTAAGATTGCAGCGGTGGCTGGGCTTCCACATACAGGTCAACCTTTATCATGTGTTAATAGTGTGTCAATCATGTTAACAGGTTAACTGAGCACAGAACACGCACTGTAACAGGATTAACCTGGTGTTCTGTTAGATTTTCCTTCCATGCGTGTGTAAACCATTTCTAATCAATGAGTAGGAACAGGAGATCTAACAGAACACTTCATTGAAATTTCCTACCGCCGCACTGCATATGTGCTCGTGAAGCCACTCTCAGATCTTCCTACCCATCAGATTTTCCTACTTCGCCTAAGCATGTGCGCTTAAGCAAACCAACTTAATTGCATACCACAGATGTTTTAAGATCATCTGTGGAATGTGGCAACGTAGGTTTGCGTATGCACAGTAGATGCAGTAGGAAAATCTGTCAGATCACTGGCAACTAAAAGAAAGCATTTTTCACCTCACATGATAGAGGTTAACCTTAATTTGGAAGCCCAGCCAACGCTGCAATCTTAGCTATCTTCAGAAAGGGAGATTTTTTTGCGTGCAGTGAAGCTAAGACTGGAACCAAAAAAAGGCACGGGCATTTTAAGGCAAAGCAGCCCACTCCTCCCCCATGTTTGATTTAACTGCCCACATACACACACACTTATGTGCACACACACCACATATATAAACACTTACATGCATGCACACCCCACACATACATATACTCATAAGCAAGCACACCACACATACACAAACTCTTATGTGCCCACACCACACATACATACACTCTTATGCACCCACACAACACATACACACACTCTTATGCACCCACACCACACATACACACTCTTATGCACCCACACCACACATACACACACTCTTATGCGCCCACACCACACACACATACACTCTTATGCACCCACACATACACACACTCTTATGCACCCACACCCCACATACACACACTCTTATGCACCAACACCATGCATACACACACTCTTATGCACCCACACCACACATACACACTCTTATGCACCAACACCACACATACACACACTCGTATGCACCCACACCACACATACACACACTCATAATACACTCTTTCACACCCAGACTCACACACAGAAAAACACAGATAGGGACAGAAGGGTCCTGCTCCCAAGAGAGCTTGAAATTGAATTAGTATTTTTAGAAATTGAAATAAATGCATTTAATCATACTTGAAATACAACAGTGAGCATTCCACATAAACATGCATCTCCAAAAACAATATGTAGAGGACACACATGGTTTAATTATTAAAAGCAGAGGGACCTCTAATAAATGCCAGTGCCAGAAATAATAATAATTGTAGGCAAAGAAAAATACAGCTCTGAGGAAAGAACAGTTCAATTAGATGAACTATATATATACATTAATATTTTATAAAAGCTGTTTAAACTAAAATGCACATTACTGGAGTATATTCATTTCCTGGGCAGACCTAGTGTAAAATAAGTTTGTTCAGTACATGCATATCTGTTTTTACAAAACAAAAAGCTGTAACATATCTTAAGTACAACAGAGTAAATAATTTAGTGCACTGTCTCTTCAAATACTCCCAACTCCCAATTAGACTGTTCTCAGGAGTGTGACTGTGAATGAGCTGAACTTACATTCCTTTTATAGCACCTAGAAATCCCTGGATTGCGTAATAAAAAACAGGGGAACTATCACTGTACAACGTAGGTTCTTGACAAGGCATCATTACCTGCACATCAGTCTAATCACCCTAGCACTCTCACTCCACAATTTCACAGACTGACAGTATATTTTATAATACTCTCCATATATTCCTCTCACTCTGTGACTGCTGTGTTTCTGCCTGTTACACACACTGTCCCTTGCACTCTCACTCCTTTTCCTCACCTTGCTTGATCTGGAGTCTCTGCATCGATCAATCAATCGACCAGCCCTCCAAACTCACTCCCTCCCTTGCTCCTCCTTAGCACTGATAAACTCTGTCTCATATTTCACCCTCCATTGCAGATCAGATGCACTTGAATAAGTAGGAGTAATGTGTGTATGGGATGTGTGGGTGAAAGTTAATAAACAAACAGACCTTGCTGGTGTTTTCCCCATGGAGCAGGCAGTAGTATCAGCAGTAGCACCCGAGGATCCTTATGCCTGCATCAGCTGCTGCGATTCAATACCAGATACATGATGCTCCCCGGTGCCTCTGTTACTTTAGCATGTGCAGCAGCATGTTTCTGTTATTGGAGCAGTATTTGTGTCACATGACAATGGAAAGACAATTTTTTTATAGTAAACCTGCAGCACCGAGTGCATTGGGGCAATGGGGATCTGGTCAGTGGGCGGGGCTATGGGACCCGTGCGTTCACCGGGCATTTGCCGGGCATGCCCTATGGCCATTCTAGGCCTGCAGTGAAGTGATCTACATCTTTTACTCAAAGGCAGTACAGGATCGTGTATAGAAGTGATCCCTGCTTTCTCCCAGCACCAGAGCCGTGTTAAAGCAATGCTGTAGACAGGTTGGTAGTCTCTTTTTAATATTTTTTTTACTATTACTGCTTTCATTGTTGTTTACATTAATTTTTACTCCCTTCTTTTAGTACTTTAACTGCTATGAAACAGAGGGGTAAGAAAGGAGATGTGAGATTTAAGACATCTTTAGTAAAACACACAACAGGTTTAGATGTCACCATTAAAGAGGTGCTCCCTTCTAAAATTAGTTATACAAAAACCAAGTTCCTGTATTTGTATGCAAAGTTACATGATAGAGCTCCACAGGAGAAAGTGACTCAAAGTTTCAGCTAATACCTTGGAACTCTGAGTTACGTACCCATGTGAAGCTCTATCATTACAAGGCTACATTTGTGTGTTACTTACACCAATACCCCTGTGGAGCTCTGGTATCGTAGGGGAGACCATACCCTTAACAGAACTTAACTAGGATTGTTTAATGCATCTAGCTGTTGTCTTCCCCAGAACCCATAGCTAATATTGCTGTTATACACTTTTTTGTTAATTTATTACTGTATGTACCATTATTTAATTTGTCATGGTATAAAATAAAAACAAGATTACAATGACTGCATAAGAATGTTCAATGCCTAAACTGGTCAGTTGGTGGGTGGGATCAGAAGTGGCGAGTAACATTTTGGCCTGGGAAGTAGCTTACTACTGGAAATTTTGAGCCTTGGTGTTATATCATCCACTTGGATGTTATAAGTTGCACTGAGTAATTACAACTGGATAAACAAAAACTATGTCTGTCTTTATTTCAGGCTGCAAAGCAACAAAATGTGATTATTTTCAAGGGGTTGATACGTTTCAATACCCAATATATATATATATATATATATATATATATATATATATATATATATATATATATATATATTTATATATATATATATACCTGTATATATATATATATATATATATATATATATATATATATATATATATATATATATATATATATATATTTTAACTCATTGTGTAGTTCTTTACAAATCTAGACAGACCCAGAGGCTTGTTTTCCCACAGAAAACCTCTGAATTACACTGTTTCCAATGCAGCAAAGGATTCTGGGTAAGATATGCAAATTAAGTACACAATGACACACCGTTTTACTTCAGTCTGCTTTTCAGCAGGTTCCCTTTACGCCAAAGTATCGCTGTTCACACAGCTTATAAACTTAGCTAAGGTTAGTGCAGTGATTCATAACCATCCCAGGACAGACTGTTTCGTGGTTTTTGCCACTCATCAGCTGGGAGAAGGTTAGAATCACTGCTGGGTGAAGTTGATTCCGGGCAGAATACAACAACATTTTAAATTAGGGGGAGATAAAAGGTGAGTTTAAAATCCTCCACTACACACAAAATATAGAAAAAATAACTCATTGTGTAGTTCTTTACAAATCTAGACAGACCCAGAGGCTTGTTTTCCCACAGAAAACCTCTGAATTACACTGTTTCCAATGCAGCAAAGGATTCTGGGTAAGATATGCAAATTAAGTACACAATGACAAACCTTTTTACTTCAGTCTGCTTTTCAGCAGGTTCCCTTTACGCCAAAGTATCGCTGTTCACACAGCTTATAAACTTAGCTAGGGTTAGTGCAGTGATTCATAACCATCCCAGGACAGACTGTTTCGTGGTTTTTGCCACTCATTAGCTGGGAGAAGGTTAGAATCACTGCTGGATGAAGTTGATTCTGGGCAGAATACAACAACATTTTAAATTAGGGGGAGATAAAAGGTGAGTTTAAAATCCTCCACTACGCACAAAATATAGAAAAATTAACTCATTGTGTAGTTCTTTATAAACTAGGTACAAGAGGGCTAGAGAGGAGCGCCAAAAGAGGCAAGGTCTAATAGGAATATATGTTGTGGTAAAAAGGTATATATGGTACTGAACCACAAGTGTAAGGGTAACACTGTGTCAATATGTATATAGAAATCGAGATATAAATGTAGCTAAAGATTCTTACAATATAATCACAAAGATTTCACAAAAATTTAATGTGTTTTACATAAATAAACTTGGATCCATGGTAACATTAAAACAAAGATTAAAACAAATGGCGAAAAGTATACACGTAGCAGATAGAATAAATTAAAACAAATCACAAAATATGTTAGCCTCACATGGAAAAGGAATACAAGGATGAAAGCGTGTTAGCACTGACAGATATGTACTGCTACAAGTGGTTAAAAAGACAATAATAAAAAAATAGGTTTAATAGACGTTAGTCCAATATAAATTAGTGATCTGGTGCTGTGACAGTTCTCCTCTTCTGTTATCCGTAGTGTTAGTGTGAATCGGAAGTGAAAAAACACAAGATGAAAAACAGGATGAGAGTGAGATAAAAATAATATAATCCAAAAAATGTAAAATATAAAATATAAGACAATCCAACAATTGTGCAAAATATAAAATATGAATCAATCCAAAAAATGAAAAATTTAAAAATTTAAAAACGACTAGTGTGTACACAAGCTAGTGCAGGATCGACAAGGGAGTGTTTGTGATCACAGGAAAAACAAAATAGTATTGCTCAAAAGAAAAAATAAGTGAAGAAAATGTATCTTTAGTTAGTGTTCCTTGGTTATATTCAATCAATAAAAAGTGTTCCTTAGTTATAATCCAATCAATAAAAAGTGTGTTGAAAAAATAATAAAAATCAAAAATCAAAAATATATCTGGGAAGTCCTCAAAACCTGTGAACGAAAAATAATAACATAGCATAATACTGTTAAAATATTAAATAAATGAAAGGAATATAGCTCACCATATATTTGCCAACGCGTTTCGGCCCACAAATGGGGCCTTTCTCAAGACTAGTATATGGTTAGGTGAGCAAGTTCCATTATACCCTTATGCAACCAATCAGAATATACTCTCATTGTCGCCAAAATTTCACAGTACCGGATGTAGTGTACCGGATCTGATGACCTGTTGAACCGGATGTTGTAATGTTGGTGTGGGGCCATTACATTCATATAATCAATATTTCCACTAAAACATACTTTAATTTGATCGGATGTGTTTACCACACCGGGTATCAGCAATCCGTCCAGGCTCCGAAATCTTCATCCAAGCCCAAGCGGGGGCTGGAGATCCATCATCCGGCTGAAGTCTTCTATCAAGCGGCAAGAAGAAGTCCAGAAGAGGCTCCAAAGTCTTCATCCTATCCGGGCAGAAGACAGGATCTGGACCAGCAACCATCTTCATCCAAGCGGCATCTTCTATCTTCATCCGATGACGAGCGGCTCCATCTTGAAGACCTCCGGCGCGGATCCATCTTCTTCTTCCGACGTCCTAAGTCCGAATGAAGGTTCCTTTAAATGACGTCATCCAAGATGGCGTCCCTCGAATTCCGATTGGCTGATAGGATTCTATCAGCCAATCGGAATTAAGGTAGGGAAAATCTGATTGGCTGATTGGATCAGCCAATCGGATTGAACTTGAATCCGATTGGCTGATTCCATCAGCCAATCAGATTTTTCCTACCTTAATTCCGATTGGCTGATAGAATCCTATCAGCCAATCGGAATTCAAGGGACGCCATCTTGGATGATGTCATTTAAAGGAACCTTCATTCGGACTTAGGACGTCGGAAGAAGATGGATCCGCGCCGGAGGTCTTCAAGATGGAGCCGCTCGTCATTGGATGAAGATAGAAGATGCCACTTGGATGAAGATGGTTGCCGGATGGTCCGGATCTCCTCTTCTGCCCGGATAGGATGAAGACTTTGGAGCCTCTTCTGGACTTCTTCTTGCCGCTTGATAGAAGACTTCAGCCGGATGATGGATCTCCAGCCCCCGCTTGGGCTTGGATGAAGATTTCGGAGCCTGGACAGATCGCTGATACCCAGTGTGGTGAAGACAAGGTAGGAAGATCTTCAGGGGCTTAGTGTTAGGTTTATTTAAGGCGGGTTTGGGTTAGATTAGGTGTATGTGGGTGTTGGGTTGTAATGTTGGGGGGGTATTGTGTTTATTTTTACAGGCAAAAGAGCTGAATTATTTGGGGCATGCCCCGCAAAAGGCCTTTTTAAGGGCTGGTAAGGTAAAAGAGCTTTTCTATTTTAATTTTAGAATAGGGTAGGGCATTATTTTATTTTGGGGGGCTTTGTTATTTTATTAGGGGGCTTAGAGTAGGTGTAATTAGCTTAAAATTGTTGTAATATTTTTATTATGTTTGTAATTAATTTTTTTATTTTTTTGTAACTTAGCTTTTTTATTTTTTGTACTTTAGTTAGTTTATTTAATTGCATTTATTTGTAGGTATTTCATGTAATTAATTTAATGATAGTGTAGTGTTAGGTTTAATTGTAACTTAGGTTAGGATTTATTTTACAGGTAATTTTGTAATTATTTTAACTAGGTAGCTATTAAATAGTTATTAACTATTTAATAGCTATTGTACCTGGTTAAAATAATTACAAAGTTGCCTGTAAAATAAATATTAATCCTAAAATAGCTGCAATATAATTATAATTTATATTGTAGCTATATTAGGGTATATTTTACAGGTAAGTATTTAACTTTAAATAGGAATAATTTATTTAATAAGAGTTAATTTATTTCGTTAGATTTAAATTATATTTAACTTAGGGGGGTGTTAGTGTTAGGGTTAGACTTAGCTTTAGGGGTTAATACATTTATTAGAGTAGCGGTGAGGTCCGGTCGGCAGATTAGGGGTTAATACTTGAAGTTAGGTGCCAGCGATGTTAGGGAGGGCAGATTAGGGGTTAATACTATTTATTATAGGGTTAGTGAGGCGGATTAGGGGTTAATACATTTATTATAGTAGCGGTGAGGTCTGGTCGGCAGATTAGGGGTTAATAATTGTAGGTAGGTGGCGGCGACATTAGGGGCGGCAGATTAGGGGTTAATAAATATAATATAGGGGTCGGCGGTGTTAGGGGCAGCAGATTAGGGGTACATAGGGATAACGTAGGTTTCTGCGGTGTACGGAGCGGCATATTAGGGGTTAAAAATAATATGCAGGGGTCAGCGATAGCGGGGGCGGCAGATTAGGGGTTAATAAGTGTAAGGCTAGGGGTGTTTAGACTCGGGGTACATGTTAGGGTGTTAGGTGCAGACTTAGGAAGTGTTTCCCCATAGGAAACAATGGGGCTGCGTTAGGAGCTGAACGCTGCTTTTTTGCAGGTGTTAGGTTTTTTTTCAGCTCAAACTGCCCCATTGTTTCCTATGGGGGAATCGTGCACGAGCACGTTTTTTAAGCTGGCCGCGTCCGTAAGCACCGCTGGTATTGAGAGTTGCAATGGCGGTAAATATGCTATACGCTCCCTTTTTAAAGCCTAACACAGCCCTTCTGTGAACTCTAAATACCAGCGGTATTTAAAAGGTGCGGGGGGAAAAAAGCCAGCGTTAGCTACACAGGTCGTTACCGACAAAACTCTAAATCTAGCCGCAAGTTTTTTTTATTTTTTGTAACTTAGTTAGTTAATTGTATTTAATTGTAGGTATTTGTAGTTAATTAATTTATTGATAGTGTAGTGTTAGGTTTAATTGTAACTTAGGTTAGGATTTTTTTTACAGGTAATTTTGTATTTCTTTTAGCTAGGTAGTTATTAAATAGTTAATAACTATTTAATAACTTTTCTACCTAGTTAAAATAAATACAAAGTTACCTGTAAAATAAATGTAAATCCTAAAATAGCTACAATGTAATTATTAATTACATTGTAGCTATCTTAGGGTTTATTTTACTGGTAAGTATTTATTTTTAAATAGGAATAATTTAGTTAATGATAGTGTAGTGTTAGGTGTAATTGTAACTTAGGTTAGTTTGTATTTTACAGGTAAATTTGTCTTTATTTAACTAACTTTATTTTATTAACTATTTAATAGCTATTGTACCTAGTTAAAATAAATTTAAATTTGCCTGTAAAATAAAAATAAATCCTAAAATAGCTACAATATAATTATTAGTAATATTGTAGCTATATTAGGGTTTATTTTATAGGTTAGTATTTAGTTTTAAATAGGATTAATTTAGTTAATAAGAGTAATTTTTATTTAGAATTATTAAAATAATATTTAAGTTAGGGGGGTGTTAGGGTTAGTGTTAGACTTAAGTTTAGGGGTTAATTAGTTTAATATAGATGGCGGCGGTATAGGGGGGGCAGGATAGGGGTTAATAAATTTATTATAGGTGGCGATGGTGTAGGGGGGTAGATTAGGGGTTAATAAGTTTAATATAGGTGGCGCCGGGGTCCGGGAGGCAGCGGTTTAGGGGTTAAACAATTTATTTAGTTGCGGCGGGGTACGGGATCGGCAGGATAGGGGTTAATACATTTATTATAGGTGGCGGCGGTATAGGGGGGCAGGATAGGGGTTAATAGGTATTATGTAGGTGGCGGCGGGGTCCGGGAGCGGTGGTTTAGGGGTTAATCAGTTTATTAGAGTGGCGGTGGGCTCCGGGAGCGGTGGTTTAGGGGTTAATCAGTTTTTTATAGTTGCGGCGGGGTCCGGGAGCGGCGGTTTAGGGGGTAATACATTTATTTTGTTGCGGCGGTGTAGGGGGGGGGCAGATTAGGGGTGTTTAGACTCGGGGTACATGTTAGGGTGTTAGGTGCAGACATCTCCCATAGGAATCAATGGGATGTCGGGCAGCAGCGAACATGAACTTTCGCTATGGTCAGACTCCCATTGATTCCTATGGGATCCACCGCCTCCAGGGCAGCGGATTGAAAACCAGGTACGCTGGGCTGGAAAAGTGCAGAGCGTACCTGGTAGTCACTTGATAACTCCCAAAAGTAGTAAGATTGTGCCGAACTTGCGTTCGGAACATCTGGAGTGATGTAAGAATCGATCTGTGTCGGACTGAGTCCGGCGGATCGAAGCTTACGTCACTATATTCTACTTTTGCTGGGCAGCAGGGCTTGATAACTTAGGCGAATCAGCCTCGCCACAAATACGCTGCGGAATTCCAACATATTTGAGGTTGACGGCTTGATAACTAGAGGCCATATTATCATGTAATAAAAAAAACAGTGACACCGGTATTGTGGTTTTTGTAAATATAAATATAAAATCATTATATTACATTTTGAATGAGTACACCAATACATGCATGGGGTTTCTTGCACTATAAACTAATGCTTTGCACAGTTTGTATTTGTCTGAGGATGGGGAAGGTAATTACATAATAAACTTGTACAGGTGGCCCTCGTTTTACAATGGTTCAATTTGCGCCGTTTCAGAATAACAACCTTTTTTTCAGTCATGTGACTGCTATTGGAAAGCATTGAGAAGCAGTGCATTGATTAGAATAGCCAGTAGGTGGAGCTGTCCGCTTGTGCTGCAGCAAAGATATGCTAGCCAAGCACACAAGCAGGCTGAAATTAATGAGTGTAGCTAGCTAGACCTGAGCTATCAAGCAGATTTCAAAGGAACAAGATCTTCCTGTCTATAAATCAGTCCAGATTGGAATGCATAGAAAGAACTGTTTGCAAAAAATGCAAGTAAAATCTGTGTTGTGTGATTATTTTATTAGGTTTATAATGCTGTTTAGCAAATATTTGTGTTCATTTAACTTAGTTTATTTATATATTCTGTGTTGTGTGATTATTTAATTTGGTTTATAATGCTGTTTAGCATTTAAAGTCTTCATTTCAAAGCTTTAAAAATATTGTATTAGGTGTTACTTATGACAATTTTGAGAGGGGCCTGGAACCTAACTCCCTCACTTCCCATTGACTTACATTATAAACTGGGTTTCAATTTACAACAGTTTCGATTTACAACCATTCCTTCAGGAACCTAACCCCGGTGTAAACTGAGGGCTACCTGTATTGTGAGCGAGTGCTGAGACAATTCTTATATGTATATATACAGGTGTGTATATATATATATACTGTATATATACATATATATATATGTATAGCCTCCCCAACTGTCCAGGTTAGAGCAGGTAAAAAAAACATGTTTATCATGTTTATTATCAGCTGATTATTTCCAGTTCAGATAACCACAGAATGTGGCCTGTTAGGGAGGCCTGAGGACAGGTTTGAAAACCAGTGATATAGATAAATAGCTATATATAATTTATATGTGTATATATATATATATATATATATATATATATATATATATATATACTGTTTATATATATAAATAATTAAAAATAAAATGTTCTAGGTGAAGAACAAATGTATTTGAATTATTTCTTTACACACCTTCGGCTTTATCACAGCTGTCCTACCGCACCCTCAGGTTAGTGCTCTGTCCGACCTCCAGGTGTTAACGCGCCAGAGTCTTTCACTCTTGCACTAACATTTTACTTTCAATTTGTAATCCTAGCACAAGAATAGGAGCGCCATTGTTTTAACTTGAGCACATTAAGCGCTAAATAACACTACTATTTTTGTGCTCCATTTGTAATCTAGCCCATAGGTCGATTACAATGCTTTAGAAAAGTTTATCTAATGATGTATTTACAAAAACCACCATAGACTTTAATAGGGATTTTTTTTAATAAAAAATGATTAGGCACTTTTTCTCTAAAGGATTGTGATTGATGTCATACATGCAAGAATACACAAATTGCAACATCTAGAACAATTGTTGTGCAAACACCGTTATACAATGCCACATGTATGTACCTCATTTTCGCTATTGTATAATCATTTTTCAACATTGAATTTTTCTCCATACTTACTTTGTTACAAAAAGGACCATATATTTTGTGTTTAAGTTGTTGTCCGTTCACTGTCAAGAAAGCGCCTTCTGTCGTGATCTGGGGAAAATAGCAGAAATATTTAAAAGTTGTGAAATTGAAGGGACATAAATCCTAACATTTTTCTTTCATGATTCGGATATAGGGACCGAATTATCAAGTTCAAAATGGAGCTTGATGCCCCTGTTTCTGCGCGAGCCTTTAGGCTCGCCGGAAACAGCAGTTATGAAGCAGCGGTCTAAAGACCACTGCTCCATAACTTGTCCACCTGCTCTGAGGCTGCGGACATCAATCCGCCTGATCCTATACGATCGGGCTGATTGACACCCCCTGCAAGTGGACAAGAATCTGCAGGGGGCAGCATTGCACAAGCAGTTCACCAGAGTTGCTTGTGCAAGGATAAATGCCGACAGCGTATGCTATCGGCATTTATCGATGTGCAGAGGAGATGATACGCTACATCGTATCATGTCCGTCCACACTTTAGTAAATCTGCCCCATAGCATGCAATTTTAAACAACTTTTTAATTATTAAGTTTTGTTTGTTCTTTTGGTAAGCTTTAGAACATGCACGTTTCTGGAGCACTATATGTATGCAAATTTGCAAGAATATTATCCATTTGCAAGAGCACTAGATGGCAGTACTATGTCCTACTTAATGCAAACCTAACACGCATACTTGTGCGCTAACCTGAACTGAGCTATTAATAATACACATACCTGACGAGCGCAAATCACGATTGTGCTTGAGCGAATGGGTATTCTTTCAACTTGGAATATGCCCGCTATTTTCCGACACGCACAAAAAGCTGGAAAAAAATTATATTCATCATGCACAAAAGTTATCGCTCCACTTGTAATCTAGCCCATTGTAAATAATAGTCCTTAAATTCTCTTTTTTAATTTAAGTAGATTTTTTCCCTAGATCATGCAGATAACATTAAAATAAAAAAAGTCTTCTCCATTTCAAAAATAAATCCAGAAGAATAATTACCAATTGCATACAAGCAGAAAAATAAGAATTTCAAATGCCAATATTTCTAACAATATATATGATAAGCTCTTGAAATTCTACTTAGGAAACTTGGCAGGTAAAGAAAGTGAGTTGTGCGCTCTTGGCTGTTTTACTAAACAGGCTTAAAGAGGATAATACCATCTCAGACAGTAAGATATAATTGTAAGAGGATAAATACATTTATATTTATCAGGTAGAAAACTGGTCAGAGATTTCAAAGCTGACAGGAAACAATGGTACAGTTATGCCTGCCAAAGAAGCAAATGACCGTAAAAAATAATATGCAATTAACCAGAAGTATACCTCTTTGTCTTCTTAACAAAATGCTGAAATAGAACATTTGGCAGCAGAAACACAAACAAATGGCCCATCTAATATCATTTGTTAGGGTAATTTTGTGTAAATCCATGAACATGATCTGAAATATATTTGATGTTTACAGAGAATTTTATTTGGCAGGGGTATACAGTTAAATACTAGAACTAATACTAATGTCTTAAATCTTTTTTGTTTTGTTTGTTTTATACCAATTACAATATGTATTATGTAGCAACATTCTTTGCTTTTACATTTTTGTATTTTGAACAATACGTAGAGGGACATACTCCTCTTTGTAAAAAAAGGAAGATAGATTTACCTCAAAATTTATTCTGCTCACAAATAAATTTGTGAACAGTTATCCTTCAGCTACTATCAGCTGGATGTTGAAAAACAAAAACAAAACAGCCAATCAGATTCATCAGTGCTGATGTCACACTTTGCTTTACTATGATATAATGAGATTTCACTGAAATCTTGTGAGATTTTATAGTAAACTTCCTTAAACTGAGTAGAATACCATGGGGCTAATTTATCATGGCCCAAATGGGGCCAGATATATCTGTTTCCATGCTAGCCTTCAGGCTCGCCAGAAACATGAGTTAAGAAGAAGCGATTTAAAGACCGCTGCTCCTTAAGTCGTACGCCACCTTTGAGGTGGTGTACAGCAATCAGCCCGATCACATACGATCGAGTTGCTTGACACACCCTGCTAACGGCCAATCTAGCGGCGCAAATCTGCAGGGGCGGCATTGCACAAGCAGTTCACCAGAACTGCTTTTGCAATGTTAAATGCCAACAGCGTATGCTGTCGTCATTCAGCGATGTTGGGCGGACATGATCGCTACAGCGGTTCATGTCCGTCCGACTCTTAATAAATCGGCCCCCATGACTGTATCTGCACATGCCAGATGCTCATTCCCTTGCAAGTCCCGGGACTAGCATTTTTATTGTCTGCTTAAAGGGCCAGTAAACCCACCAAATAAAGAAAGAAACAGACCCGCTCAGTAGAGCAAGGGGTGGCGGTCTCTAAAATTAGTTTTCGTAGATAAATATTTCTGAAATACTTTGATTTAGAAAACTGGTGCTAGGCTAATGTTATATACTGTAATTCTGCACTATGTGCGGAATTATATAACATTATTTGGTGGGTTTATTGGCCCTTTAAAGGGATATTAAACACTAAATAAATGCTAGATAAAATCAAGCATTCAAAAGAAAAGAGTATTCTGAGAATAATATGTAGATGTATTTTTTAAAGTTTCATTAGCTGTTTAAATATTGACAAAATAAGTATAAAGTTTTAGTGTCTATAAAACAATGGGAGCTGCCATGTTGTAACTTAGGTTACCTTCTCTGCTGTGGCCAATTAGGGACAGTTATAAACAGGTCACTAGCATGTGCAGCCAATCGCTGTGTGGAATATAACAGTGTATTGCACTTCCATTTCTAACAGGAACTGAAATGCTCACAATTTCAAAATGGAATTACAGGAAAAGGGAACAAAATAAATATTGAAAGTATACTGTAGAGTTTTATTTATATATACATGATTTATCGATGTATATTACCATCTCAAAGTGTTTAATGTCCCTTTAAAGTCCCTTTAGAGTGGGATGTGGCTACTGAGAACATGTTGAGGTAAAATATCTTCCTCTTTTAGATAGAGATGTTTAGGTGATATTTTCTAGTCAGCTTTTTACAGCTATACTGCATAACTTTCAAGTAATTCAAAATTTGTTTATCATTTCCTTTTAATAGATGCTAAAAAAACATGCTAAGTAAAACGTCAGTCCCACTACAAAATACATTTGATAAATATTGTTCTTACTAAACTGCTTATAGGTTAAACCCGTACTCTAATCTATCCAGGTCCCAATGTATGGATCATGAGTGGTCACAATGTGTTGAGGGGAGTTGAACTGTGAGCCCGTGGGGGACACCAAAATACAGATCTTATATCTCTAGGCACAGTTAGAAGTCTAGGCCCCTAGCCCATGGTTCCTTCATGCACCATCTGATAAGATGATGCCCCTGATGGAAAATGTATATATGTGCCCGGTGGGAGTAAATTACATCACATACAATATTACATATAATACTTTCTTAACCCCCTATCCAGTGCACTTGTGCATTTACTGGGTGGAGGCAATGTGCTGAAGTATATCAGTGGCTCATGAAGGATCTGTGCATTCCCTCAGACACCAGCCCCAGATGTAACTGTGTTACTAGAAACTGAATAAATGTGAAAAAGAGAGAAGGTTAATATTAATAACAAAACACCTCAAAAAATGGCCATGCCACACTCATTTAAAGTGAAAAGGGGATTTTATTACAACATTCCCAAATCCCAAAAAGACGTATCCAAAGAAATAAAGGAAAATGTTCATGCACTGATGCATAAAAAGTCACTCGATAATTCCAGATTTGTTGACAAAATCAAAGTATGAATGAAACAAGAACAGCCCCCATCTGTACCACATAGAAATGCCAATGTGGAACTACATTCCCATATTGTAAATGCCAGTGCAACTGAACATATGGGGTTAAGTACAATGACACACCGCTTAAACTGAGGGGATAACAACTCACCGCAAACCATACCTACCGAGTGACCTGTACCTCCCCCAGTGCCAAAAGCTGCCTCCTCGCCAAGTCTTACTAAGGTGCTACCAAACTGAGGCCAGAAGCTATATTAGCCGCTCACTTTGAGGCCATTTTTACATTTATTCCATATGTCTTTTATGGCTGTCTGCACCTAGATTTGTACTGTGTAATTATTACAGTATATTGGGTGAAAACTAGGCACCATTAACCCCTATTTTTATATGTATTAATAGAAACACATGGGTTAAAGAGACACAAAACATTTTGATTTTTTAAAGTTTGGAAAAGTTAATTATGAATAGTAAAAAAAAGTTTTATTCTATACTTATTGTTTATTTTTACCCATTTCCCTGAAATGTATCTGGAAATGGTGGGTTTTCCAGTTCTGAGATTTAAAAGTGCAAATTACAGACTAAAAAAAACTAAACCTGCTTAAAAACAACTGTAGCCAACATGGTGTTAATGTATTGCATTTTCAAACTTTGATGGCATGTTCATTTCTTGTAAGGATACAATTAATGATTAATATTTAAAAAAAGAAATATAAATAAATCATAACATAAAACATGGGAAGATTATGGGTTAATAGGCAGTAGATTTATGTGAGCTTAGGGTTGCATAAAACCTAAAGATGGCACTGGTTACTGGATTCATCAATTACCTTTAAATATTTTGAAATAGAAAAACAAATATAAATGTAATAATTCAAGGTGATCTAATCATATTAAATGACTAAAGAGTAAAAGTCATTATTTTAATTAATGTTTAATGGTTTTTCAATTTGGTATTACATTTGTTAAAGGTTTATTTGCTCATTATTTATTTTCAGATAATGTTTCATACTCTGACAGCTCAGCATGTTGTATTTGGTTCAATAAAGCACCCAGTGTTAAATCCAGCAACTTCATTGATTCAACTTTCAAATAAAAAAAAATCTAAAAAGTAAATGATGGAACCTGACAGGCTCTTTAATAGAGTTTATTTTTTATTTTTTTAATACAAATGCAGAATACTGATTTGAAATCTATTGATATGATTAATTCAAATATACTGAGAACTAAATAACATATACAGGGCCAGATTATGAGTGGCGCGCTAACAGTTCTGCAAAAGCAATATCGGGTCTATCGCTGATGTTTGCACACATCGGATGTAGCGCTCATATTACAAGCTGACACACGATAGCTTGAGCGCTATTGTATTCAATGCACGTCGGGGTAACGCTCTGGTTATCTGTTACGCTCAAATAAAAAGTGTCACAAAAAACATAAAAAATATATTTATGCAATATTCATATTTATATGTCACATTCCAATTTTCTTCACATTTTTAAATAGATATTGCTATATATATCTATGTATATCAATTTTATATATATATATTGTACCAAAAAAATCATAAATATGTAGAAATCTTTATTTATGAATAAATATAACATATTCTTCTATGTGAAGAACATTGGAATGGAAAATATTAATATTTTCATGTCAAATTAGCGCACTTGAGAAAAATGCGGTTTTGCACTTTTCTTACTCCATTAAATTCTCTGCAGGAACACGTTAACAGTTTGCTATATACGAAGTTCAACTCTTTGGGGGCGATTTATCAAGCAGCGAATCCTGCTTATTCTGCACGAGCCTTCCGGCTCGCCAAAAACAGGAGTTAAGAAGTGGCGCTCCTTAACACGTCCGCCACCCACTGCAATCATCCCGATCAGATACTATTGGGATGTTTGACGCCCCCTGCTAGTGGAAGAAAATGCTTGTGCAATGATAAATGCTGACAGCGTATGCTGTCGGCATATATCGATTTCGGGATGGACATGATTCGCTACATGAAATCATGTCCGCCCGACATTTGATAAATTGGCCCCTTTGTGCGCATCGGGTTAGCATGCGAATGAAAAGTTTTTACTTCCAACTTGTAATACGAGCTCTACCTGATGCGTGCAAAAAGCAGTCACATAGAAGTCAATGGAGCAAAACCTAACACTCAACTTACGCACAAACTCAATGGCATATTCTCATCTGCGCTAACCCGACATGAAAAAATGAATATTTCACATTCCAATATTCTTCACATAGAAGAATATGTTCTTTTTAGTCATAAATACATATTTTTACATATATCTGATGATATTTTGCACAAATATACAATATATTTCCACATATATATATATATATATATATATATATATATATATATATATATATATATATATATGATTATATATAGGAATATATATATACAGATATACAGTATATATACTAATATCAATTTAAACATTTATAGAACATATATTTACAGTAAATACACGTATAACACTTTATTAAATATGAATATTGCTTAAATATAATTTTACGTGTTTTCATCTGCTTAACTGCAAAGGGCTCCTATGCGCTTATATATATACATATATATATATATAAATACATCTGTACACACATATAAACATATATATATATATATATATATATATATATATATATAGACAGCATGAGGCAGGTGCACTCTCACTAACAGTATTCCAGATGCCAGGGTGCTAGAGTAGGGTCAGGTACAGCAAACAAGAAACAGCACTCTCTGGGCTTAATACAAATAATCCTTTTATTCAGTAACATTTCAGGGAATGCGCGCCTTTATCAGACCCATATACATCTTTAGACATGTATTTGAATGTATCTCTATGTTAAAGCCCTTTGCCTGCCTTTTTTTTTTTTCTAACACCCGGAGGCTCTTTGAAAAAGCCCCCAAAAGGAGAATCGTACATCAGAGACCCAATTACGTCACAATGAGGGGTTTACCAAAGTCGTCAGCAGAACACAGGGATATGTTCTTGGTGCACTTGTAGCTGGTTGCAATATGGCAAAAAAAATGGTTAAAACAAGTAACAGTTTGATCCCATTACAAAGTGTTTTCTAGAGTGGAATTTCAGCATGAGTGACTTTTTATAAGATTTTAATTGCTTTTTAAGATTGTAATTGTTTGTATAGAGTAAATCACGTATGAAGCAAGTTGCAGCTATTCAGAGAAATTCTTATTGAGCATAATATGTAAAGCTATTTGTAGCTCCCTAAAGTATATTGTGTTGCAAGCAAAGGGATATATTTAGTAATGTGCGAGCGGACATGATACAATGTAGCGTATCATGTCCGCTACACATTGATAAATGCTGACAGTGTACGCTATTGGCATTTATGATTGCACCTGCAGTTCTTGTGAACTGCTGGTGCAATACCGCCCCCTGCAGTTTCGCTAGCAAGGGATGTCAATCAACCCGATCGTATACAATCAGGTTAATTTCTGTCCGCGGCCTCAGAGCAGGTGGACAAGTCATGGAGCAGCAGTCTTTAGACCGCTGTTTTATAACTTCTGTTTCCGGCGAGCCTTGGGGCATCAAGCTCCACACGGAGCTTGATAAATCAGCCCCAAAGTGTGTGGAATTTTAACAAACAGTAGTACATTATGTTATATTTTGTATTTCTTTGAGGACAGCACCTGAGGAATTCAAAGTTTAAAGACTTAGGGGTCAATTTATTATAGTGCGAGTGGACATGATACGATGTAGCGTATCATGTCCGCTGCACATCGATAAATGCCGACAGCATACGTTGCTGGCATTTATCATTGCACCAGCAGTGGTGCAATACCACCCCCTGCAGATTCGTGGCCAATCGGCCGCTAGCAGGGGGTGTCAATCAACCCGATCGTATTCAATCGGGTTGATTTTTGCCTACCGACTCAGAGCAGGCGATCAGGTTATGGAGCGGCGGCCTTTAGACGGAGCTTGATAAATTGACCCCAAAGATTTAAAAGACACAGGATTTAAGACACAGACACAGACTGGTTAAAAGTGGTTTATTTAAATGTTTATTTTGGAAATAGAATATGTATTGCTTCACATTTTTGCAAATGTTTGCATCATTATTGGTACTTTTTTGTTTATGGTATTATTGTTTTGTAGTAAGTGTGACATTTTTGGTTTAACAAGGTATATGTTCCTTTCCATTTAAAATCCTTTATCAACCTCACGAGATTATTTATAAACTACGAATAATTTTTGCCATTAAAACTCTGTTTACTATAAAATGCCTAACCCTACCCACAACTCTAATCCCTAACAAAAATCATAACCCTTAACCCTAAACTTAACCCTTAAAGGGACAGTCTACGTTAAAATTGTTATTGTTTTAAAAGATAGATAATTTTAACCTCTAAATTTCTGCCTGTTTCAAAGGCTCTACTGACAACCTCTTAATCACATGCTATTTTATTTGCTTTTCACAACAGGGGAGTGCTAGCTCATTTGGGCCATATAGATAACATTGTGTTCACACACGAGGAGTTATTTAAGAGTTAGCACAACACAGTACTAACTGCAAGTCAATAAATTATTAATACAATGGGGCCAAATTATCAAGATGGCTGCTCCATAACTGGTCCACCTGCTCTGAGGCTGCAGACTTCAATCGGCCTGATCCTATACGATCGGACTGATTGACACCCCTGCTAGTGGCTGATTGGCCGCGAATCTGCAGGGGGCGGCATTGCACAAGCAGTTCACAAGAACTGTTTGTGCAATGATAAATGCCGACAGCGTATGCTGTCGGCATTTATCGATGTGCGGCGGACATGATACACTATATCGTATCATGTCCGCTCGCCCTTTCAGAAATTGGCCCCAAAGTCATGTGATCAGGGGGATTTCAGAAGATGCTTAGATACAAGGTAATTGCAGAGGTAAAAAGAGTATTAATATAACTGTGTTGGTTATGCAAAACTGGGGAATGGGTAATAAAGGGATTTTCTATATTTTAAAACAATAAACATTCTATTGTAGACTGTCCCTTTAACCCTAAACACCAACCTTAACAACAACTCTAATTCCTAACTGTAATGTTAACTACAACGATAACCCTAAATCCTAAATCCCCAACCCTAACCACAACTCTTATGCCTAACAATACTCATAATTATAATACTCATCCCTAACCATAAAACTAATCCCAACCCTAATAATAACTTTAACCCTAACCATAACCATAACCTCCAACCGTCATCATAACCATAACCCCAACCCTCAACTCTTGCCTCAACCCTGACCACAACTATCATTCCTAAATGTAATCATAACCATAACTTTCAACCCTAACAATAAAAATAAAAATAACTCTGTCTAAAATAATCATAACCCCAACCCTAACCATAACTTCACCAACTCTAATCACATATCTAATTCCTAACCTTAGTCATCATCATAACTTTAAACCTAACCATAACCTTAACCCTAATCATTAATCCCCAAACCTAAACTGCAACCATGCTTTAAAGGGACATGAAACCCAATTTTTTTATTTCATGATTTAGAGCCTGATTCTGAAAAACTGTCTGGGCTGGTGAGAATGTATAAGAATGCTCTCCAGTCCTTCTATTCCCATTGTGGAATTATATAAAGCAACTTTTTATTCTTAAAATCGGGCATGTCACTAATGGGCGTATACTGCATTTTGATATGGGAAGGAGAGACATAAATTACTAAAGTGCACAATGAAAATCTTAATTTTAAAATTATACAAACAAATAATTTAATATATAATACACATATAAACACATTAATAAATATGAACACATATATAGACATATATATATATAAGGGCATTGGAGCCCTTTGCAGTTAAAGGGATATGAAACCTTTTTTTTTCATAATTCAGATAAAGCATGCAATTTTAAGCAACTTTCTAATTTACTCCTATTATCCTTTTTCTTTGTTCTCTTGGTATTTTTACATTTAAAGAATGTAAGCTTAAATGTAGCCACCAATCAGCAAGATACAAAGAGAATGAAGACAAATTGATAAAAGGAGATAATTAGTTGCTTATAATTGCATGCTCCATCTGAATCATGAAAGAAAAAAAATGTGTTTTTATATCCCTTTAAGTAGATGAAAACATATGTATGAAATATTTATATTTAAAGGGACATAATACTCATATGCTAAATCACTTAAAACGGATGCAGCATAAATGTAAAAAGCTGACAGGAAAATATCACCTGAGCATCTCTAGGTAAAAGAGGAAGATATTTTACCTCACAATATCCTCAGCTCAGCAGAGTAAGTTCTGTGTAAAAAGTTATACTCAGCTGCAGCCCAGCTGCAGGTAAAAAAAATTAAAAAAAATGTAGAAATGAACACCAGCCAATCAGCATCAACAGTGCTGAGGTCATGAACTCTTTTACTGTGATCTCATGAGATTTCACTTAACTATCATGAGATTTCATTGTAAACTTCCTTATACTGAATAGGGAAATAAAATGAGTGTGCACAAAAGCTCGCTCCTTCCGCTGTCCCGGGACAGACATACTGATTTGTTGCTTAGAAGTCCTTTACAGTGGGATGTGGCTACTGAGAAACTTTTGAGGTAAAATATTACTACTACTACTTTTTTACATAGAGATGTTCAGGTGATATTTTCTAGTCAGCTTTTTACAGCTATACTGCATCACTTATTATTATTATTATTATTATTATTATTATTATTATTATTATCGGTTATTTGTAGAGTGCTAACAGATTCCGCAGAGCTAAACATTTGGGTATTATGGCCCTTTATTAAAGTGTTATACTGGGTACTTACTGTGATTTTTTTACATTCCAAATAGATATTACTATTATATATATATATATATATATATATATATATACACACACACATATCTAAACCTACAGTTGTGCTCATAAGTTTACATACCCTGGCAGAATTTATGATTTCTTGGCCATTTTTCAGAGAATATTAATGACAACACAAAAACTTTTATTTCACTCATGGTTAGTGTTTGGCTGAAGCCATTTATTATCAATCAACTGTGTTTACTCTTTTTAAATCCTAATGACAACAGAAACTACCCAAAAGACCCTGATCAAAAGTGTACATACCCTGGTGATTTTGGCCTGATAACATGCACACAAGTTGACACAAAGTGGTTTGAATGGCTATTAAAGGTAACCATCCTCACCTGTGATCTGTTTGCTTGTAATTATTGTGTGTGTATAAAAGGTCAATGAGTTTCGGGACTCCTGACAGACCCTTACATCTTTCATCCAGTGCTGCACTGACATTTCTGGATTCTGAGCCATGGGGAAAGCAAAACAATTATCAAAGTATCTGCGGTTAAAGGTAGTTGAACTGTATAAAACAGGAAAGGGATATAAAAAGATATCCAAGGAATTGAGAATGCAAATCAGCAGTTTTCAAACTCTAATCAAGAAGTGGAAAATGAGGGGTTCTGTTGAAACCAAACCCCAGTCAGGTAGACCAACTAAAATTTCAGCCAGGAAAAATGTTCGGGATGCAAAGACAAACCCACAAATAACTTCAGGTGAAATACAGGACTCTCTGAAAACATGTGGTGTGGCTGTTTCAAGATGTACAATAAGGAGGCACTTGAAGAAAGATGGGCTGCATGGTTTAGTCGCCAGAAGAAAGCCATTACTATGCAAATGCCACAAAGTATCCTGCTTACAATACGCTTCAAACCTTCTGGCACAAAGTCATTTGGAGTGATGAGACAAAAATTTAGCTTTTTGGCCATAACCATAAACGCTACATTTGGAGAGGAGTCAACAAGGCCTATGATAAAAGGTACACCATTCCTACTGTGAAACACGGTGGTGGATCGCTGATGTTTTGGGGATGTGTGAGCTACAAAGGCACAAGAAATTTGTTCAGAATTGATAGCAAGATGAATGCAGTATGTTATCAAACAGAACACCTCAGTTTCCATTTTTTGATTAGAGTTTGAACACTGCTGATTTGCATCCTCAATTCCTTGGATATCTTGTTATATACCTTTCCTGTTTTATGCAGTTCAACTACCTTTTTCCCATAGATCATTTGACAATTCTTTTTCTTTCCCCATGACTCTGAATCCAGAAACATCAGTGCAGCACTGGATGAAAGATGCAAGGGTCTGTCAGGAGTCCAGAAACTCGTTGACCTTTTATACACACACACTAATTACAAGCAAACAGATCACAGCTGAGGATGGTTACCTTTATTAGCCATTCAAATCTTTTGGTGTAAACTTGTGTGCATGTTATCAGGCCAAAATCACCATGGTATGTAAACTTTTGATCAGGGTCATTTGGGTAGTTTCTGTTATCATTAGGATTTAAAAAGAGTAAACACAGTTGATTGATAATATATGGCTTCAGCCAAACACTAAACATGAGTGAAATAAAAGTTTTTTATGTTATTATTCATATTCTCTGAAAAATGGCCAAGAAATCATAAATTCTGCCAGGGTATGTAAACTTATGAGCACAACTGTATGAATAATCATCTATATATATAGGTATAGATATATATTGTACAAAAATACCATCAGATATATGTAGAAATATGTATTTATGATTAAATAGAACATTTATGTAATATGTATTTATGACAAATAGAATAGAGCGTAATTGTTATTTTTTTATAAAATGGGCTGAACATGTGGAATTCAATTGGCGTATATGAAATTTTCTGTTAAATCCCAGGTTAATTCTATAAACATTTTCGACTGTGGTTCTCACTTATTTTCTTGGCACACAAATTATTCTGAAAGTAAAATGTGCATACAAAAAAATACAGTAAATTTAAGGTACAATGCACTAAAAACAGCGTAATTTGTTTTGTATTAAGCGTAATATTTTTTTTAAAACACACTGGTTTCCCCCTCTGTACTTTGCCCTCTGTTGCATTACCTAGCAGAGAGCTCTCATTATTTGTATGGGAGACATCTCGCCACTCACAGGGACAGCAAAGGCAGTAATTGCACATAGTGATGTCGCGAATAGTTCGCCGGTGAATAGTTCCCGGTGAACATAGCATGTTCGCGTTCGCCGCGGCGGGCGAACATATATGATGTTCAGTACGCCCCCTATTCGTCATCATTGAGTAAACTTTGACCCTCTACCTCACAGTCAGCAGACACATTACAGCCAATCAGCGGCAGACCCTCTCTCCCAGACCTTCCCACCTCCTGGACAGCATCCATTTTAGATTCATTTGGAAGCTGTATTCTTAGTGAAAGGAGGGACAGTGTAGCTGCTGCTGATTTAATAGGGAAATCGATAGCTAGGCTAGTGTATTCAGTGTCCACTACAGTCCTGAAGGACTCATCTGATCTCTGCTGTAAGGACAGCACCCCAAAAAGCCCTTTTTAGGGCTAGAACATCAGTCTGCTTTTTTTTTTTTTTTTGCTGTGTAATCTAATTGCAGCTGCCTGCCTGCCAGCGTGTGTATCAGGCTCACAGCGTATACTGTGCCCACTTGCCCAGTGCCGCCACTCATATCTGGTGTAACAGTAGTGTATATTTAAAAAAAACAACACTTTTTTGACTGTGAGATAATAGCAGACAGCTGCCAGTACCCAAGATGGCTGCCAATAAGGCAGATGGGGAGGGTTAGAGAGCTGTTTTGGGGGGGATCAGGGAGGTTGGGGGCTAAGGGGGGAGCTAACACCACAGCATATGTAAATATGCTAAAAAAATTAAAAACCTTTTATTTTAGTACTGGCAGACTTTCTGCCAGTACTTAAGAGGGCGGGGACAATTGTGGGGTGGGGGAGGGAAGGGAGCTGTTTGGGAAGGATCAGGGGGTCTGATGTGTCAGGTGGGAGGCTGATCTCTACACTAAAGCTAAAATTAACCCTGCAAGCTCCCTACAAACCCCTTCACTGCTAGCCATAATACATGATGCGCAGCAGCATTTAGCGGCCTTCTAATTACCAGAAAGCAACGCCAAAGTCATATATGTCTGCTATTTCTGAACAAAGGGGATCCCAGAGAAGCATTTACAACCATTTGTGCCATAATTGCACAAGCTGTTTGTAAATAATTTCAGTGAGAAACCTAAAATTTCAAAACAATTTAAGTTTTTTTTAAATTTGATCGCATTTGGCGGTGAAATAGTGGCATTAAATATACCAAAATAGGCCTAGATCAATACTTTGGGTTGTCTACTACACTACACTTAAGATAAAATTAACTCTTCAAGCTCCCTACATGCTCCCTAATTAACCCCTTCACTGTTGGGCATAAAACACGTGTGGTGCGCAGTGGAATTTAGCAGCCTTCTAATTACCAAAAAGCAATGCCAAAGCCATATAAGTCTGCTATTTCTGAACAAAGTGGATCCCAGAGAAGCATTTACAACCATTTATACCATAATTGCATAAGTTGTTTGTAAATAATTTATGTGAGAAACCTAAAGTTTGTGAAAAAGTGAACAATTTTTTTTTATTTGATCACATTTGGCGTAGAAATGGTGGCATGAAATATACCAAAATGGGCCTAGATCAATACTTTGGGATGTCTTCTAAAAAAAAGATATTCATGTCAAGGGATATTCAGGTATTCCTGACAGATATCAGGGTTCCAATGTAACTAGCGCCAAATGAGATACAGAGGGCAAATTTTACCCAAGGGGACAGATTAACCAAACATTTTTTGAAGGACAGGGCACTTGAGAATGTTAGGGATATAGAGCATCCAGAGATATTTGCCCCTGTAGCCAGACATTTCAAGAACAAGCACGCAGCTGGTGCCTCATTACTCTCTATACAGGCCATTGACCATGTGCCTGCACATAAGAGGGGAGGGGACAGGGAGTACCATTTAAATTACACTGAAGCGAAATGGATATTCTATCTAAATACCAGACATCCATGGGGGATAAACATGGAAAGTGATGTCAATTTGTTTATCTAAATCTGTCCCTTTGGGTAAAATTTGCCCTCTGTATTTCATTTGGACTTATATCTATTATATCTATTTCTGATATATGGATATAAATTTGAGATTGTTTTGGAATCAATTAATATTACTTAATGTATTTTTAGATATTTCATACTTGCATATAGATGAAATTATGATATCAATTGTACGTTGGGTCTTTGAAGCAAAATGTATATAGTAATGCATTGGTTTATTTATTTATTATTTATTATCTTTTATAAGATAGAGTTAATATTAGCCTAACACTGAGTCCACATGAAATTTTGAATATGGTTTGTTAAGGGTTAACCCTGATGTGTAATCAATTAAGGTAATCAAGTGTTGTTGGTCTCTTTAAATAGAGACATTAGTGGAGATCTCAGTAAGCAGTGAGCAAGTGTGGTAGCCCCACACGAAACATGTCTGATCGTGTTTATCTCCACTGAAAACCCTTATCTGATATTATGGGCTGTGAGCCCTGTTTTTTCTGTTTTTAACCTGTCTCACTTAATAAAGGTAAAAATCAAATTTTTATGGAAAAAAAACCCTGCATCTACTTTTTTATTTACTGCACTTTTACCTCTGTGTGATGCCCGGCTAATTGCAGCATTACTTCAGAGGCCACGTACCCTGAACTCGAAAAGTTCTGAGGAAATAGTTGACTGGCTAACACAGGACACCCAATCTTCTACAGCTTCCGCTCGGAACCTTGACGCACCATCCTCCTCCAGCTTAGCTTTGGGCACCTCTCAAGTTACCACTCGCCCGCCTGCCGCCACCACCAACACTAGCACCACAGCCGCTTCTCTTGATCTGTAAGAGGAGTTATTTACACATCAGTTGGAAGAAATGAGTGATGCGCAACCATTATTGCCAGAGGATGTAGATAACAGGGATATGTCTCAGTCAGGCAGCATTACACAAATGGACGTACGGTGTGATGATGATGATGTTGTACACGCTGCGGGAGTTTGGTCTGTCACTGTGAAGCGGGTGTAACCCTTACACTACCTGATCGATACAACATCATACCTGATGTTTTAAAGCACGTTATTCCAAACAATTTAGGAATGTTAGGTGATTTATGCCCTTAAAACCAGACTCTGCATCAACTATGTAATTTTCCAGTTTTGCCATGGATCCCCCTCCGGCATGCCACAGTCCAGGTGTTAGTCCCCTTGAAACAACTTTTCCATCACTATTGTGGCCAGAAAGAGTCCCTGTGGGTTTAAAAATTTGCCTGCCTATTGAAGTCTATGGCGGTTCGCCCGGTTCGCCGGTTCGCGAACATTTGCAGAAGTTCGCGTTCGCGAACCCAAATTTTTATGTTCGCGACATCACTACTTGCACATTGTTAAATTGACCCTAATTAACCCCTTCACTGCCGGCAATAATAGAAGTGTGGTGTTAGCAGCCTTCTAATTACTAAAAAAAAATTGGCAAAGCCATATATGTCTGCTATTTCCGAACAAAGAGGATCCGAGAGAAACTTTTACAAACATTTGTGCCATGATTGCACAAGCAGTATGTAAATAATTTCTGTGAAAAACCCAAAGTTTGTGAAAAAAGTACCAATTTGTATTTTTTATTTTATTGCATTTAGCAGTGAAAGGGTGGCATGAAATATACCAAAATAGGCCTAGATCAATACCTTGGGTTGTCTACTTAAATATATATAAATATAGTTTTGATAGGTAAATAAAAAAACAAGGCTCTATTTCTGTTTAAACGGAGTGATAGCAAAAATGCAAAAATTCTCTGGTATTTTGGGCAAGTTTTGGTCTGAAAGTCCTGGTAGTCAAAGGCCTCTATTTATCAAGCTGTCAACCGCAAATAAACTGGAATTCCGCGGCGTATTTGTGGCGAGCTTGATTCGCCTTAGTTATCAAATCTACATTATATTTATTAACCCCTAATCTGCCGCCCCCAATGTCGCCGCCACTATATTAAATTTATTAACCACTAAACCTAAGTCTAACCCTAACCCTAACACCCCCCTAACTTAAATATAATTTAAATTAATCTAAATAAATATTCCTAGCATTAAATAAATTATTCCTATTTAAAATGAAATACTTACCTATAAAATAAACCCTAAGATAGCTACAATATAACTAATAGTTACATTGTAGCTAGCTTAGGGTTTATATTTATTTTACAGGCAAGTTTGTATTTATTTTAACTAGGTACAATAGTTATTAAATAGTTATTAACTATTTAATAACTTCCTAGTTAAATAAATACAAATTTACCTGTAAAATAAAACCTAACCTAAGTTACAATTACTCCTAACGCTACACTATAATTAAATAAATTAACTAAATTAACTACAATTAATTATAAATAAATAAAATTATCTAAAGTACAAAAAAAAACAAACACTAAATTACAGAAAATAATAAAATAATTTAAAAAAAAATTAAACTAATTACAGACAATCAGAATTAAGGTAGGAAAATAGGATCAGCCAATAGGATTTTTCCTACCTTAATTCCAATTGGCTGATAGAATTCTATCAGCCAATTGGAATTCAAGGGACACCATCTTGGATGATGTCATTTAGAAGGAATATTAATTCGTCGGGTAGTCGTCAGCCTGGAAGGATGCTCTGCGTCTGATGTCTTGAAGATGGACCCACTCTGCTCTGGATGGATGAAGATAGAAGATGCCGCCTGAATGAAGACTTCTGCCTGTCTGGAGGACCACTTCTGCCCGGATAGGATGAAGACTTTGGACCGTCTGGAGGACCACTTCTGCCCGGTTGGGTGAAGATGTCTCAAGGTAGGGTGATCTTCAAGGGGTTAGTGTTAGGTTTTTTTTAAGGGGGGATTGGGTGGGTTTTAGAATAGGGTTGGGTGTGTGGGTGGTGGGTTTTAATGTTGGGGGGGTATTGTATTTTTTTTACAGGTAAAAGAGCTGATTACTTTGGGGCAATGCCCCGCAAAAAGCCCATTTAAGGGCTATTTGTAATTTAGTATAGGGTAGGGATTTTTTATTATTTTGGGGGGCTTTTTATTTTTTTAGGGGGATTAGATTAAGTGTAATTAGTTTAAAAAAATGTAATTATTTTATTATTTTCTATAATTTAGTGTTTGTTTTTTTTGTACTTTAGATAATTTTTCTTAATTGTATTTAGTTTAGTACATTTATTTAATTATAGTGTAGTGTTAGATGTAATTGTAACTTAGGTTAGGTTTTATTTTACAGGTATATTTGTCTTTATTTTAACTAGGAAGTTATAAAATAGTTAATAACTATTTAATAACTATTGTACCTAGTTAAAAAATTTTAACCCCTAATCTGCCAACCGCACATCACCACCACCTACATTATCCCTATGTACCCCTAATCTGCTGCCCCTAACATCACGACACCTTCATAATATGTATTAACCCCTAATCTGCCCCCCCACGTCGCCGCTACCTGCCTACACTTATTAACCCATAATCTGCCGACCGGACATCGCCGCCACTCTAATAAATGTATTAACCCCTAAACCGCCGCACTCCCGCCTCACAAACCCTATAATGAATAGTATTAACCCCTAATCTGCCCCCCCCATGTCGCCGCTACCTAACTTCAAGTATTAACCCCTAATCTGCCGACCGGACCTCGCCGCTACTCTAATAAATGTATTAACCCCTAAAGCTAAGTCTAACCCTAACACCCCCCTAAGTTAAATATAATATTTAAAACTAAATACCTGTAAAATAAACCCTAATATAGCTACAATATAACGAATAATTATATTGTAGCTATTTTAGGATTTATATTTATTTTACATGCAACTTTGTATTTATTTTAACTAGGTACAATAGCTATTAAATAGTTATTTACTATTTAATAGCTACCTAGTTAAAATAATTACAAAATTACCTGTAAAATAAATCCTAACCTAAGTTACAATTAAACCTAACACTACACTATTAATAAATAAATTAAATACATTAACTACAATTACCTACAATTAAATAAACTAAACTAAATTACCCAAAAAAAACCACTAAATTACAAAAATAAAAAAAGATTACAAGAATTTTAAGCTAATTACACCTACTCTAAGCCCCCTAATAAAATAACAAAGCCCCCCAAAATAAAAAAAAAAATCCCTACCCTAATCTAAATGAATAAAGTTAACAGCTCTATTACCTTACCAGCCCTTAAAAGGGCTTTTTGTGGGGCATGCCCCAAAGAAATCAGCTCTTTTGCCTGTAAAAAAAAACACAATACCACCCCCAACATTGCAACATTACAACCCACCACCCACATACCCCTACTCTAACCCTAACCCCCTTTAAATAAACCTAACACTACCCCCCTGAAGATCTCCCTACCTTGAGTCGTCTTCACCCAACCGGGCACCGATGGACCAAAAGAAGACATCTGAAGCGGCAGAAGTCTTCATCCTATCCGGGCAGAAGAGGACATCTGGACCGGCAGACATCTTCATCCAAGCGGCATCTTCTATCTTCATCCATCCGGAGCCATTTTCTTCCAGCCAACGCGGATCTATCCTTCTGCCATGACGCCTACTCGCCGAATGAAGGTTCCTTTAAATGACGTCATCCAAGATGGCGTCCCTCGAATTCCGATTGGCTGATAGGATTCTATCAGCCAATCGGAATTAAGGTAGGAAAAATCTGATTCAAGTTCAATTGGATTGGCTGATCCAATCAGCCAATCAGATTGAGCTTGCATTCTATTGGCTGTTCCGATCAGCCAATATAATGCGAGCTCAATCTGATTGGCTGATTGGATCAGCCAATCCGATTGAACTTGAATCTGATTGGCTGATTCAATCAGCCAATCAGATTTTTCCTACCTTAATTCCGATTGGCTGATAGAATCCTATCAGCCAATCGGAATTCGAGGAACACCATCTTGGACGACGTCATTTAAAGGAACCTTCGTTCAGCGAGTAGGCGTCGGTAGAAGAGAATGGATCCGCGTCGGCTGGAAGAAGATGGCTCCGCTCCGGATGGATGAAGATAGAAGATGCCGCTTTGATGAAGATGTCTACCGGTCCGGATGTCCTCTTCTGCCCAGATAGGATGAAGACTTCTGCCGCTCCGGATGTCTTCTTTTGGTCCATCGGTGCCCGGTTGGGTGAAGACGACTCAAGGTAGGGAGATCTACACGGGGGTAGTGTTAGGTTTATTTAAGGGGGGTTTGGGTTAGAGTAGGGGTATGTGGGTGGTGGGTTGTAATGTTTTGGGGGTGGTATTGTGTTTTTTTTAAAGGCAAAAGAGATGATTTCTTTGGGGCATGCCCTGCAAAAAGCCCTTTTAAGGGCTGGTAAGGTTATAGAGCTGTTAACTTTTTTAATTTAGATTAGGGTAGGGAATTTTTTTATTTTGGGGGCTTTGTTATTTTATTAGGGGACTTAGAGTAGGTGTAATTAGCTTAAAATTCTTGTAATCTTTTTTTATTTTTTGTAATTTAGTGGGGGTTTTTTTTTGTAATTTAGTTTAGTTTAATTGTAGGTAATTGTAGTTAATTTATTTAATTTATTTATTAATAGTGTAGTGTTAGGTTTAATTGTAACTTAGGTTAGGATTTATTTTACAGGTAATTTTGTAATTATTTTAACTAGGTAGCCACTTTTATACTGTTGGGCAAACAGATTCTTATACCGGATATTCAGATAAAAAGATTTATTAAAATACAATTATAAAATAGCGTCACAAGAACTGCTGAAAACACCTTGTTTGACTTTGAGCTTCATCATTTTTTATAAATTCCCCAATTAGGATACCCTTCAATGTATTCCTTAATAAACCTTTCAAATAATTAATCGAAATGTAACTCTTTATCTCTGAACTCGAATGTATCAATATGAAATAGCAACGAATAAGAAGTTGATTATAGAGAAACTATATGAAACTATATTAGACTCAAGATCAAAAAATCTCATTCATTCCGAATGTGTATGTCAGGTAGTAAATAGTTCCAGGCACATGCAGAGAATTATGTATATAAAGATAGTGTCAATGCATTTATTAAAAGGTTGGACTCTATTTAGAATAGGGAATATAAATATATATAACTCAGTCTCAGATAAGAATGAGAATGTTATGCTACGAGGTACATGTTCTTTTAGGTTTTTTTATGTCTTCTACCAATGTGTTATCCATCTATTGTAAATAATCTCTATTGTAAGGTGTGAAAATTATCCACTTGTATGGTATATAGTAGACACAGTAGACTCGTTAAAAGAGACTATTTTGTGAAGTCAATTTTTAATTTTTTTAATATTTTTAGGTGGCAGTACCATTTGTAAAACTTGTTTGCCCTTAACTGAAGTTTATGCATATATTGATCAAAATCTCTACTCGAAATATTTGTACTTAAAGACAATTCTATTGTGACCTCAAATTGGACTATATGCCCACTTTCAAAATGTAGGACTGTATACCGGATTTCCGGTTCAATGAATCTGAAGGTTTTAAATTAGGCTCTTTGACATGCGCACACCATTCCTTGATAAAGCTTTTAGCGAAACGTACGTCGGATCTACTGTTCCCTGGCATCCTGCCAAGTATCTGCACACCTAGAAGGAGAGCAACAATTACTGGACTTTCTGTGGGAGGTTGTGTGGTTCAGTCTCTACACTCCTTACCATGGTCTCTGGTATTTTGCGTAGCTCGCATTGAGCAATTACTACATTGTATTGCCAAAACCTCTTGTATAAGGTGTTTTCAGCAGTTCTTGTGACGCTATTTTATAATTGTATTTTAATAAATCTTTTTATCTGAATATCCGGTATAAGAATCTGTTTGCCCAACAGTATAAAAGTGGGTGTGCGCTTTTACCTGAGCTTGGCTATAGCTCCATCCCATGTGAGTAATCATTTGTACATACACAGTTTGCACTGCAACAAAGTTACAGAATTACGCTATGTGGCATATTTTCTCTTTTTCATGAGGATCAAACGAGATCAAGTAGAAGATTGAAGAGTTTCAGGAAGAATCCATATATCCTTATATGAACTTTACACATTTATATGGTTTAATATATATTTATAGCACTATATATCATTTTATTCTGTTTTATCACTTTATATCACATTTATTTCACATTTTTCTCCTCTGTGATACTATGGTATTTGTTATCACTTGTAGTTAATTGATTTAATTTATTTATTGATAGTGTAGTGTTAGGTTTAATTGTAACTTAGGTTAGGATTTATTTTACAGGTAATTTTGTAATTATTTTAAATAGGTAGTTATTAAATAGTAAATAACTATTTAATAGCTATTGTACCTAGTAAAAATAAATACAAAGTTGCCTGTAAAATAAATATAAATCCTAAAATAGCTACAATATAATTATTCGTTATATTGTAGCTATATTAGGGTTTATTTTACAGGTAAGTATTTAGCTTTAAATAGGAATACTTTATTTAATAAGAGTTAATTTATTTCGTTAGACTAAAATTATTTTTAATTTAGGCGGGTGTTAGGGTTAGGGTTAGACTTAGCTTTAGGGGTAAATACATTTATTATAGTAGCGGCGAGGTCCGGTCGGCAGACTAGGGGTTAATACTTGAAGTTAGGTGTCGGTGATGTTAGGGAGGGCAGATTAGGGGTTAATACTATTTATTATAGGGTTTTTGAGGCGGGAGTGAGGTGGTTTAGGGGTTAATACATTTATTATAGTGGCGGTGAGGTCCGGTCGGCAGATTAGGGGTTAATAAGTGTAGGTAAGGTAGCGGCGACGTTGGGTGCGGCAGATTAGGGTTAATAAATATAATATAGGTGTTGGCGATGTTAGGGGCAGCAGATTAGGGTTACATAGGGATAATGTAGGTTGCGGCGGTGTACGGAGCTGCAGATTAGGGGTTAATTGTGTAATGCAGGTGTCAGCGATAGCGGGGGCGGCAGATTAGGGGTTAATAAGTGTAAGGTTAGGGGTGTTTAGACTCGGGGTTCATGTTAGGGTGTTAGGTGCAGACTTAGAAAGTATTTCCCCATAGGAAACAATGGGGCTGCGTTAGGAGCTTAACGCAGTTTTTTTGCAGGTGTTAAGTTTTTTTTCAGCCCAAACTGCCCCATTGTTTCCTATGGGGGATTCGTGCACGAGCACGTTTTTCCAGCTAGCCGCTAACGTAAGCAACACTGGTATTGAAGGTTGAAGTGGCGGTAAATTCGTCTCAACGCTCCCTTTTTGGAGCCTAACGCAGCCCTTCAGAGAACTCTCAATACCAGCATTGTTTAAAAGGTGCGGGGGTCTTTACTGTCAAAACTCTAAATCTAGCCGTAAGATAGCTACAATGTAACTATTAGTTATATTGTAGCTATCTTAGGGTTTATTTATAGATAAGTATTTATTTTTAAATAGGAATAATTTATTTAATGATAGTAATATTTATTTAGATTCATTTAAATTATATTTAAGTTAGGGGGTGTTAGGGTTAGGGGTAGACTTAGGTTTAGGGGTTAATCAAGTTAATATATTGGCAGCGACATTGGGGGCGGCGGTATAGGGGTTAATATATTTATTAGAGTTGCGGCGGGGTCTGGGGGCAGCGGTATAGGGGTTAATATATTTATTAGAGTTGGGGCGGGGTCCGGGAGCGGTGGTATAGGGGTTAATATATTTACTAGAGTTGCGGCAGGGTCCGGGAGCGGCGGTATAGGGGTTAAAATATTTATTAGAGTTGCGGCGGGGTTCGGGAGCGGCGGTATAGGGGTTAATATATTGATTAGAGTTGCGGCGGGTTATGTGAGTGGCGGTTTAGGGGGTAAACAGTATAGTATAGTGTGGGTGTTTAGTGAAAGGGTAGCAAGAAAGCTGTAAAAAAGCCGAAGAGCAGCAAGATCGATGACTGTTAGTTAACTACAGTCCGCTGCTCATCGCTCCGTACTTGATGCGCGGCTTTTTGACAGCTTTTTTGATAATTTTGGAGAACGTATTCAGGTCCGCGGCAGTGATGTTAGGCAATCTTAGGCAAGCATATTGGTGCCGTTGAATGCAGGTAAGTTGACGGCTTGATAACTAGAGGCCAAAGGGTTAAAATTGTATTCTCTATCAGAATCATGAAAGAAAAATGTTGGGTTTCATGTCCCTTTAAGAATCCAATCTATCAGAAACACTTTCCACACCAAATCTTACATGCTTATTATATGATTAATACCTATTTTGTTAATTTTAGCACAGCTTATCTGTCTTTTGTTTCTTTTCTCTCTTTTTTGGAAAAATTCTAAATCTCAAACATAGCACTGCGTGATAAGAAAGTTCTGCTGCATTTGCACTTTGTGCTTTGTATTTTTTATTACTGTAAACTTCGGATTAAGCTTTATTCCATTTAAACTTTTTATTTTGTATTTTATTTTGTATACAGTAGTGTTTTAGGGTTGTTATTTTCCAAATTCAGATTATGTTTTCAAGATTCCTGTGAAACTTTACAAAATTAGGATCATACCTTGTATACTTATGTGTATATTTTACAAATTACATTGCAGTTTGTATTTCTTGTATTCAAATAAAACTTAAAAACTGACAGCTTCTGTTTCCCAGAAAGCTTAATTACTTTATTTGGGCACTATAAGCAAAGATTCTCCAGTTTGGAGAGAAATTATAGTGCAGATTTTACCGAGGCAGAACTCACTAAATTCTAAAAGAAAAAGTGTGGAACCTGAAAGACCCAGAGAGATGAGAGATGCCTTCAATACATAGTAATGAAGCTCTCTGGGATACAACATTTCACAAGAAAAAGAGAAAGTAACACCTCTGGTTGTAATAAATGCTCAGTTGTCATCAATTACAAATTAAACTGAATGTTTTCCCTGCAACTTAACTTGCTTTTGCCTGTAGTTTAGTATATATTGCTTTTCTGTCAGTTAAATAAGTGTATGGTGAATTTTGAGGAAACTTCACCTGCATACAGCTGGGAATAAAAATCAAGGAGAGCAGCTTGTTTAAAATGCCTACATAATTTCACAAGACTTGTGAGAGAGCTTCAGACATTCCCTGGAAATTCCCCTGTTTAGCCCAGGGAACCCCCGTGTGCCTCTCAATTTTGAAGCTGTGTTTGGGTAAGTTGTAAAAGATACACAGAGATATACAAGTATGACCCTAATTTGTTAAAGTAAAGCAGAAACTTTCAAAACATAATAAGAATTTGTAAAATCACTGCTGGATCTAAATCTAAATGTATTAAATATAAAATAAAAAGTGCAAAACACAATCTGAAGTGTAAAGTAATATAAAAAAACAATGTACACAGTGTAAGTTTAACACATTTTCATATTATGCAGTGTTATATTGCACTGGGCTTGGCTCTCCTTCAGATACAGAAATGAGAGTGAGCTCCAAGTGCTGGAGAATTTCACCATTTTTCTTTAAGCATTCAGTAAGTACAGCACCTGCGAAATTGGCACTAAAATTTCTCTACAAGCTGAAAAATCTTTGATTATCAGGTCCCTAGTGACATGGCAGCAGACAAAGCTTGTTTGTTGTTATTTATTATAATTATTGCACAAGCAACTGCCTGCTGTCATGTATCCAATCACGCAAGAGCAGGGCTTGTCAATCATCCTGGATTTAACTCCACCACCTCTGATGGTGGAGAGATTACAAAACCTCTTACAAACACTCCTTTTTAACTTATGGTTAGCAGGGTAACTGAGCAAGGACTCTAAAACGGCCGCAGCTTAATAAATGCAGCCCATTATATACTGAACTTTTTAGGAGGCTAGCAACCTGCAATTGAACAAACAAGCAAGGGATAAACAATAGGAAAACGTTTTTGTTAAAGGTTTATCTTTCAATTGGCTCCTGCTCAGTTTTTGCTTTTGACAAGGTTGATGAAAAGTCTTAAAAGGGACCTTATTTGTATTGGTTTTAACACTCGTACATAAACAAAATATTAGAAATCCATTTGTTCTGTATTTATTTCAGACTAAAGTGTGGCTTAATAAATTTAAACAGATAAGCTTTGCAGGGATTGGAATGCTGTTACTGGGAAAAAGGCTAAAATCTAGGCCATTGTCAGCATCGTCTACTTCTGGCAACATTGGCGTCTGTCATATTTTTGTAGTCACAAAATGGCCAGATACCCCTACTGGTCACTACTTTTGCCCAATGTGAAATAGCTTCAAATGACTTATCAGACCTCAAAAGCCATCACAATTCTATGTGCATGCATGCTCAGATCAAATTTCACTTCCTGTTTTTTTTAATTTCTAAAATTAAAAAGGAGACATTTTAAAATGCACTTTGTGCTTGATTTCTATACAGGTCTATTGTTAAAGCGTCATGTGCAGAAATGCATCAGACTAGCTCATTCCATGGCTGCATTCAAGTTTAGTTTGTTTCCCTTATTTTTATTCAGAATTATCTACAATAAAGCCATCACAATGTTTTGCTTTTTTGTGTTCATGTATACTGACTCTGGTCTGAGGCATAAACTGCAACACCTTTGAAGTCCTCCCAAGGCATTGCACTTACTCCATATTTATAAAGCAGCTGTACTATGGCTTATAAAACAAATAAATGACAAGACAAGTGCCAAGTACAAGGGGCACAACTTAATTATCCAGCTGCAGGGTTAGAGAGACGCTAAGATACTGATCCTAGTACCTGATTCCCTAAAGTTCTTTGCACAGATGACATAATCTAAAATAATCACAGCTTCAACATTCAAAGGGAAGAAGCTCTCTGTTTGGTTTCCTGTATAAGTAGAGTTTGAGGGGCACAAACTAATGAAGCAAGTTATATTTTGTGATAGATGGTGAAAGAAAGTCTATTTTCTTTTCTTTAGTGTTGCTAAAATGATAATCCAGCACTGCAAGATTCTTAAACAAGATTCTATAAAGGCTATTTTTTTGTATCTATCTAAGGTGCATTCTCTGCATTTGTGAATGTGAATGAGAGAAAAGCACAGTGCAATAAAACAGTATGGTGTTAGGTTTTTCCATTTTTTACTGTATTCTGTATCTCATCAATCTAGGCTAGGGAACCCAAAGTTCCCCACTTTTCTTAGATAATTCAGGAAATTATGTTCCTGTGTAGTCTTCACTATAAATTCTCGCCAAGCTGTAAAGTCTTTGATAAACGGGCCATTTTTTTTTTTTTGTGTTTGGAATCAGAAAATCTGCTTTTATGTCTTGCAACCTTCTTTCTTTTTTTTTTTTAAATATTATTTTTATTGATTTCACATACACAAACCAATTCAACAAAAGAAAAAAAATTCTTACAGCATTTTGTAATAAATATATCATCTCTTCTAATAATTTGAGAGAAAACAAAATAAATACCTATATAATTATAGGTTACATCATGAAAGCATGCCAGGACTTTAAATGGGTCATATATGTACAAGAAGAAAGAAAAGAAAAACAGACCGTGTCTTAATTGACTTACAAGCATGAATATGAACAAAATAATACTCTCCATGTAATAAAACAATACTTAAACGAGATGAAAAGAAACATTTTCCCTTTAACTATCAGCTCAAGCGTTCTCCCCCTGACCTAGCCCATCGTCCGAATTATCGGACATTCTAAACTAAGGTATATCCAGAACTTAAGGACATGTCATTCATCATTCTATAAAGACCATCTCCACATCAAGCAAACGAAATAAGTGCAACAAACAAGAACAACAAGAAAAACAAAACAACACAAAACAAAACAAGCAAGAGAAAGAAAAATAGGAAAAAAAAAAAAAACAAACCCCCCACATACACCCCCATCCCTTCACCCCCCTACCCCTCCTCCTCCGCCTCCACCGATGTCATTACTTCTTCAATGCGGGTCGACCACCATCCGGGGTAATGGCCTGCTAAGATGTTTTGAAGGATGAAAGTAGAATTGCTTATTGGCTTAACTATTTGAATTTGAGTTTTATTCGGGAGTGATTTAATTACTCCCTCCCATTTAGAGAAAAATGCCTGTATCTGATCACTATTTGTAACTGAAATATTATATTGTTCTAAAATTATTTGCATGATTACTGCTTTCTTAAATTCTCTAAATTTGGGCGCTTGTGTCGCTTTCCAATTCCTGAAAATGAGATTTCGAGCTAGTATCAGTATGGTATTTAACAATTTATAGTCCTTGCATCTCGTTGAATATCTAACTAGAAAAAAAATGTCTCGAGGGGTTATGGTGAATGTAGGATTGACTGTCTATTTGATCCAGAAGGATATTTTACACCAAAATTGGAATATCTTAGGGCATAACCATAAACAGTGCAGAATATCTGCGTTCTCTTTACTACATCTTGTACATAAATGGACATTCTTAGACCAAATAGATATTTTACCAGGAGTAATATACACATTATATAAAATTTTTAAATGTGACTCGCGCCAAGCTGTAGGAACCCAAGAATCATAAATTATTTGAAGGCTTCCCTGTATATCTGATGCATCTAAATCTGGAAAAAATTGTAACCACAATAACCGCATGTACGTGATTTGTCTTGCTTTATTATTGGAATTCAGAATTTTATAGAAAGTAGAGATGGAGAATTTACCTGCTTGAAATATTTTTATCCCAATTGCTAAAGGCCCCGTCGACCAATTTGGTTTAAATTCTTTTTGGAGATTTGCTACATAATGTCGGATCTGTAGGTAAGCGAAAAAATCTTTGCTTTGTATGTCGTACTTAGAACAAATAGAGCCAAATGAGTCAATTGTACCGTCTGATAACAGAAACTGTTTAACATAGTTTAGTCCCTTTCCCCCCCACCTCTGAAATACTTGAGAGTCATATCCTGGTTGAAACTCAGGATTTCCTTGAATTGGTAAGAATTCAGTTGCATATGGATTAACCTGAATTTCAAAGCAGTATTTTTGCCATGCCCAGACTACATTCTTAAATGTCAACAAATTATCGACATTGGCGGGCAACTTTTTAATTGGACAATGTAGCAGAGCCTTCAAATTAAATGGAGTAATAATACTTGACTCACACTGATAAAAGGTAAAATATTGTTTCTCAGAAATCCAGTCAATAGCATACTTAAGTAGAGAAACCCAGTTATAATATTGAATGTTGGGAAATGCTAAACCTCCTGCCATTTTATCATTCATTAATCTTACCAGGGCAATCCGTGGTTTTGCCCCTTTCCATATAAATTTGAAGCTATTTGATTGAATTTCAATACATCCTTATTTTTAAGCCTAAGAGGAATATTTTGTATGAGATACAACAATTTGGGAAATACTATTGTTTTGATTAACATAATACGTGGTATCAATAATATTGGGAGATTAATCCAACTTTCTAATTGATTTTGTATTATCTTCAGACAACTTGTTATATTTATATCATACCATTCAAGTGGGTTATTACTTAGGGCTATGCCTAGATAATTTAAGTATTTAGTTTCTTTGAAAGGATGTCTGATACTGTTTTTAACTGGTTCTGATATCCATAATAATTCGGATTTAGTAAAGTAAATTTTATACCCAGATACTGAACTGAAAAGTTGCATGATAGATGTAAATTTCGGCAAATTAACTTCTAAATTATTCAAAAAAACTAGTAGGTCATCTGCGTATAATGAAAGAGTGAATTTATATTCCCCTATATTGATACCCTCTAATTGATCCCGTAGCATGATAGCCAGTGGTTCGAGTGAGATGTTAAAAAGTAGGGGGGATAATGGACATCCCTGCCTTGTTCCTCTATGCAGCGGGAATGAGTCTGTAGCTACATTATTTATAACTAAGGCTGAGACTGGATTACTATATATGGATTGGATAAAATTACTAAAATATCCTCTAAACCCAAACTTCCCTATTGTCATGAATAGGTGACTCCAACTTATGTAGTCGAACGCTTTCTCTGCGTCCAAAGCTATTATAGCAGCATCAGACCCTTTCCTACATTTCCCTTGTGACTTATTCCAAAAATAATCCAGGATAATCATAGTTTTCCTTAGATTCTTAATTGGACTTCTCCCTTGCATAAAACCGACCTGGTTCTCATGTATAATGCCTTGGAGAGTTGGCTGTAATCTATTAGCTATAATTGATGTTAAAAATTTGTAATCAGAATTAAGAAGCGAGATAGGTCTATACGAATCTACCAGTTCTGGATCCTTTTTTTTCTTAAGGATAAGCACAACATTAGAAGCAGTAAAGTATTTAGAACATCCTATTTCTGAACTATAATATTTATTAAATAAACTACATAATGTTGGGGTCACCTCCTCCTGTAAGATTCTGTAGAACTCGACAGGGAGACAGTCTGGTCCAGCGGCCTTATTAAGTCTAGCTTGTTGGATAGCCAAATTTATTTCTTGTTCTGTAATGACTGCATTTAAATTTTGGAGATCTTCTTGTGAGATCCTAGGTAGAATGAGTTTGGACCAGAGCGCGTCCCTGTCCGAGTCATGACATGGTTCTGCTTTATAAATCCCCTGGAAGTGATTATAGAAAGCTTTTTGGATTTCTTCTGTCTGAATATATCTATTCCCATTCTGTCTAATAGCAACAATTAAGTTGCTGTCTTTCGGTTTAGAAATTCTAGCCAGATATTTAGCCGCTCTTCCTGTAAACCCTCTATATAAAGGTTTTTGCTTTAGCCCTTCTTGCATAGCTTTTTGTTTTAAAAAAATATCCCATTGGGTTTTAGCATTACTATATCTATTCCAGTTTCCCTTAGATCTAAAAGAAATATAGGCATTATACTTGTTTCTAACTGTGTTGGAAAGTTGAATTTCTTTTTGCTTAGTTTTTTTTTTGAGTCTACATAAATATGCTTTAATATGTCCTCTGAGTACAGCTTTGGCTGCTTCCCAATATGTTTCTGTTTTGTCTATGTAGCCTCTATTAAAGTTATGATATTCTATCCATTTATGCTTTAAAAAATTCTGGAACTGGCTATCTGAGACTAAGTAATTAGGAAAAAATATTCTATTATTACCTCCTTTTTTAAATGCATTGGGACCAAATTCAAGTGAGATGATTGCATGATCAGACAAGAGAATATCTTTAATATCAGTCTTACACTCCAGCCCCATTAAGGCCTCTGAGATCAGAAATAAATCTATTCTAGAAAGACACTGATGACTTGAGGACATACAAGTATATCCCCTAGTATCAGGATGCTGGACCCTCCATATATCTTTTACTCCCAATTGGGAACAGAATTTCTGCAAGATCCGTGTTTTTCTATCCCTTTTATATATATCCTTTCTTCCAGCTCTATCTAGGTTAGGAGAGGGGGTAAGATTTAAATCTCCGGCTATTATTAAATTTTGTCCGATATACTCTAATAACTTCTCAGTAAGTCCATTCCAAAAGTGACCATCTACTACATTAGGTCCATAAACATTACAAATTATATAGGGGATAAGATTAATTTTTAATTTGAGAATTTGGAATCTCCCTCCCCTGTCCTCTTCTAAACCTGTGATCTCATAGTCCAGCCGTTTACTAATCAGAATTTCCCCTGGGATAGCAATGACCTCTCCCACCCACTTCGTTTTTAGTTTCATTATTTCTGGATCTTTTAAGTGAATTTCCTGGAGCATTACCAGGTCAGGTTTATGTAAGCCTAATTGCTTGATAATAGCTTTTCTCTTTCTTGGCGAGGTTATCCCGCCAACATTCCAGGACAAGAGATTTAACGCTTTCATACTAAACTCTTTACAATGATAACACTAATCCCAAAAGGTCTAAAAACCACGGCTCGGGGGAGGACAGAGAAGAGGGATAAAGGGAGTAAAGGGAATAGATGGAAACAAAAACAAAGAAGAAGAAGAAAAAAAAACAAACAAAAAAAAAAAAAACAAGCCCTATTCTTACATCCATCCATCCTGCACACACATCTATTCATTCTCTTGAAATCCATATATACTAGTTTAAAATATCTTTAATACCAGATTTATGGTTCTTTGTTCATTGTATGCCCTGCTCCTTGCAAAAAGCCTGTGCCTTGCTAATGGTATTGAGTACCACCTGTGCACCATCCATTATTATTATTAGCTTAGTCGGATATATCATCCTCACATTGTAATCTGCTTTTAATAGCTTAGAACAGTAGGGCGACATCTCTTTACGTTTTGCCACCGTCTCGCTAGTGAAATCCTGAAAAATTAAAACTTTAGATTGCTCTATCATGAGAGGATAGACTTCCCTATATTGCCTAAGAAAATGTACCTTGTCTTGAAAATTTAAGAACTTGACAATTATAGGTCTGGTAGAAGTGTTATCTTTTCTCGCCTAACGAGCTACACCTGTTCTGTGTACCCTTTCTATGTGAATTGGTGTATCAGTATTAATTCCAAGACTCTGGGGGAGAGTGACTGTAACGAAATGCATCAGATCCGTATAATTATTATCATCTGGAAGACCGATAATTCTCAGGTTATTACGCCTGGATCGGTCTTCCAGATCCTCCACCCTACTTTGTAATTTGTCAAGTCTCTTATTATATTCAAGATTAGTAGGTTCCATTATATTAATTTTGTCTTCAATGTCTGAAATTCTAGTTTCTACCTCCAGAAGTCTTGTAGAAAATTGCCTAACTTCAGATGTGAGACTGTTTATGTCTTGCTTAATTTCCATTTTCATGTCATTTAATTGTGGAGTGATTATCTTAGTAATATGACTTAAAAGTTCCTGCATGTCAAACTGCATCTCAGGTTGTGATTGTGATGTTTCTAGTATCTGTTTCGCTATTTTTTTTTCTCTCTGCTTAACAGGCATGTTAGAGGGAGAATTCTTGGCTGATAGTATAAATTTATCCATGTATTGGAAATTTTATAAGCCCTGCTATATGGCCACTAGTGCTAACTGTGGTCACCTCAATTATTGTGTATATTAAATAGGTGTATTAGGTGAAGCTAAATATGGTCCCCTCAGAAGGGGGGCAGAATGTTGACAAAAAATTAGAAGAAAGCCAAGTGAAGAAGAAAGAAGAGAGAAGAGGAGGAAAGTAGGAATAGAACGTGCTATTGATTATGTGAATTGAGCCCCACAAAGCTCAACATATAGTGAAAAGAAAAGAGAAGAAAAGCAAGAAGAGAAAAAGAGTGAGAAAAAAAGAAGAAAAAGTGAATAAACATAGGAGCGGCCTATATAGAGGGTGTAATCCAATACTTTATATACTTAGTACCTCACAGGCCTGTTCACGTTACTAAATTTTATAGAAAAAAGAGATCTAAATGTGAATTTAAATCAATTCTGAGTTACATAGCAGATACATATTCCCCTTGAATTATTTAAAACCCATAAGAGTTCTCACAGATATATTATCTCAACCAATACAGATGAAAATCTAACTATATCAGCCCTATAACTCTCTTAGTCTTATATACAGGATAATTCAAGCATACATATATATTAAAATGACTTTGATCTTTAGAATTGAATTCAGGACTTAAAGAATACGATATATCAGCAACCAATAAGTGTGCTCAGTGGATACATGTTCTAATGCCAGCAAAAATAATAAACGGGAGGAAATGTTATCCTCAGCCTATGGCTTATAGAATACTGCTATAACAACTTAACTCCCTAAGTATAGCGTTTTTAAATATACTATATCAACAAAATGAATTGTCCACATATATGAATGTTTGTAGAAAAAAACACTCTGAGTCTTTACTTATTCAGATAGAGGTCATAGAAAATGGAGGAGGGAGAGACGCCAATACTATACTTTATCTCGGCGTCGTCTTCAGCGCCTCGACTCCCTCTGTTATCCCCATCTGATGTAGAGTCCCGCTTTGGAAGTCCCTTTCCTCCTGCAACCGGCTGAACAACACTGAACTCCCAGCTCAAGCAGCCTAGTTTCGGAAAGAATCTTCTGATATCACTCCACGACAAGCCACAGCGTTACCGTATGCTCCGCTGACACCCGTCAGCGTGCTTCTGTGCGTGTCCCACGTACAGCGGGCTTCCCGTACCTGGAGTTCCGCCCTCTGAATCAACCTTTGCCTGCGAATACCTCCGTGCCAGGTCTTCTCCTCTATTCAAAGCCCCACTACGAGCTCGACACTCAGCCTCAGCCTTGTCCTGCAGAATGAGATATTCACGGGAGCTCTGCAAGCACCGTCACCTCCGGGGGTCAAGAAACTGTAAGCCAGCAGGGATATGCCTCGGCCCTTCGCTCACCAGGGAGCATTCAGAATTCCTACCGCCCGTTATGAGACAGGTATGCTCTTTATCAATTTAACCTCAGTGCTCACCAGGGAGCGGTCAGTTGCTTGAACAGTAATATAGAGCCATATCCCATGCGTATTTATGAATTGGGTAATAGAGTGTCCATGTTTTGACTGCCTTCTTAGATAGATCGTATTTAACCAAGAGGCTACAGTGCTATGGCTTCAAATCGAACAGTTTATAGCATAAGAAGCAGCAGCGAGAGTACAAGAAAAAAAGGCCAGCTTTCTGCAACCTTTAACTGTCTATAAGGGACACCTGTACCTCCTGATGTAACTTGAGCTGTTAATTGTAGCACTTCCAAGAGAACTTGTTACATTTTATCAGGAAAGTTCTTAAGAAACTTTGTAACAAGTTGCTTCAGCCACGAAGCCAATAGTTGCCTGCAATCGACTTCCCCTCCAGGGACCAGGTGGTCCTATGCCCAGACCAGCAGCATTCACGGTCAAGGGACGCTTGGAGGTGAGGATTGTTGGTTGGAGCACAAACAGGGAGCACAGCGTGCAACACCTTGCTTGCTCCTCCCCTCAGCCGGAAGTCTGATAAATGGGCCATTAATGTTAACTCCAATCACACTGGTATAACTTTACAACGTGGAGGTGGAAACTATAGGGCCAATTTATCAAGGGCCGAATGGCCCCTGTTGCCCCTGTTTCCACACAAGCCTTCAGGCTTGCCGGAAACAGCAGTTATGAAGCAGCGGTCTTAAGACCGCTGCTCCTTAAATGGTCCACTGCCTCTGAGGCTGCAGACATCAATCTGTCCGATCCTGTACGATCGGGTTGATTGACACCCCCTGCTAGTGGCCGATCGGCAGTGAATCCGCAGGGGGCGGCATTGTACAAGCAGTTAACTAGAACTACTTGTGCAATGATAAATGCCAACAGCTGATACAGTGGCCTCTAGTTATTAAGGTCTGTCGGACCTGATCCGACAGTGCGGATCAGGTCCGACAGACCTTGCTGAATACGGAGAGCAATACGCTCGCCGTATTCAGCATTGCACCAGCAGCTCACAAGAGCTGCTGGTGCAACGTTGCCCCCTGCAGACTCGCGGCCAATAGGCCGCCAGCAGGGGGATGTCAATCAACCCGATCGTACGCGATCGGGTTGATTTCCGGCGAAGTCTGTCCGCCTGCTCAGAGCAGGTGGACAGGTTATGGGGCAGCGGTCTTTGTGACCGCTGCTTCATAACTGCTGTTTCTGGCGAGTCTGCAGGCTCGCCAGAAACATGGGGCATCAAGCTCCATACGGAGCTTGATACATATGCCCCAGTGTATCATGTCGGACAGACATTGATAAATCAGCCCCTATGGCTGTGGAGAGTGCAGGTAGAGGCTAACCATGATGTTTTCTAACAGAATTTAATGAGGGCACAGGGTGCTTTAATCAGGCATTCTAAGTGTATTTCTGAAGAGGCTGCTTTGAAGAAGTATGAATTTTAAGTTTTCTAACACTTGAGAGAGAATGGATTGATGCAAAACAGATGGAAATTCCTTCACCACAGGATCTATAAGAAAGCAAGCTGATACATCTACACTAGCTATTTGGTCGCTTCCGACTTTCCGCTAATATTAGCGCTACAAGGTTGCAATTTGTGACAGCTGGCTTGAACTTCTGTGATGTGCCATACAGTCACATGACCCCTGCTCTAATTTGCACCATCGCTGGAAGGCTGTTATCCCTCTAGACGCGGCAACACCCGCCGAGGGGATCTTTAGATAAGGTAAACAGGAGCCACCTGTATAAGAGTCTATCCCCCAAGACCCAGTATAATCCGCAGAGGGTATACATACAAAAAGATAGACCTATTGGAACCACAAAAGTATTTTTTAAAACTTGTAACTTATAATCAACACGCACACTAGAAGGATTGCTTTCCTACAGGGACTTCACTTGAACGTTTATTATTGCAACTTCAATCCCTTCATTCAATACTGCACACATCATTTTATTATTAACCATTGGTCTTTTATATATTTTTTTATGTTTGATTATGAGATGTCCCACTACTATTTTTAATAGTATGAATGGAGTTTGTATGATATTTACACCACATTAATTTTTAATATATTTGACTGTTATTATTTGCATATTCCCTAGCTTGCTTATCCATCCGTGCTTTAATTAACGCAGCTTGTACTTTGTATTCATTTTTTAAGTTTTCTCAAATGTGAGACATTCAAAATACTGCTTTATGCTGAACATTATGGGGCCGATTTATCATGGGTCTGTCCGACATGATCCGCTCAGCGGATCATGTCAGACAGACATTGTTGAATGCCGACAGCGCATTGCACAAGAAGTTCTTATGAACGGCTTGTGCAATGCCGCCCCCTGCAGATTTGCGGTCAATCGGCCACCAGCAGGGGGTGTCAATCAGCCCAATCGTATAGGATCGGGTGGATTGATGTCCGCAGCCTCAGAGAAGTTGGACAAGTTATGGAGTAGCGGTCTTTAGACTTCTGCTTCATAACTGCTGTTTCCGGCAAGCCTGATGGAGCTTGATAATTCGACCCCTATGTCATAAATGCTGTATTCTGTTTTAAAGAATTGTAATTGTTGTAAAGTGTAATATTGTGAAGACTTAAAATGACAATAAAAATAATAAATTAAATAGTATTTTTGCAATATATATGTATTAAGAAAATGTGCAGCTAAAGTTGTTAAACCTGAAAGTGAACTTGCCTGTGCTGCCATTTACTGTTAAGAGATGTCTGATACTACTTTAATGTTCCATTTTGACACAACTTACTATTTTTTTACTTACATGTTCCACACTGCTTCCTGACAAGTTGCCTTAGCTATCTAAACTAACTTTCTCTGACAAACTGTCTTAGGTGCCTAAACTAAGTTGTCGAGAAGCAGTGTAAGTTTTAGCTGACACTGCAGAGACTAGTTTGTTGCTGAGGTAACCATGTGCAGGAGTAATAATCTACTAAAGAGTAGATCTATATGGAGCAGGAAGACAGCTTCTATTTAATGTATTGGAATATAGTTGTATCAAACAATTCATAACAGGAAATGAGAAGTCTCTTGAGCATTAGTGCTGTGAATATTTTGGTATTACTTAAATATACTTGAAAATACTTAGTAATATACAACACAAAAACTGATGTTTTAAGTGAAAAAATATGTACAGATGCCTTGGGCAAATATTATTATAAATTTGTTTGTCTAAACTTTCATTTCTGGAACTGTGCTTGCTTATTTAAAATGCCATTAAACTGAAATTTTAATTACCCATAAAGTTTTAATCATGTATATTGAAAACAACTTTACAATCCACTTACATTATTATTTTTATCATCATATCCTTTAATTTAAATTTTCCTTTCAAAGGAGGCTAAAGCATATTCATTTTAACTCAGAACCTTAACCTTTCGATGTTGCATAGTGATCGGTGTAGGAGTTAATTTATATCTGTCCCTAATAGGCAACAGCAAAGAAGATACCATAAACATCACTCAATATGCTTTTTTCCCGAGAGGTGTGTCTCTGAACAGTTAAACAGCTGCAGATTTTACTAACAAAACAACAGTCTTACTTACTATAAAAACCTTTATTTAGCATGCAGATTTTTTTTTGCACATCATTAATCAATGTTTGATGTCTGTATGAAAAAATAATTTAATGTTGCTTTAAAATGAGAAGCCAATAACTAACAGTTGTGTCATAAAATCATCACATGCATTACTGCTACAACGAGAAGAGTCAGTTTTGGTGTAGATGTTAATAAATGTTTATTTACAACAATTTTATCTGTGTTCAAACTTAAACTGAGTCCACAGTAGTTATAATATTATCATGTCATAATGTAGGCAATTTTGTGGTCAATCACAAGCTATCTGCAGTTTGCTTATGAAACGTTTATTTGCTTTCCGGACCTTTTGGTCATCATGTTTTTTCGATTGATCACAATAAAAAAATTAAATGTGCATTAAATGCCCCTAGCCGAAAACACCTTTTCCACAGAAAAGTTACCAAAATTGCCTTTTGTGTTAAGTACCTGTTTCAGGATAGAAACTGGGAGGTCATCAAAAACTTACATAGAAAATAGAATTTCTCAGGCCTCTTAAGGTTGAAGTAAAGGTCTTGTGAGCTAACCTCTTTGTTCACTTTGGAACGGAAATACTTATTTACATGTCTGAAATTAATTTATTGAAATCTAAATCTATCCTTACCATTGCCCAAATTATCTTAATTCCATTTAAATCTTGGCATGATATGTATACTGAGTATGACTGCTCAATCACTATGTTGTCGCTTTTTGATATTTTTCAAGTATTGTTTGTTACAATATACATATTTATTGTTGTAAGTGTACCATTTCCGTTTTTTCATGATCTTAAAACTAGATGGAGACAACAGATTTTTAATTACATGGACTTACGATATTTTATTGTATTGGATTTTAAGAGCAATAAAATTATAAAGCATGAACTTAGAAGTTGTTAAATTGAGATTTCACCTTTGTGACCAGGTTTTTATAAGGGACGCACCTTCATGCACGCTAAGATGTTTGTGACAGTGATTGTTCCTACATTATTGAACACCTTAATGGGATTGTGCCTTTATGTTTGGGAGTTCAATAATATACAGTAGGTGCAAACTTAGGCCTAGATTTGGAGTTCAGCGGTAGCCGTCAAAACCAGCGTTAGAGGCTCCTAACGCTGGTTTTGGCCGCCCGCTGGTATTTGGAGTCAGTGATTAAAGGGTCTAACGCTCACTTTTCAGCCGCGACTTTTCCATACCGCAGATCCCCCTACGCCATTTGCGTATCCTATCTTTTCAATGGGATCTTTCTAACGCCGGTATTTAGAGTCGTTTCTGAAGTGAGCGTTAGAGCTCTAACGACAAAATTCCAGCCGCCTGAAAATAGCAGGAGTTAAGAGCTTTCTGGCTAACGCCGGTTCATAAAGCTCTTAACTACTGTACCCTAAAGTACACTAACACCCATAAACTACCTATGTACCCCTAAACCGAGCTCCCCCCACATCGCCGCCACTCGATTAAAATTTTTAACCCCTAATCTGCCGACCGCCACCTACGTTATACTTATGTACCCCTAATCTGCTGCCCCTAACCCGCCGACCCCTGTATTACATTTATTAACCCCTAACCTGCCCCCCACAACGTCGCCGCCAGCTACTTAAAATAATTAACCCCTAATCTTCCGACCGCAAAGCGCCGCCACCTACGTTATCCCTATGTACCCCTAATCTGCTGCCCCTAACACCGCCGACCCCTATATTATATTTATTAACCCTTAATCTGCCCCCCACAACGTCGCCGACACCTGCCTACACTTATTAACCCCTAATCTGCCGAGCGGACCTGAGCGCTACTATAATAAAGTTATTAACCCCTAACCCGCCTCACTAACCCTATCATAAATAGTATTAACCCCTAATCTGCCCTCCCTAACATCGCCGACACCTACCTTCAATTATTAACCCCTAATCTGACGACCGGAGCTCACCGCTATTCTAATAAATTGATTAACCCCTAAAGCTAAGTCTAACCCTAACACTAACACCCCCCTAACTTAAATATAATTTACATCTAACTAAATTAATTAACTCTTATTAAATAAATGATTCCTATTTAAAGCTAAATACTTACCTGTAAAATGATCGGAACAGCCAATAGAATGCGAGCTCAATCTGATTGGCTGATTGGATCAGCCAATCGGATTGAACTTGATTCTGATTGGCTGATTCCATCAGCCAATCAGAAAATTCCTACCTTAATTCCGATTGGCTGATAGAATCCTATCAGCCAATCGGAATTCGAGGGACGCCATCTTGGATGACGTCCCTTAAAGGAACCGTCATTCGTCGGGAGACAACGGAAGAAGAGGATGGATCCGCGTCGCCTGCTTCAAGATGGACCCGCTCCGCACCGGATGGAAGAAGATTGAAGATGCCGCTTGGAGAAGATGTTTGCCGGTCCGGATGTCCTCTTCTTGCTGGATAGGAGGAAGACTTTGGAGCCTCTTCTGGACCTCTTCAGCACCGGATGATGGATCGCCAACCCCAGCTTGGGTTGGATGAAGATGTTGGAGCCAGGACGGATCGGTGAACCTGGTATGGTGAAGACAAGGTAGGAAGATCTTCAGGGGCTTAGTGTTAGGTTTATTTAAGGGGGGTTTGGGTTAGATTAGGGGTATGTGGGTGGTGGGTTGTAATGTTGGGGGGGGGGTATGGTATGTTTTTTTTTACAGGCAAAAGAGCTGAAATCCTTGGGGCATGCCCCGCAAAGGGCCCTGTTCAGGGCTGGTAAGGTAAAAGAGCTTGTAACTTTTTTAATTTAGAATAGGGTAGGGAATTTTTTATTTTGGGGGGCTTTGTTATTTTATTAGGGGGCTTAGAGTAGGTGTAATTAGTTTAAAATTGTTGTAATATTTTTCTTATGTTTGTAAATATTTTATTATTTTTTGTAACTTAGTTCTTTTTTATTTTTTGTACTTTAGCTAGTTTATTTAATTGTATTTATTTGTAGGAATTGTGTTTAATTAATTTATTGATAGTGTAGTGTTAGGTTAATTGTAGGTAATTGTAGGTAGTTTATTTAATTAATTTATTGATAGGGTAGTGTTAGGTTTAATTATATCTTAGGTTAGGATTTATTTTACAGGTAAATTTGTTATTATTTTAACTAGGTAACTATTAAATATTTCTTAACTATTTAATAGTTATTGTACCTGGTTAAAATAATTACAAAGTTGCCTGTAAAATAAATATTAATCCTAAAATAGCTATAATATAATTATAATTTATATTGTAGCTATATTAGGATTTATTTTACAGGTAAGTATTTAGCTTTAAATAGGAATCATTTATTTAATAAGAGTTAATTAATTTCGTTAGATTTAAATTATATTTAACTTAGGGGGGTGTTAGTGTTAGGGTTAGACTTAGCTTTAGGGGTTAATACATTTATTATAGTAGCGGTGAGGTCCGCTCGGCAGATTAGGGGTTAATAATTGAAGGTAGGTGTCGGCGATGTTAGGGAGGGCAGATTAGGGGTTAATACTATTTATGATAGGGTTAGTGAGGTGGATTAGGGGTTAATAACTTTATTATAGTAGCGCTCAGGTCCGCTCGGCAGATTAGGAGTTAATAAGTGTAGGCAGGTGTCGGCGACGTTGAGGGGGGCAGATTAGGGGTTAATAAATATAATATAGGGGTCGGCGATGTTAGGGCAGCAGATTAGGGGTACATAGGGATAACGTAGGTTGCGGCGGTTTACGGAGCGGCAGATTAGGGGTTAAAAAAAATATGCAGGTGTCAGCGATAGCGGGGGCGGCAGATTAGGGGTTAATAAGTGTAAGGTTAGGGGTGTTTAGACTTGGGGTACATGTTAGAGTGTTAGGTGCAGACGTAGGAAGTGTTTCCCCATAGGAAACAATGGGGCTGCGTTAGGAGCTGAACGCTGCTTTTTTGCAGGTGTTAGGTTTTTTTTCAGCTCAAACAGACCCATTGTTTCCTATGGGAGAATCGTGCACGAGCACGTTTTTGAGGCCGGCCGCGTCCGTAAGCAACTCTGGTATCGAGAGTTGCATTTGCGGTAAAAATGCTCTACGCTCCGTTTTTGGAGCCTAACGCAGCATTTGATTAAACTCTCGATACCAGAGTTAAATTTATGGTGTGGCCAGAAAAAAGCCCGCGGAGCGTTAACAGCCCTTTTACCGCCAAACTCCAAATCTAGGCCTAAATGAGTTGATGCTGTGAAACTTGACAGAAAAGCTGACGTTTTAAAGCTTATCATGTATTACAAATTGGATATTCATTTTATTCAATCTATTGCTTTCAGAAGTAGCATTTTCCAATCAAACTAGTTTAATATCTCCTTTTATTCTTGCTTTGCCTTTTTTTGTTCTACCTCAGAAAACAGGTCTAAATTTATGTGACAGTGAACCTGCACAATACTTTAAGGAAATAGACTTTCTGTAATTAAATCCTTTTTATATTGCATGCTTAACCTGGCTATGTGGACAATAAAATCCATTAAATAAAAAGCCCTGTGAGTGCATGTCTCTTTGTTGTCTTTATTAAGATTATTGACTATTGCACTGGGCATTTTATTGCATTATATGGGTGAAGAGTGTAAAGCTTTATCAGTGTGCACTGTTCCTATAGTTACCTCACCTTTATTTTGTATTTTCTTTTTCAAGAGACATTTTTTAGACACCCTTATCATTTAGTTCAAGATATAAAAAATATAAGATATGATATAAGCATTTACATGACAAACTGAGCTTCTCATTACTTTTTACTGTTACAGTCAAATGCTATGTAATCTAAAATCTTGTATTGCCCCTTGTATATATATATATATATATATATATATATATATATATATATATATAGAGAGAGAGAGAGAGAGAGAGAGAGAGAATAACTCATTGTGTAGTTCATTAACAAATCTAGACAGGCCAGAAGGCTTGTTTTTCCCACAGAAAACCTCTGAAATACATTTTTTTCCAATGCAGCAAATGATTCTGGGTAAGATATGCAAATTAGGTTCACAATGACACACCTTTTTACTTCAAGTCTGCTTTTCAGCAGATTCCCTTAACGCCAAAGCATCGCTGTTCACACAGCTTATAAGCTTAGCTAGGGTTAGTGTAGTGATTCATAACCATCCCAGGACAGACTGTTTCATATATATATATATATATATATATATATATATATATATATATATATATATATACTGTATATATATATATATATATATATATATATATATATATATATACATATACAAAAAGAGAAACGCTCTCTCAGGAACGAACACCAGCTCAATAACTTGTTAGCTTGTTCTATGGCGATTTACCGCCTGGGAGCAGCTTTTCTTAGCCCAATAATGCTTTTCACAGGGAAAAACTTTCATGAAGCATACCAGATATTTCCTCTATGAACAAGGAACTTGGTAAACCACAGAGAATTATTTCGGCATTAATTGGGCCTCGTCAGTGCTCAGTGTGCTTAGAGGAATATGGCTGCACCTCACTAGGCATACACTAGGCTGAAACATACATCTGAGGTTGCTTCTTTGGCTTTTGAATTGAATCAAGTGCAGTTTTCTGTGCTTGGTCTTGGCTAAAAGATTTGCTGCCTTGAGACCTTGGGTCCTTTTCCTTCGGGGTTTGGGCTTTTCTGCTATTGGGGTAGTGGCTACTCCTTAGGCATAGGGAAACTGAGTAATAGGGCTGTCCCATTGGCCTTGTGGTATCATCCCTGGACTTCAGCCACATGCTGCTTTTGGTGAGGCACTCCAAAATCCAGCCTAAAGAGGTGATAGGGTATTTATGGCCACTGATGTGCCTTTCATTCCCCATACACTTCAGGTGTTGAATGCTGAGGATTTCCAAGAGAAGATTGGTTTGGCTCATGTCCAGCAGGGTGTTTTGGAGGGTGTTTTGAAGATGCCAAGGGCAAATTTGCACTGTTTTCAGTCTTTCCCTTCAAGAGGGATTTTTGATGTGGCTTTCATTGATGAGCATCATTTACAGACCTGCTATCAACAGACTTTTTATAGGGCTGCTGGTCCAGAGTTGGCAGGCATGAGATTTGTTGCATGTGTACAAAAGGAGAGAAAAATCCCGGTGACAGTACATATGTATAATCCGTGGGGCACTGATGTGGAAATTCGTCTGTTTCTTTGTCGCTACTTTGATGATGTTCAAGGAGGTAGCAAGCTGAAGAATCAGTTTCTGGTTGCGGTTTGTGCCAGATGAATTTGGTGTTGGTGACAGGAAACACACTCCACAGGCCTTTGCCCTTGGTGGAAATAGAGGTGTCTTATACTATGATAACATGCTTCTTTTTTTGCTGTAGTTGCAACTTGTTTGGTCACATTGCTGAGAATTGTCCAGGTGCCAGAAGTCGAAATTGCAGTTAGGTGGATCATCTTGTTGCCCACAGTATTAAATGGAGGACATGTGAGCTGTGTGGTTCTTCAAGTCATCTATGCAGGATGTGTTCTTTGATGATGTTGCAGGGGCTTGATGGAGTGTAGACTTTCTATGCTGATGTTGCAAAAAAACAGTCTTCTGTTGCGGTTGAGCCATCTGTGAATGAGGAGGAGGTCTCTGATGAGGCATTGAAGTCTATATTACCTCTTTTGCATAAGAATTCTGAAGTTGGGGTCCCTGTTCGAGATGTGTCTGATGCTCCTGTGGTGGTTCCTGTGGCTTAAAATCTGGAGGAAGCCCAATCTAATCTTCTGGAGGAAGATCTTGCTACACCTTATGTGTTAGCTGCTTCTGATGTTCTTGAAGCCCTGTTGCCCACCTCTATGGAGGACATCATTGCTGTTACTGGGACGGAGGATTTTTCCTTTACTGAGTCATCTGGTGATCCCGCTCCTGATGCTGTTCTTGGTGAAGGGGAGAACATTCACTAGTCTACTGTTGTGTCCTCTGGTTCTGAGAAGTATATGGGCACTGCAGAAAAGAAATCTGTCTCCAAGTGGAAAAAAGGTGCAGATTCTGATGGATGGTAGAGTCCTGATTTGGATCTTCCAGTAGTTAAAGTGCAGATCCAGATACTGCAAGTGATGCTGGCTCTTTAATTTCAGAGTTTCCAAAGTTGCCTCTTCTGTTCGTTATCTAGATAAAAGGCATGCGAAACAACTTGCTCAAGTTACAGACTATGAGGCTGGTATGGGGGAGCCTAGGAGGTCAGAACATCAACGAGGCAGATGGAAAGGATCTCCTTCAAGTCCTAAGAAAAAGAAAGGAAAGAAGTCCTGATGTTAATTCTTTTTTTGTTTTTCTTTAATTTATTATTGTGATGTTTCTGACAATTTCTTCCCTTAATGTCATGTGTATGAAAACTATAACAAGGAGAGCTGTACATTTTTAAGTTATTATCTGTATGTTCTGCTAATATTTTTTGTTTGCAGGAATGTGGACTCTCTGAACATCCTAAATGTGCTGACTGGGAATATGATCCTAAAGTATGGTCTCGTTGTTCTCATAGGAATGGGGGGGGGGGGGTTGTTTAAGGCATTAGTTTTAGTTTTTGTGGGACAAATAGGGAAGAATGTTTGGTTATTTTTGAAAGTTTTTTCTGCCATGATGGGATCCTCATTTTTTGGTTGGTTTTAATTGTCTTTTTAAGAATTGGGCCAGAGAGGGTGGGAGTGATTGTTGGGTGGATAGCTCAGGAAATTTTTTATTTGATCTGTTTAAATCTTTGAAGGATGCCTTTGGGTCTGTTTCATTTTCTGGTGAGGGTTTTACTTTCTTTAGTGATAGTTGTGGAATAAAATCTCAATTTTTTAATCTAAATTTCTAGGTGTTGTTGATTTTTCTTTGAAGTGGATGCCCTTTATGGATTATACCCATTTGATGTGTAAGGTGAATTCTGATTTGAAAATGAATTATAGTAAGGATGTTTGGAAACTAAATCTGAGCTTGTTAAAGATGAGAAGATTAAGCATCAGTTTGTTTGGATGTATGAAAGGTGGCATGAAATAAAGTGTGATTTGAGTAATGTGGTGAGAATGGTTTAAGGTGGAAATAAAGAGGGTTTTTTTTTATTAAGAAAGGATGTGAGAAGTATAGAAAGGAAAGGGGGTTTTATGATAAATGGAATTTGAGGTTGTTGTATTTTAATGAATTGAGAACATGTGGTATTGATGTGCATGTGCATTGCTGAAGCAAGAAAGATAACTGAAAATTGTATGAGTGAAAAAGGAAAGAAAATTGTTTTATGGCAAGGTTGAAGAAAATGGAAAAGGATAAGTCTTGTATTAAATACTTTTTTAAGAAAGCTTTTGAAGGAAAGACTGGTTTTGTTAGTGTTTTTTGAGTGTGAAATTATTAGTGCAGATAGTGTTCTGCATGAAAATTATGAGTTTTATAGTGAGCTGTATAAAGAAAATATGAGAGATGTTTTATTGGAAAAGGAGTTGTTGGAAGACATTGAGGTTAAGCTTGGAAAATATGATAATGATTTATTAGAAAAGGATGTAAGTTTAGATGAAATTGCAAAGGTTTTTATGAGTTTTAAGAATGAGAAGGTAACTGGTTGTGATGGTTTGCCTGTTGAATTTTATACTTGTTTTTGGAATTTGATTGGGGTGGATGTGTTTGATGTTTGCAAATTTGTTTTGAGAATTACTGTTTTCCTGTATCAAACGTTTGATTGTTTTGTTATTTAAAGAGGCCGATCATGTTGTTGAATGTTGACTATAAGGTTATTGCAAAGGTGTTGGCAAATAGAATATGTGGAGTGATTGGTAAGGTTGTGGGTGAAGAGCAATTGTGTGCTGTTCCTGGAAGTCAGATTTTTGAAAGTTTGTTGTTACTACGTGATGTTCTTTGGTATGTGAGGGAGAGAGGTATGTGAGGGAGAGAATGAGGTATGTTGCTGTTGCTACTGTGGATTTTGAAAAAACATATGATAGGGTGTTGCATAATTTAATGTTTCATGTTTTAGAACGTTTTGTTTTTTTCTGGTAAGATTATTGGATGGTTTAAAAGTTTGTGATATTATGACTCAGGTTCAGGTTAATGGGTTTTTTGACTAAGGAAGTTTTTGTTAAGGTCGTCCTTTGTCTCCTGTGTTATTTGTATGTGTGATTGAGCCATTGTTGACTAGTTTGACGAAGGATAAATTAGGTATGAGTGTTCCTGGCAGTATTGAAAGGTGTTTGAAAGTAATTGAGTATATGGATGATATGAATGTAGTATGTGAGACTCACAGAATCTAGATTTGGAAGAAGGAATGGACCCTGAAATAGAAGGTCCTTCCTGTGAGGAAAACTCTAAGGTGGAAGAGATCTTCACCAGATTCACGAACCAGATCCTGCGAGACCAGGCAGGAGCTAATAGAATCACAGATAATCTCTCCTGTTTGATATGAGCAATGACTCGTGGAAGTACAGCAAACGGAGGAAACAGGAATGCTAGACTGAAAATCCAAGGAACCTCCCGAGCATCTATCAGAGTGGTCTGAGGATCTCTTTATCCGTACTTTGGAAGCTTGTAATTTTGACGAGACACCATTAAATGTAACTCTGAAACCCCCCACCTGAGGGTTATCCTTGAGAACACTTCCAGATGGAGAGCTCACTCCCCAGGATGAAAAGTCTGTCAGCTCAGAAAATCCACCTCCCAGAAGTCTACTCCTAGAAAGTGGATGGGAGACAGGAGACACTGGTTTGAGGAGGGTGAAAACTTTGGTTGAATGTTTTTGTAAGGCTATTGGTTTCAGAGTTAATTGGAATAAGTGTAAAGTGAAAGTTTAAGGTAATGATAGGGAGATTGATTCATGTGGATGGCCTGTGACTGATGGTGCAATTGAGGTGTTGGGTGTGAAATTTGTTGTGGATTTGAAAGGCTTGGAAAGTTGGGAGAATTTTTTGGATAACGTGAGTAGAAAAAATCAGTTTTGGTCATTATTATTATTATTATTATTATTATTATTATCGGTTATTTGTAGAGCCCCAACAGATTCTGCAGCGCTTTAAGAACTTTATCTTTGGAATAAAAAAATGTAGTTATTAAGGGGCCTATTTATGATGGTGTGAGTGGACATGATCCGATATAGCGGATCATATCCGCTGCACATCGATAAATGCCGACAGCATACGCTCTCAGCATTTATCATTGCATCAGCAGTTCTTGTGAACTGCTGGTGCAATACCGCCCCCTGCAGATTTGTGGTCAATCAGCCGCTAGCAGGGGGTGTCAATCAACCCGATCATATTCGATTGGGTTGATTTCTGTCAATTTCTGTCCGCGGCCTCAGAGCATGGGGAGAGTTTATGGAGCAGCGGTCTTTAGCTTGATAAAAATGCCCCTTAATCTGTTTTAGCCCCTACTTTGTTATTTTTAGCTTTATTTTTTCATCCTTTTTTTCAGTTTGTTTTTGTCTGTATTTGAATTATGTTTAATTTATTCTGTGTGATTTTTAAAGTTTTTTGCTACAAAATAGATACAAACGTATGAGCAGCGTCGATAAGGAAAAACACTTATAAAACAGAATGCTAAAATGACAAAGAGCACCAGAATCTCATATCAACAATTACACTGCAAAAAATGTATCCATGGTTTCGTATAATGTATTAACAACAGTTACTGATAAATTCAAATGAGTTTTCTGTATTAAATGTTCCCAAGAAGGAAAAGTATTTCACAAGCACATAGAGTTACCGATAAAACTTTGTTCTTCGTTTCCTTCCTTTTCTTTTTAAAAACATTTAAGTGGTCTCTATATGTGATCTAGGTATATTGTTCAACATCTGGGTGCTGCTTCGCCATCCAGAGTGTGTTGTAGTACGACGCTCTCTTCAAAGTACAAACATGTGAAAGACAAAAACACAAAGCGCAACACAACTCAAGGGAGTAAAATAATTTAATCACTTGTAAGACACTTATAAGACCTCACTTACTAGATAAACAAATTCAATCTTAGAGTGAGATAAAGAGTCATGCACGGGACCCGTCTGCTGCTTTGGTTCCAGTATAACCATTAGCCTCAAGCTTGTTCCCTTGTCTACTGTCGGTTTTTAAATCACCTTCACTGTTTACTTTTCTCTGTCCTCTCATTGGATCTAAGCTCCCAATTTGATTTGTAAAACATCCTTATGATGGCTGCACATTAGATCCAATGATAGTGGTTTAAATCGTAACAAGGAAGTAGACTTTTTGAAAGCCCCATGTTAATAGGTCCTCATCATCTTAAGAGGAGGATCCTGAAGACAATTCAAAGTATATAAGACCAGAAGGGGAGCGTTTAGATATCACTAATTTACTCTTGAGAAAGTCTGTTAACTGGACAGACAAAACGCGTAGAGCAGAGGACAGAGTAAAGTATACAGAGAAGGTGATTTAAAACAGACAGCAGACAAGGGAAGGATAACAGTTATACTGGCAGCAGATGGATCCTGTGCATGACTGTTTATCTCACTTATAGATCAAATTTGTTTTTATCTAGCAGCACGGTGTTATAAGTGTCTTACAAGCGATTCAATTATTTTTAAACACTTTGTGTTTTTATCTTTCACATGTATTAAAAAATTTTGTTTGCATTTTGAATTATTTTTGATGACATACGTTTGGGCCAATATTCCAGTTGTTTTGTAACAAGAGATATTTTGTTTGCATTCGTTATTATGATTTTTTTCTGTATATATGTATATATGATTATTTTTCTAATAAAAGAATTATGAAACGATCATCTGGGGTTGCCATGTTCCTTGTTTATAGAGAGATTGCCTGGTATTTCAGGGCTAGACTGACCTTATTATGTGGGATCAGACTGATATACTTCAGGAAAGTTCTTCTCTGTAAAAAGCATTGTTGGGCTAAATGAATCTGTACCCAGGTTGTATATATATAATTAAATAACATAAATGCACTCCTAAATTATAATAAAATGTGTTCAAACCAAAATAATGATTGGTACTCCTCTCTAGTATAAGGGACAGCCATGGAAGCTATAAATGCACTTTATGATTTATATATATACGCTTATCCCATAGAGAGGGAATTTGTAGTTTATATTTAAGTCTGGCATTACATACATGCACATTCCTCCATCTCTCTCATTACTGATATCCCTCCTTCAGTGGTACCAGCACATCCATGTGTATCATCCCTCTAGGTCTGGCTTCTTGCGTTTTCAAGCATACTTTTTTTATTGCTCTTCTGACTCCACCATCATATGTTCTGCCATTTAAACTGTCTAAGGCAAACTTATTTCTCAAAACCACCTTTCCCTCTTCTATGAACTCTGTTACTACTAATACAGCTCTTTAATTATTTACACTTTTTCCTTCATTATGTTTAAATTGCCCCCCCCTCCTGTTGCCCATTTATAATATCATTATTAGAACATATTGTTGCATTATGTAAATATTTTACCTGAGAAATCATTGTATGATTGTTATATTGACACCAGCATAATTGACCTAAAACTAAAACTGGCTTTCATTATGGCTATAGCTAGAGTAAGAGTTAGCACTAAGTTTAGCTTTAGGGTTAGAGCTGAGGTTAATGCTAGAGTTTGTTAAGGGATAGGGTTAAAGTATGGGTTCTGGATACTGTTAGGGTTAGAAACGCCATAGGTTGAGCTATGGTTAAAGTTGGGATATGGATTAGAGTTTGGCTTACCAAATGAATGACAGTTGCCTGCTACCACCTACAGTTAATAATAGTGTGTGCTTGACTTTGCAGCTGCCAGACGTTTAACACAATATTTAAATATTTAAATGGTATAATCTTATTAAGCAATCAACTAAATAAGTCACTGTGTTTATCCTGTTCTACTATCCTTTGTTCTCCCATCAATTTTATAAACCAGTGTTCATTGTGACTGAATAAAAAATCATTCATTTTTACCACAAGAAGCACAACTCATAACTTCTGTAATTAATATTTACATATCAATCTGAAGTATCATAACAGACATCAAATATCAAAGAATATGCAAAGTATTGGTTGATATCCCTCTGGATTGTTGTAGATAATCTAATATGTACATTTTATTAAAAATCTAAAAAAATGTTAACTGCACATATGGGATCCAGCTCTGCAGTTGATATACTGTTATTCAAGGAAAAGTAAAAAGGCAAAAAAAAAAAAAAATCTTGATTCGGCTAAATTTACAGCTCTGGGAAGATTATAATCTCCAGATCTCATGTAATAAGGAACTGTAAGATTAATAAATGAGACCTAACCTCACAGAAGATGAGAGTTGTGAGCTTAGTTCCATATAACATATCGGCTTTCATCTCCTGGACACTTTACATGGTTGGCGAGGATGATGATATTCCCAATGTACTTAGAATAGGTACCAGTGTTAACTCAGTATAGATGGCCATTAACTTTTGAGTTGTCCACCTTAGGTTAGAGGTTGCATTGTGGGTGGCTAAGGACTTTACAACAGGTCTAGGTAACCATAATGAATTAGGATTTTACACTTCATTCCAACAAGTCAATAATGACAGGCAGAGGATATTGATGCTATTATTGCTTAGCAGCTCCTGTAGAAAGTAACAGCTGTCTCTATTACTTGGTAGCTGTCACAATTGGGCTGGGCTGGTGGCTAATTTATTGCAGACATAACTCTTATCATTTACAAGCTGCAACTGAGAGTTAAAGAGCTGTGGATCCCTTTACTATTAATTACATATAGCATAATATCTGGCCCACTGTCTTTGCCAAATAATAAACTAAAGAAGCTTCTTCTTCTTAATAATATGTTACTGACAACGAGCATCAAAACATACTGGCGATCAAAATTCAGTCTAAGGGGTAGATTTATTAAGTGTTGAGTGAACATGATTCGCTATAACGAATCATGTCCACTCTACATCGCTTATGCTGTCTGCATTTAATATTGAACAATCATTTCTGGTGAAATGCCTGTGCAATGCTGTCCCCTGCTCACTGCCAGCCGCTAGCAGAGGCTGTCAATCATCCCGATTGTATCAGATCGGGATGATTTCAATCCGCCACCTAAAAGGTGATGGACAGGGTAAGGAGCAGGGGTCTTATGACTGCTGCTTCTTAACTTCCATTTCAGGAGAGTCTGAAGTGATGGGCCTCCGTAGCAGCATCTGCTGCTTAATAAATAAAGTCCTAAATATATCATAAATGAAAACCCTAAACGATAACATAATGCATTTTTCATTATTTAATTGCAATTGTTATCCCTTTCAATTTATAATGATACTAAGTACAAAGAGGTCTTTATGCTCATCTATTGCAAGTCGTTAATATAGATCGTTCCATCCAAAGAACAAAATAGCTACATTAAATCTAAGGTGCTTTGAAAGAGCATTATACAAAGAAACTAAAGAATCAGCAAACTGCAAATTCTATCAGTAGAATGAATATAAAAGCACACATTTCTAAGAACAATTCAGACACGTAGGTTTTGATTCAGGTTCAATGGCTTTGGAGTTTATGCATTGAAAATCAATAATAATTCATACAAAATGTTTTTGGAGTATCAACCTGTCTTTGTATTTTAGTACAATCCACTTAATTTTAGTCAAATCACTGGTACAAAAGGTAATTTGTTCTTTGGGGATCATGCTGTGAACAGATTTTCAGATATTTTTACTCTAAAGCAAATGTGAAGCCCATAGCAGCAAATAATGGATGAGCTAAAATTTGTATAAAATATCTCAGAGGATAGCTGACGGCAGGCTAAATGGTGCCTAAACATTAACAATTCAGGGAAAAAAATGTGTAAATCAGCTGAGAGGTGTATATATCAATAATCAGTAAAGTCCTTAGGCATTATAACATTTTCATTTTAAATGTATGATTGCATTTACTGTATGTGAATTTCAGCATTAAAAATCTGCTAACTCTGCCACTACCATGTTTTTATCAATTGCAAAAAAAACACATAATAGGTATTGTGTAGTTCTGTGACTTGTACCTCATCAGCTATTTAATTAGCTTATATTATACGACATACAAAACATTTTTAAATCCAAAATGCTGGTATAAGTGCAGTACTGGAAGGTTAACCCCTTAGTGACCAGACCACTTTTCAATTTGTTGACCATCTGGGACCAAGGCTATTTTTGCATTTCTGCGATGTTTGTGTTTAACTGTAATTTTCCTCTTACTCATTTACTGTACCCACACATATTATATACTGTTTTTCTCGCCATTAAATGGACTTTCTAAAGATATGATTATTTTCATCATATCTTATAATTTACTATAAAAAAAAATATAAAATATGAGGAAAAAATGAAAAAAAATGCACTTTTTCTAACTTTGAGCCCCAAAATCTCTTACACATCTACAACCACCATACCAATGCTAAACAGTTTCTAAATTTTGTCCTGAGTTTATAAATACCCAATGTTTACATGTTCTTTGCTTTTTTTGCAAGTTATAGGGCAATAAGTACAAGTAGCACTTTGCTATTTCAAAACCATATTTTTTCAAAATTGGCGATAGTTACATTGTAACACCAATATCTGTCAGGAATCCCTGAATAACCCTTCAAATGTATATATTTTTTAAAAGAAGACAACCTAAGGTATTAAACTTGGGGTATTTTGACTTTTTTCATGCAACCATTTTACCACCAATCTATGCCAAAGTTTGGGGGGAAAAAAATAATAATTAGATTTTTTGACAAAATAGAAATTTAAGAATACATTTACTGATAATAATAAGGGTTACTGCCAAATAACACCCTAATATGTCTTCAGCAGCATCTCCTGGGTGCAGTGATACCACCCATGTATAGGTGTGTCAGGTTCTCGGGGGGCTAAAAGCTCTTATTTTTAGAGAGCGCATTCCAGTTTTTCAACTTGGAATTTTCACATCGGTCATCATGCACCCATGTACTATTTGGGACATTTCTGAAGCTGGCCAATGGAATTTACCCCCATAAAACCATATATTTTTGAAAAGTAGACACCCTAGGGTATTTCAAATGCTGGTATTTTAACACTTTCCATGCACTAATTCAACCACCAGTCTTTGTCAAACTTTTGGGTAGTTATTTTTTTGTGTTATTTTTCACACACATTGAACTTTAGGCATGGATTCTCAGTTCCTGTTATGTGTTACTGCCAAAAAACACCTCAATATGTGTTCAACAACATCTTCTGAGTATAGTGATACCACCCATGTATAGGTGTGTCGGGTTCTCTGGGGGCTAAAAAGCCTTAATTTTAGGAAGCGCATTCCAGTTTTTCAACTTGGAATTTTCACATCGGTCATCATGCACCCATGTCCTATTTGGGACATTTCTGAAGCTGGTCAATGGAATTTACCCCCATCAAACCATATATTTTTGAAAAGTAGACACCCTAGGGTATTTCAAATGCTTGTATTTTAACACTTTCCATGCACTAATTCAACCACCAGTCTTTGTCAAACTTTTGGGTAGTCATTATTTTGTGTTATTTTTCACACACATTGTACTTTAGGCATGGATTCTCAGTTCCTGTTATGTGTTACTGCCAAAAAACACCTCAATATGTGTTCAACAACATCTCCTGAGTACAGTGATACCACCCATGTATAGGTGTGTCAGGTTCTCTGGGGGCTAAAAGGCCTTAATTTTAGGAAGCGCATTCCAGTTTTTCAACTTGGAATTTTCACATCGGTCATCATGCAACCATGTCCTATTTGGGACATTTCTGAAGCTGGCCAATGGAATTTACCCCCATCAAACCATATATTTTTGAAAAGTAGACACCCTAGGGTATTTCAAATGCTGGTATTTTAACACTTTCCATGCACTAATTCAACCACCAGTCTTTGTCAAACTTGTCTTTGTCAAACTTTTGGGTAGTCATTTTTTTGTGTTATTTTTCACACACATTGTACTTTAGGCATGGATTCTCAGTTCCTGTTATGTGTTACTGCCAAAAACCACCTCAATATGTGTTCAACAACATCTCCTGAGTACAGTGATACCACCCATGTATAGGTGTGTCAGGTTCTCTGGGGGCCAAAAGGCCTTAATTTTAGGAAGCGCATTCCAGTTTTTCAAATTGGAATTTTCACATCGGTCATCATGTACCCATGTCCTATTTGGGACATTTCTGAAGCTGGCCAATGGAATTTACCCCCATCAAACCATATATTTTTGAAAGTAGACACCCTAGGGCATTTCAAATGCTGGTATTTTAACACTTTCCATGAACTTATTTAACCACCAGTCTTTGTCAAACTTTTGGGTAGTCATTTTTTTGTGTTATTTTTCACACACATTGTACTTTAGGCATGGATTCTCAGTTCCTGTTATGTGTTACTGCCAAAAAGCACCTCAATATGTGTTCAACAACATCTCCTGAGTACAGTGATACCACCCATGTATAGGTGTGTTGGGTTCTCTGGGGGCTAGAAGGCCTTATTTTTAGGAAGCGCATTCCAGTTTTTCAACTTGGAATTTTCACATCGGTCATCATGCACCCATGTCCTATTTGGGACATTTCTGAAGCCGGTCAATGAAATTTACCCCCATAAAACCATATATTTTTGAGAAGTAGACCCCCTAGGGTATTTGAAATGCTGGTATTTTCACACTTTTCATGAACTTATTTAACCACCAGTCTTTGTCAAACTTTTGGGTAGTCATTTTTTTGTGTTATTTTTCACACACATTGTATTTTAGGCATGGATTCTCAGTTCCTGTTATGTGTTACTGCCAAAAAACACCTCAATATGTGTTCAACAACATCTCCTGAGTACAGTGATACCACCCATGTATAGGTGTGTTGGGTTCTCTGGGGGCTAGAAGGCCTTATTTTTAGGAAGCGCATTCCAGTTTTTCAACTTGGAATTTTCACATCCCATGCACCCATGTTCTATTTAAGACATTTTTGAAGCCGGCCAATGTAATTTACCCCCATAAAACCATTTATTTTTGAAAAGTAGACATCCTAGGGTATTTAAAATGCAGGTATTTTAACACTATCCATACACTAATTCAACCACTAGTCTTTGTCAAACTATTGGGCATTCATTTCTTTGTGTTATTTTTCACATACATTGTACTCTAGACATGGATTCACAGCTCCTGTTATTTGTTACTTCCAAAGAAGACACCAATATGTGGTCACCAACATCTCCTGAGTTCAGTGATACCACCTATGCATAGGTTTGGTGGCTTGTTTGGGCGGTGCAATGCCAAATGTCTGACATGTGTTTTTGTTTTTTTTTCACATTTAACATATTTTCTTTGCCTATCGTCTTTTTTGGGGGTCTTTTAACATACCCCAATTTATTTGTTTTCCATAAATGTGATTATATTTAAAAAGTTGACACCCCAAGGTATTATACATGGAGTGGTTTGATGACTTTGATGCAACCGTTTTAGCCCAAAAAATTGGAGAAAGTATATGGTGGTAATTTTTCAATTTTCATTGTTACAGACACATTGCTTTTTTACTATGATTTAGGAGAGATTGTTGTAAGTTATTGCAAAAGAATACTTCAGGTTGTTTTCTGCAAGGCACCCTGAGTACACCTATGCCCCCCATGCATAGGTTTGCCAGGATTTTGGGAAGGTTATGTTACATGATTTTAGTTATTAAAAATGAGAGTATTTCTTCTGATAGGCCTATCTTTAGTTTGGGGCCTATCGCATACCCCACTTTTATTTATTGCATTCAAAGTGTATATTTTTTAAATGTTGACACCCCAAGGTATTGTATATGGTGTGCTTTGATGCCTTTGAAGCAACCGTTTTAGCCCAAAAAATTGGAGAAAGTGTATGGTGGTAATTTTTCAATTTTCATTTATACAGACACATTGCTTTTTGACTATGATTTAGGAGAGATTGTTGTAAGTTATTGCAAAAGAATACTTCAGGTTGTTTTCTGCAAGGCACCCTGAGTACACCTATGCCCCCCATGCATAGGTTTGCCAGGATTTTGGGAAGGTTATGTTACAATTTTATGACTTGTGATTTTAGTTATTAAAAATGAGAGTATTTCTTCTGATAGGCCTATCTTTAGTTTGGGGCCTATCGCATACCCCACTTTTATTTATTGCATTCAAAGTGTATATTTTTTAAATGTTGACACCCCAAGGTATTGTATATGGTGTGCTTTGATGCCTTTGAAGCAACCGTTTAAGCCCAAAAAATTGGAGAAAGTGTATGGTGGTAATTTTTCAATTTTCATTTTTACAGACACATTGCTTTTTGACTATAATTTAGGAGAGACTGTTGTAAGTTATTACAAAAACATACTTCAGGTTGTTTTCTGCAAGGCACCCTGAGAACACCTATGTCCCCCATGCATAGGTTTGACAGGGGTTTTGGTTAAAAAAAAAACAGGCCCAATTTTAGAAAAAAATAGAGTAGTGAAATGTAAAAATCTGGCACAGTAAAAGTAAAAAAAAACAAAAAAACATCTAACTGTAAACATAACAAAAAAAAATATATATATATATATATAACAGCAAATGTATTTATTTTTTTAAAAATTGACCACTGTATGGTACCGCTTGAAGCAGTCCCCAATGCAGACAGAGTGCAGGCTGTCCAGGGCAATCAGGACAGTGATATATGGTGTCCCTTCTCTTCCCCCTCTTGGTACAGACTCTGCATTTTTTTTGTGGTTTCTGCTTTGCGGCAGTAGGGGGGATTTTAAAAATAAAATGGGTAGCCCCAACTCTGCTCTCTCCCATCACCACCCGGGGAGCAGGTGCATCATGGTACAAAATCCCCGTAATAATCTGGAGCTGAAACTGTAAAAAAGTATTTTTAACTCTGGGGTTTGCTTTTTTGAACAAAAAAGCGTTGTGGGTTGCAATCTGCATTAGGTAAATTGCAACCTTTTTGTACCAGGCCCTTGTCTTCCGCATAATTAGGTAGGGCTGCAGCAGCTGATCAGCCAGATCAACCCCACCCATATGCCGGTTATAAGACTTGATGCACACTGGCTTCCTTATGATCTCAGCTCTGCCACGTACAGAAACCACCACCGTCCTCTCTGTGTGGATGGTGGTAAGAAGGTATACATCCTTCTTGTCTCTGTACTTCAGTGCCAACAGCTCCTCTTGGCGCAGAGCTGAGGTCTCCCCCCTTCGTAGCCGGGTGCGTACAAGCTGTCCTGGGAAACCTGCGCGGTTCTTTTTAATTGTACCGCAAGCTACTGTATCAAAAGCAATACAGTAGCTTGAACAAAAGGACACTTGTATAAAAATTGTCTAAGTACAAGTGATACCCTTTGTTCATTAGGGGTAATATCAGGTCCCAGACAATCTTGCCAGTGGTTCCCATATGTTCTGGGCAACCTGGAGGGTCAAGTTGGCTATCCTTTCCCTCATACATCCGGAAGGCCTGAGTATACCCATTCTCGCTGTCACAGAGCTTATACACCTTTACCCCATATCTGGAGCGCTTGGAAGGAATAAACTGCTTGAATCCCAGCCTTCCCTTATACTTCATTAGGGATTCATCAACGCATATATTCCTTCCAGGTGTATAAGCCTCTGCAAACCTGGCAGAAAAGTGGGTTATCAGGGGGCGGATTTTATACAGCCTGTCAAATTGGGGATGCTCCCTAGGGGGGCACAGGCTGTTGTCGCTGAAGTGCATGAAATGCAGAATCATTTCATACCTCTTCCTCGACATAATCTGGGAGAAAATGGGGGTAGAGCAGATGGGGCTAGTACTCCAGTAGGAGCGAATGGAGGGTTTCTTTATGATGCCCATCAGCATGGTCAATGCCCAGAATTTTTTGAATTCTGGCACATTGATGGGGGCCCATTGCTGCTTTGCCAAATATGTTCCAGGCTTTGCAGCACGGAACTGATGGGCATATAAATTAGTTTGGGCGACAATGTTCCCCAATACATCATCGCCCAGAAACACTTCCAGAAACTGCTGGGGGCTAAAACCTGCCACATCTATATTTATGCCAGCATTTGCTGTGAAGGGTGGGATATCTGGCCTCTGGAGATGAGGTGTTACCCACTCTTCCGCAGCAATGGCAGCAACACGCCTCCTTCTGGCAGGGGGGCTAGCAGGGGGGCTGCTAGGGGGTCTAGCAGCCACAGATACATCACTATCAGTTGAGACTGCATCTAGTGATGTATCTGAGCATATGTAAGGGTCAAAATTGGGGTCTGAGTCAGACATAGAGGCATCTGACTCTGACGCAAGGATGGCATACGCCTCCTCAGCACTATATATTTTCTGTAACATTTTTGTATCTGTCACAGAAAAAATGTACTAATTTTTTTTAAATTAAATTAATTAACTAAATTAATTAACTAAATAAACTAGCAAAAAAGTACTGCTATGCTACTGCCAGTGATTTATATTGATCAATGGCAAGCTAGGGGTTAATGGCTCTGAAAATTAAATTAAATTAACTAAATGGTTCTGAAAAGAGCCTCTGGATTTTTAAAAAATTACAACAACAAAATTAACCCCTAAAAAATGCACAGGCAGCAAAAAAGTACAACTATGCTACTGCCAGTGATTTATAGCGATCACTGGCAAGCTAGGGGTTAATGGCTCTGAAAATTAATTTAAATTAACTAAATGGTTCTGAAAAGAGCCTCTGGATTTTTTAAAAATTACAACAACAAAATTAACCCTTAAAAAAATGCACAGACAGCAAAAAAGTACAGCTATGCTACTGCCAGTGATTTATAGCGATCACTGGCAAGCTAGGGGTTAATGGCTCTGAAAATTAAATTAAATTAACTAAATGGTTCTGAAAAGAGCCTCTGGATTTTTAAAAAATTACAACAACAAAAAATTAACCCCTAAAAAAATGCACAGACAGCAAAAAAAAAGTGCAGCTATGCTAATGCCAGTGATTTATAGTGATCACTGGCAAGCTAGGGGTTTATGGCTCTGAAAAGAGCCTTTGGTTCTATATTTGTTTAACAAATAAAAGAATTAAATCTCTCTCTGCAAAAAAACAGGTCTCTCTCTCTCTCCAACAAAATCGCAAGTGAGGAGAGGGAGGGAGATCCACACTGATCAGTGTCAATATTTACAAATATTGACATGATCAGACAAATGGGGTATTTTATTATTATTTTTTTTTTTTTGGGTGGGAGGCTCAGATTGGGTGACCCTACCTTGCCCCTATGATGAGGCAGGCTAGGGACACCCCCAGAGGCCCCATGATGCACTGGGCATCGCCATCTTGGATGCCTAGTGAAGGGGGGGGGGCTATTTAGGGCTTTTTTTTTATATACGTTTTTTTTTTTTTATTATTTTTTACTTTTATTTATAACTAACTAAGTGCCTCGACCCAACGAGGCACTTAGCACACAAGCAGAGCATCGGAAGCGTGTCCGATCGCTTCCGATGCTCTGAAACACTGCCGGGCTCCACGTGAAACCGGAAGTGATCACTCATGGGGGAGTGATCAATCCAATCCCGGCTCTCGGGAACAGTATTGCAGGATGCCTAGACCTCAAGGCAAGCCTGCAATACTGTTAGAGCAGCTGGAAGCGATTTTGATCGCTTCCAGTGCTCTGTTAAACCGACGACGTATGCCATACGTCCTCGGTCGTTAAGTGCTTTTTTTTTGAGGACATATGGCATACGTCGTCGGTCGTTAAGGGGTTAAATAAAAGAGAGCGGAGAAAGGAAGGATCAATCTTTTTTTTTCTTTTTTCTTTCTTTTTCATATTATGAAGGTTCACAAAAAATGCAGGAATTTTACAGTAGTATTAGGATTTGGAGATTAACTTTGGGACAGATTACAAAGTGCTCGAGCGTTAACTGCCCTAGAGTAAGCTTTTTGTGTGCGTCGGATTGTGCTAGTATTATGAGCTGAAAGTAAACTGTTTTCATTCATGCGATAACTAGACAAGCACAAAAAGCCAAAGTTAAAATATAGCGTGAGCATTCACATATTCCCCCATAGAAGTCAAGGGAGAAAAAAAAAAAAACACCCTGAAAACATTGTATGTAGCCTTGGGTGATTTTTTGCTTTGTTTTCTAAGCAATTTAACCCTTTGAGTGCTAAGCCATTTTTTTTACTATTTTTAAATGTATATTTTTTTTACTTTTTTTTTTCCAGATCCCCAATACTTATACCGTTGGAAAGGTTAGGCATCTAAGTCTGTAGCTGCTTAGATGCCTGAGATACAGGCTTTTAAGCAGCATGCGCCCTTTCCCTATATTGAGCATTGTAAATTTTAAATAAAGCTGCGCAGTGACGACATCATGTCAATGTGCGTGATGTCACCGCCTGAAACGGGAAGCCCCGCTGGGGTGGGAGTTGATGGGAGCCCCCAGATTGCCCTCAAGGTTGGTGAGAGCTAGCAATGGCTCTGTGCCGTCGTCAGCACCGGACCAGGAAAATTTGCAATGGCTCAGAGCCATTGTTAGCACTCAAGGGGTTAAATCCACTACAACACCCACCACCCTCTAAAGGGACAGTTAAGTTAAAATGGTTATTTCATGATTCAGACAGAGCACACAATTTTAAACAACTTCAATTTACTTCTATTATCAAATTTGCTTAATTCTCTTTTTAAACTTTATTGAAGAGTAAACATAGGTATACTCAGTAGCAGCACTGCACTATAGGAAGCAAGCTAAAGGCATTGATTGAGCCAATGACAAGAGACATAAATGCAGCTACCAATCACCAACTAGCTCTAAGTAGTATATTAGTGTTCTTGAGTTTACCTAAGCTTACTCTTCAACTAAGGAAACAAATAAAAATAGCAAATTTGATTATAGAAGTAAATTGGAAATTTGTTTAAACTTGAATGCTCATCTGATTCAAAAAGAAAATGTGGGGTTTCATATCCCTTTAATAGTGAATTTGATTAAATGGATTGGTTTGGAATGGTTCAAATTTCAAAATCCATCTAAAACTCATGCAAGGTATATTATAATTAGCTATAAATGGAATAGAATAGGCACATGCTTTAGCCTCTTTATCATACATGATCCAAAGAAGAATAAAATTAATGCATACGGTATGCAAATATATTAGGTCACTTAAACTGTAATTTAACAAGTGTTTTTCTTTTCCAACACATTGGTAGCTTTTCATGATCATGACTGACTAGTGAGCCAGAAAGACAGGCTGAGTAAGTCTCAATATCATTATTTTGAAAGCTTTCCTTCAAGTACCTCAAATGTACAGTAGCTTATTTCAGCAATATGGATTACATCCTGTGCATTAGTTGCTAAGCAACTGAAAAAGTTTGTAAACAATATTGTGAACTTTTAATAGGCTAGTCTAACAAAGTAAAAAACAGCAATCATTAAAATGTACCATAGCAAGATAACAGCTACATTGCTAGCCTTGCTTTATACAAGAGTATTTCAAAGAAAAGGGCCTTTCAGTGGATATACATTTTGTCATGGGGTGGGGTCCTGGGGAACCTTTTATCCTCAAGGGTCACTGACCCAAATATAAAATTATCAGGGCTCACATTAATATTAAACAATTATGGAGTTGATCACACTTTATAGGCTATTTGGTCCTGAAATGGCTTTTTGCTTTCCAAATGAATTGTTTAACGTGTTTTTTCGAGTAATCACACACCAAGATGGATCCGTGCATTAAAACCCTGCAGCTGTGAAAGTGTTTCCACTAGAAAAGTTCCTGAAAATGTATTTTCATGTGTTATGTACTTGTTATCAGAATAGAAACTTGGAAGCCACCTGAAACTGACATATACATTGACCCTTTCACACCTCTTAAGGTTACAGCAAAGTTTGTTTGAAAAAAACCCTTTTTTAGTGAATAAACTAAAACACATTTACATTAAGAAGCTCATACGGCCCTTTTATTGTTGGCCTGACAGACAAGGTTTGCTGCTGTGACCCTTTCCATCTGGCTTTGCAGAAAGCTAGTAGCATACGCTGGCCGCATTTAAAATTACACAGGCTGCTGCTTGTGCAATGCTGACCCCTGCACACGTGCAGCCAACAGAGTTATTTCACTATATCACACTTTAGCTGACAGGGAGGTTAAGTAGCAGCGGTCTTAAGACCGCAGCTATTTAACTAGCATTTTAGTCGCACTCACGTGAGCCTGAAACGCTGGGGCCCCGAATAGGGCCCAAAGTCTTCTTTGTGCTTTCAGGTGTAGATCTCAACAAATGAGAAAATTATGCTTTCCAATCAATAAAAGGAAATATTAAAAAAAAAACAATATTTTTAAAATATTAAAAGTTATAATATAGCCATTGAGCAAACATCCCCAGTGTGCGCAAATACAATTGGCATTCAAATAGTTTAGCAGTAATGAGGATGTATTCAAATTGCAATAAGTTCCTTTTTAATTCACAGTTGTACAATTCCGTTTGAAAGTCCGGTTAAGAAGGTGCCAGTACTAATAGTGACAATCACGACAGTGCCAGTGTGACTTAAAAACAAACATTAACAGAAAGTGATTGATCCACTCAGTTTCTAGCTGTTGGGTCTGTTTTCACTTTTCCTATAGCATGTATTGCATGCTCAATACATTTACTTATGTAAATGTGTGCCCAGACAACTGCAAATAAACAATGAGAAATAGAGCATTAATGAATCAATACCATGGGGCATATGGAGCTTGATGCCCCGTTTTTTCGGTGAGCCTTCAGGCTTGCCGGAAACAGAAATTATGAAGCAGCAGTCTAAAGACCACTGCTCCATAACCTGTCCGCCAGCTCTGAGGCTGCAGACAGAAATCGCCAACAATCAACCCGATCAAATAAGATCGCGTTGATTGACACCCCCTGCTAGCGGCCGATTGGCAGCGAATCTGTAGGGGGCGGCATTGCACCAGCAGTTAACAAGAACTGCTGGTGCAATGATAAATGCAGAAAGCGTATGCTGTTGGCATTTATCGATGTGCAGCGGACATGAACTGCTATATCGGATCATGTCCGCTCGCACAGTCATAAATATGCCCCCATGTATGCAAATACACCTCTAAAATGTCTCTTGTGGCCATTTCAGATGTGCAACATTATAGAAGGATTCCAAGGTCTTTGAATATTTATAGATGTCCAAAAGTTCATTTTAGGACTTGAAGTTTTAAATTTGAAAAGACAAAAATGGTTTTGAAAAGCTGTTGAAAGGTCACTTGAGAATGTATTATGATCGTTGAGAACATTTTGCTCCATGTTAAAAATAAGGCTTTCTCTAAGAGTTGAAAATGAGATTTCAGCTTTGGGAAAAAGACAAAAAGGTACTTTTGTGTTACCTTTGAAATGAAAAGTGTTATTTTTTGGCCAGAAAAAGAAGCAAAAAGATCTCAGCTTATAGATTGTGATTGGCTCCTGGGTCATTCCTGTGATTCAGTAATATTTCAACTTGGATTTTTTTTTTTAACTACATTAGATTCATTTTGTAAATACTCCACATCATTATGCACATATCAAAGCTCCCACCTCAGGCAATAAAGCCCTTATTATTTTCATTTTTTTTCTCTGATTTGGAAACTTCTCAGCCCTGTAACACACAAAATGGAATTGGTTTAGAAAGGATTTTACACAAAACATGTGGTCTGTGGTCTCCATGGGGACTATTTATCATATGTCTGGCAGTCCTGATCCGACAGTGCGGATCAGATCCGACAGACATCGCTGAATGTGGAGTGCAATACGCTCTCCGTATTCAGCATTGCACCAGCAGCTCACAATAGCTGCTGGTGCAATGCTGCACCCTGCAGACTTGCGTCAGTGGGCCGCCAGCAGGGAGGTGTCAATCAACCCGATCGTACTCAATCAGGTTGTATTGTGTCGATTTCTGTCCGACTCATCAGAGCAGGTGGACAGGGTTATGGAGCAGCTGTCTTTACACCGCTTTTTAATAAAAGTACTGCACTAGGCAGTATTTTGGGGTTAAAGTTGGTGGGAGTGGGGTGTTAGAAAAAAAAACGGCACTGAAAAGTGCATTTACACTGTGTGTTCTCAGTAAATATATATGTATAGTATATGCTTATATACATATATATTTATGTGTTAATATGTGTATATATATAAATATATATGTATATCAGCATTTACATATATGTTTATACTCGCTGTCATCGCTGCACGACTTACCGAGTGCAGAAGTTTTGATGCTTTCTGTGACGGTATCAGATTGAGGCTCCCATAGGAGCTTATGTAAGCGCACTCTCGTGAGCGCAATGCTTCCTAGCAATGCGAATGCGAGCTCGTTTTCGCATTGCAGGTAAATTGTAATACGAGCGCACATTATCGTGCACTGGTATTACAAATTGGAGCACTAATATCACTTTCATGAAAGTGATATATAGCGCTCCACTTGTAATCTAGTCTATGTCTTTAACAAGTCAGTTGGTAATAAGCAAGAAAGGCTTTTATCGTCTTCCCTATTTTCTTTTCCTAATATATTAATGTGACAAGGTTGAGAATAATGTTACAGGGTTGAATACTGTAACAGGGTTGAAGGGACACATTGCATTGAATTTTAATTAGTTTTGATTATTATTAAATTCCCTCCAAGGGGCCGAATTATCAAGACCGCTGCTCCATAACTTGTCCACCTGCTCTGACGTGGTGTACAGAAATCAACCTGATCGAATACGATCGGTTTGATTGACACCACCTGCTAGCGGCCGATTGGCTGCGAATCTGCAGGGGGCGGTATTGCACAAGCAGTTCTGGTGAACTGGCGGTGCAATGAAAAATGCAGACAGCGTATGCTGTCGGCATTTATCGATGTGCAGCGTACATGATACGCTACATTGTATCATGTCCGCTCGCCCTTTTATAAATATTAGACATGTGCGATTCGATTTGGTTCGATTCGGAAATTCGGCAAATTCGGCAAATTCGGCGATTCGGATCGAACCGAATTTCCGAATTAAAATGTTGCCGAATTTTCCGAATCGATTCGTAAATTCGGATGGCCATTGGGATTACACTAGTATTATACAGTATGTTAGGTTAACACCTAATATACAGTATAATACTAGTCTAATCCCACCTAACACTTACCGAATTGCCGAATTTCCGAACCGAATCGAACCGAATCCAGCCGAATTTCTTCGAATCCGAATGTATCCGAAATTAATCCGAAACGAATCGATTCGAAATTTTCCGAATTCGAATCGATCCGAACCGAACTTCGAAAAATTCCGAATCGATCCGAACCGAACCGAATTTTTTCGCCATGCACATGTCTAAAAAATATGCCCCCAAGACTAAACCAAAACACCATTTTAGGCAGCCATGTAATAAAAACATTTGTCATTTTTAGATTAATTTGAACTTTATTAACCAAATTGCAGTGAGTATTTAAACAAAGAAAACCACTGCAGATACTAGGGTCATTAGTAACTTTCAAATATTTTTAAAATAGTAAAAAAAAATCATGTTACCACATACATTACTGAACAGAACCGTTTACTCAATAGGCGCAACAAGTAAATTCACTAGTGTCTAAAACATCTTGCTTTGCAGGAACACCAAACAAAACTACAACAGATTAAAGTTCATAGTAATAGTAACAAGTAGTGGATCATTACAAAAAGCATGCCATGTTAACACTACCATAACTTAACAGGACCTTGCACACAACAATTCAAATTTTTTTAAAATAGTTACCTTATGAACACTTTCATAAAATGCCATAACTGTAAAAAAAAGTGTCTAAACCCAATTCCTTCACTACAGTGCT